>NW_021620842.1:2854110-2878146 GCF_004785775.1 Grammomys surdaster
CATATATATATTCTCTCTCTCTCTCTCTCTCTCTCTCTCTCTCTCTCTCACACACACACACACACACACACGAGTTTTCCTGTTGTATAAAGTTGTATGTACTCTTTTCATGATTTTAGCATTTTCTATTAATTGAAATGGGAAATTCTTATTTTTTCTCATGTAGTTCTATTATTATAGTTACTCAAGAAAGATGACTACAGAGGTTAAGTGTGCAAGTCTGTTGCTTCTCAGACTTACACAGAAAAAAAAAAAAAAAAAAAAAAAAAAAAAAAAAAAAAAAAAAAAAAAACTCTGAATGTTCTTTAATCCCAATATTTGAGAGGAAGATATAAGCAGATCCCTTATGAGTTCTTTTGAGCCCAGTCTGGTCTGCATACCAAGTTTCAGGTAAGTCAAGGCTACATATTAAGATCCTTTCTCAAAAAATAAAAGGTTTCACATTGAGTTAACTTTATGGTTTTCACATGATTCCAGACCTTTCTACTTTCTGTATTTGTATACTATGTATTTATAAAATTGTAAGATTGTCTCAGACCATTTTTTCTTCAGCCATAGACAACAAATCAGGGACTTGGGCAGATTAGATAGTATTGTATTGCTGAGTACATTCCCAGACCCTTCTTACTGCTATCTTCAAAAGATATTAACTGTTAACCTTTGCCATAGAACATGTTTTTATTTGAGCTTTGTTGTGACATTCTTTGTGACTTTATGTGCTAACTGCATACTTTATAATTTTCAAGGGTCATTAAATAATTAGTGTGTGAAGTATAAAATATAGTTATGCTTTCATGAAATTCAAAACATCATTTTGCCATTTAAAATAACTATAGTTGTAAAAAGAATACTTTCATTTGTAATCATATTTACAATATTTTCTAATGGGAATTATTAGTGATTAAATACAGTAAACTATTGCAGTTATGAATTAATTCATTTCTTCAGCTATCATAAAATAATCACATTAAGATAATGTTGCTTATTTTTTTTCTGTCCAGATATGAGAAATACCTTGGGTTGCAAAGATAAATAATGTTAGATTATAATTCTACAAAGGAGATAAGAAAAAACTTATGTGTATTTGAGCTACAAAAAAATAAAACTTTCTTTTTCAGGTGACACTGAAACTGATGAGGCAAGCAGTAGGGAGTGGTATAGGACAGTCAACACAGTAGTCCCTCTTCATTCAAATTTTCTTTTATGAGCAAATGATGACTTCTTTATTCACAGCTTAACTTTTTGTTTATATGTGCCTGCAGCCAACCATACTGTGAGCATCTTAAGTGGAAAATTCTTGAAATAGGCAATTCATAAGGTTTAGGCATTCTTAAGAACATTATGACATTCTCAAGAGCATCATAAAGTCTTATGCTATTTTGCTCCACTCTGCCTGGATTGTGAAATTTCCATTTGAATGGTGTTTGCATGCCATACACTCCATCATCCTTTTAGTAATGGAGTAGTTATGTTGCTTATCAAATCCAGTATCATAGCATCACCTGTGTTCAAGTCATTGATCCTTGCTCACTTAGTAAATGTCCCAAGCAGTGATGCTGGAAACTGGAATATTCCAAAGAATCTTTGTTATATAATATTATCATATTTAATATTTTATTCCTTTAGGTGAACAGAATAAAGTTCTTAAAGTAATAAGGAAAGGAAAAAAATCAAAACTAGGGGCTCCAGAGACGGCTTAGTGCTTAAGCCACCAGTTCATTGTTCTTCCTGAGGACTCAAGATTAGTCCCAAGCATCTGTATCTGGCAGATCACACCTTCTTGTGACTTCAGCTCCAGGGCATTGAATGTCTTCTTCTGGTCTCAACATGTACTCACAAACAGATGACATAATGTAGGCATATGCATAAGTAAAAATATAAAATATAAATCACTTAAAGCAATAAAATCATTGTTAATGTTGCTAAGATCTACAACACAGAGAGCTATTTTAAGATAGTACACATTTTCATCACCACATATATTATATATTTATAATATTATATTTCTTGTGAGTTTTTAATTTCTTTCAGTGCTTACTTTATAAACTAAAATTTACCCGATACTCGTGTCCAACAACTGTAGTATACATAGTGTTACGTACCTCCTGTGCACTTGGGTGTCACTCAGGCCTTACACAAAATACATGAGATCCCTCATCACATGTAATTTTGGGTGTCACTCAGGCCTTGAACTTACATGCTGTTTCTCACCACATATAATCTTGAGTGCCACTCAGGCTTACACAGGGTACATGATGCTCCCAATCACATGAAATCTTGGGTGTCATGAAGGCCTTACACAGGGTACCTCATCCTTTGTTTGTTTGTTTTTGTTTATGTTTTTTTAATCACATGTAATCTTGGTGTCACTCTGAGCCTTGATCAGGTAAGTGGTGAACCTTATGACATGGAGTATTAAATATCACTCCAAGTCTTGGACAAGATATATGGTGCTCTTCAAAAGCCAGGAAGGGGTACATTGCTAATCTACTTAGAATTCATGAAGATATGCTAGCCTAAAGTACTCAGGTATTATATTGCTGGTGTTTCTTTATTTTATTTAAGCCAGCATAATTTTTTGCCAAAGGAGAGAAGATGTTTGATGGAATGGTTAATTTTCCAAGCTTTGTGAAGCAAATGAGAAGAAAGGTCCATTTTAAAGAGCCTTTGCTGTATGGCTGTTCATCTGTTAGAGGGACTTGACAAAGCACTATTATATCACTTTCTTAGACTCACAGAGAAACATAATAATTGGATTGTCACTATTATTTACCAAATTCTCAGGTAAGATTACAATAAAAATATTTGTACTTCCAATCTCCATACAAACTGATTGGGTATAATTGTCATCATTTTCCAGTTGATAATGGAGAGCTGAATCAATGATCCTTTGGAAAGCCCTTGGCAGTTTCTCTTACCCATTGTGATATTGATTCTACAGAAACTGATAGCTTATATTATTGCAGGTTTCTTCTAGTGCTTTACTTTGTAAATCTACTAATAAAGACTGATTTAATTCAAAGACATTCAAGTGACTTAATCCAAGTTATACTTATACGAAGGCAGTAAACATGACTGGGTATGAAGTGGGTAACTCACCAGAACCCAACCTGTTACTTCTGATTGATGTGACTCAGGAGATTACAACAGCTGGACAGAGGAAGACTCAACAAAAAAGATATTATCCTAGTCACAAAGTAATCCTCAAATAATTTCATAGTCCCCTTAAACAGTTTGGGGTGAGGAGGTTAAGAGCAAAAACATGAAAAAAAAAGTGAACGAGAGAAGAGATGGGCAAGAATCAAAAGGAGAAAGGACAGGAAGGGGAAAAGGACGACAGAGAAAAAGGACATGCAGGCCAGGATACCAAGACTCAGCTTTTATTTTTCAATTTGCACTCTGGAGTCACTGAAAACAGTAACCATTTTCTTTTCAGATTTCTCAAGTCTGTGTAATAGTGTAGAAGAAACAAAAAACAACAGCATAAGGCAAAGAAATGGCGATAAGAAGACTTATAAATGATAAAAGCTTTAATCATATGAATATATGATAAATTGTTCAATGTTTATATGAATAAGCCATCAAAGCAGTCAGAGAGTTTTAATAACATAACTAAAGAGTTGTGATTTAGAAAAAATTTTAAGTGAGATGAAAGTAAAGTACATAAAATGCAAAATACAATGAGTTCATATTATTTGCTTTTTCTTCCCAATTGTTTTCCCTTTTATATTTTATTGATGAATATTGATGATGATGATGATGATGATGATGATGATGGTGGTGGTGGTGGTGGTAATGATGGTGATGATTTTTTAGATTGAATCTTGCCACATATCCTAGGGTTACCTGCAGCTCACACTTGCCTCTTAGGTGTCAGAATTACAAACTGCACACCTAGTCTATGAATTTATTTTAATATAAACATTAACATATTTTTGTCAATGTAGGCAGGAGAGTCTACACATCAATGTACTAAGAGCTTCCTCTAGAACATAATGACTAATTTTTATTTTACTTCAGTACTTAAACAAACATTTATGTTTCTTAGCATTATGAAACAAAATATTCTCCTAAAGGTGTAATTAAACCAATTCAAAGCTTACTTTAAACTTGAATACCTCAAACATATGCAAGATATGTAATCATAAGGAAAACTTAATAAACAATATAAGGAAATGATTATGAACAATCTAAATACATCAGATAAAATCCTCTTATCCTAAATATATAACCAGTTTCTGAAGATTTCTTTGTATTATATTTATAGCTTCCCATATGTGTGTATTTGCTAAAATAAAATATCTCATGAATTATATATAATTCATTAATATGTGTGCTAACTCCTCAGTTCATCATAAATAAAAGTGCCCTTTATGTATTTTGAATTGCTCCAGGAAAGCAAGCGTCTCTCACCTCCAGTGAGTACATCTAGTAATATGTAACATATATTATAATAATATAGCCTTTGTAATGGCATGGAGTCTGAACAGAGCCAATCTCTCTTATATACTGAGGTCCTTACATTCTGGGCTCAAACTGGAAACTTCAGCAAACTTCTATGATTTATTTTTTTACTTGTAATGAACATTAGGTTAGGTGTTAATGGGAATAATGAAAGCAACCATAGACCATTTCAGCATTATTTTAAGGGACTTGTCATTCGTAAAGAGTGGGATGGAGCATCTACCTTGGCTTCTGACCTACATTCCTGTAACACTGTAAACAATTATTGCTTTCATTTTACCTCCAGTCTCTCAGAAAGGAAATGGATCCAAGGTTTTCAGAGCTCCAGGTAGTGCCAGTCTTAATCTGCTTCCAGAAGTTTAACCAATAACTTGCTTCACCTCTTCTCTATGGTTGCTGATAGTTAAAGGAGAACTTGCCAGAGACCCAGACCAATGCATACATAAAGGCTCAGGAAATTCTGCCTCTTAGATTTCTGTAACTATATCACAAGACTAAAAAACAAATATATATAAAAACTAGTTGAGGTCACTCAACTCTCCTATCCAACCCTCTCGCTTAGCCTTAATTGCCTTTCTTGGCCATTATACATAGCTATGTAGGGTTATGTACCAAACGGCTACCACTTGAACCACAGTAACAGATAACAGAGAATCAGGTTCCTTCAAACTCATTCAGGATCATTCTGTTTTTTTTTTTCTTTCTTCAGACCACGTTCATCTTGTTCTCACTGATTTTACTCTATGCAGACAGTTTTGTTTCATCTCTTCAAAACAGTGATTGCTCATCTGTTTACTCTCCAGCCTTCAAAGAATAAAAGCTGCTGTCTTTTATCTAGAATTACTTGTCCCATCCCACCATGTTGGTCGGTTCCTGCTCACATATATTTTAAATTTCATTACTATCTGCATATAATATGTAATATATTATAATAATATGCTATTATATATTTGTCTGCAGATTTGTCAACTATTTTGAGGAAACTATTGGTCTTTGTGATTAAAAAAAAATCTCCTGATTTGTAGCACACAGAATTGTTGCATTAGAAAACTATACATGAGAAATATCCACCAAGATAAATATGTAAAAAATTATTAGATGCAGACAACCCCTTCCATGCATAGGGAAATAAGTTAAGGGAGGAGACATAGATTTTCAAATTAAATTGTTCAATAAGCCATGAATACACATAAGGACAAATGTGTCATTGTTGTCCTCAGCAAGTATATTTTCATAGTAGGTAAAGTTCACTATGAGACAGTGAAAGAATATTTAAATGAAAAATAATTATATGTTTTTAAATGTAAATGGAAGAGGAGGTAATTGAAAGAGTCAACTAAATAGCTTTGAAGATAAAAATAACTCATACTTGAAACTTTGAAAGATCATTAAGATGAGGAAGAAATAATGACAGTGTGAGGTGTTAATTGGGTCATGACCTCAAGAACTATATTGCCTAATTATGAGTACCTTATTTACTTATTAGGAACTGCTAAGACTGTTGGTAATTGAATTTTCAATTAAATGTGTTAGCTTGAACACATAAGTTCAATGTCTTTCTCTAGAAAATTATTCTAAAGTAATAGTGTTGAGGGGCTGATAAGATGAAGTATGAGGCTATAAGTTTATGTCTCCAGGGCTTATGTGAGAAAGCTAAGTGAAACCCAGTAAGTATCCCTAGTATTTAAGGATCTGAGACATCCACATCACTGGTGCTTACTTGGCACCTAGCCTTGCCAAATTGATGAGCCTCAGGTTTAGTGAGAAACTATGTCTCAAAAAACTGAGTACACCAACTAGTGACCTTTGACCTCCTCAGCCAGTCACCTACAAGTGTATGTACACACTCAAACTCACATGTAAACACTCTCATAGAGAGAAGATAGTAACAGAATATAAAATAGAAATGAACAAAAACAGGCCAGCATGGGGAGGGGTGTAATCGTAGATAAAAGACATCAATTCTTTGAAGGCTAAAGAGTAAACAGATAGGCAATCACTGTTTTTCAGAGATGCGACAAAATTGCCTACATGGAGTAAAATCAGTGAGGAAAAAAGCCAGAAACAATTTAGGAATTTCCTGGCAGGTATGGGTACATTCTAAAGAGACTTCTTATTCGTTTGGCTGTCATAAATTAAAAGTATAAATCCCCCTAATTAGAATTTCCCTGTTTCCTGTGTGGTCACACTGAAGATAATCAGTTTTCTGCTAGCTTTCTTTCTCTCTTTCTTTCTTTCTTTCTTTCTTTCTTTCTTTCTTTCTTTCTGTCTTTCTTCTAACTTTCTGCTTTCTATTATTAATAATTTGTCTCTTTTAATTTTCTTATTGAGGATGAATGGTGGAATCTCACTTTTGGTGGTACATGTTGTGACTGTCCAATTTGGTAATAGACATACAGGAGATTTGAAACCAATGAGATAATTATATCCATTTTGAGCATCAGAACTTGTGCTCCCCTCTTCTTTTGTCTGTTAGTGAGTCTTCCTGATCTTTGGGACAGTTTAGTCACTGAACATATTACAGGCACAGTTAAGGATAGGATAAGCAATCTAAACTGAAAAGAGGATGCCAAAGTGAAATGCTGCCTATTGGACAGTGAGGACTTTGCTCAACCTCGTTTCAGATGTATGGCTCTTGGATTCTGGCATTTGAGACAATGGTAAAAACAAATACTTCTAGTCTGGAAAATTGACCTGAGAGACAAAACTATAGTAACTGGCATTTGTTCTCTTGCTAGTGAATGAAATGAAGGGCTATTAGGATAATGGCTTAACAATGCACAAAGGGATCCTTACGGACTTTTAGAAACTCATGTTTTAGTGCTATTAGTGGATTAAATGTTCCATTAGGGCAGATTTCTCATGATCTACTCATCTTTGGAAACATCTTTACAGCCATACACAGGACTGTGCTTATCCAGTAACCCAAGATGTTCTTAATCCAGTCAGTGAACTAAATTGACAATTATGATTTACTATTATGGGGAGTGTTTATTAGTATTATGTTTCCCAAATAGAGTTTCATTCATTCCATATCTACCTTTGAAAGATAATGACCTAACTCCATTTTTCTGAATCTTGAAATCTACTTTTGTTAACATCATGTGTTGAAGATCTTGCATTTTTCTCTAATGAATAATTTTGGCACCGTTGTCAAAAATCAGATAACTATAGTTATATGGACTACACTTGATTCTATTCCATTAACATATGCATATTTTCAGTGAACACTATGTTGATTTTATTGGTAAGGCTTTGCTGCTTAATTTCAATTGGAAAAGGTCATTATTTTCACTGTATTATTTTCATGTAGGTTTTCTTTGGCTATATGTGTTTTGTGCCTCCAAACACATTTTTTTTAATTCTACCTATGTCCATTTATCGTGGCACTGTAATCTAGATTTCAATTGCATTGGCCTTGTAGTTTGCTTTTGATAAGATGGCCATTTTCACAGTGTCAATTATTCTAAGTGACAGAACTTTTTTTTTCATCTTCTACTGTCTTCCTTACTATTTTCATGGTAATAAGATTGTTGAGATTTTCTTTTTCTCTTAGTTCAGTTTATTCTTGGGTATTTTATTTTATTTTTGTGGATATTGTGAATAGGATCACTTCTCTGACTTTTTTTCAGTCTGTTTGCCATAAGGATATAGGAACTCTCCTGAGAATTGTATGGTCATTTCACATCCTACTGCTTTGATGTAGTTTTATGAGCGCTAAGAGTTTCTTGGTGGAATCTTTAGGGTCCTTAATGTATAGAGTCATATTATCTACAAGGGGTATACTTTTACTTCTTTTCCTTTTCCTATTAGTTTTATCTTCTTGTGTTATATAACTTCCAAGTCTGTAAGCATTATACTGAATAGAAGTATAGAGAGTGGATACTTTGTCTAACTCCTGATCTTAGAAGAAAGGCTTTGAGTCTTTCTTCACTTAACATGGTCTTGTCTGTATATTTGACATATACAGCCTTTATCATATTGAGGTATACTTCATTCCTAGCCTTTCTATGAATTTTCTCATGAAGGAATATTGAATTTGTCAAAGGCTACTGTCTGCATCTATTGAGATGATCATGTGATTTCAGGCTTTTAATCCTTTAATATGATGAATTAAATTTATTTATATATGTTGAAATATTCAGTCATGACTAG
The DNA here is from genome assembly GCF_004785775.1 of Grammomys surdaster. Lineage (NCBI taxonomy): Eukaryota > Metazoa > Chordata > Mammalia > Rodentia > Muridae > Grammomys > Grammomys surdaster. The sequence continues at coordinate 2,862,730 of NW_021620842.1, forward strand.
AATAAAACTAACTGGGTCATGATGAGTCATCTTTTTGATGTGATATTGAATGTAGTTTGTCAGTCTTTTATTGATGATCTTTTCATGTATGTTCATCAGGAAAATTGGTCTAATTTTTTTTTTCTGATAACTTTACAAAGATTGGATCAGGAAAGTATTTCCTTCATTTAAACTGGAAGATTTCCTTTCTTTTTCTACTTTATGGAGTAATTTTAGTAATATTAGTATTAGTTATTCTTTGTAGTTTTGATAAAATAGTATAATGAATTTCTTTGGTCCTAGGCTTCTTGTGAACCAGAAAACAGGTCATGGTGTACAAAAAAGGGTCAGGTCTCCACCTTTTCATTATAAATATTATTACTAATATTTACAAATTCACTGCATGTGTGTCTAGATCACTAATCTAAAGACTAAATAGTCAGAAATACCTTTTACAATAAAATGATATTTTGATGACACCTTACCATATATTTGGTCATATGGGTTCAACTTGGGCTAAAATAAATTCTCAATGAAATCTTGAGACTGTCACACATACGTAATATGATCCTTAGTCAACTGTGTGTATGATGTGGATATCCAATCAAATTCCTAAAGTTACTAGCTGGTTTTTGAGTTGGTACCCTGGTTAGAAAACATTGACTACAGGAAACATAGAAATGCACTGTTATGCCTTGCATACTGAGTGAAATCTATGGTTAGTGTTAATGATTTTGTCAGTCTCAAGAATCTAATGGCTAAAGTACAATATTAATCCCATACAAAACAAAATTGTAACCAAGAAACTGTGGCAAAAAGAGATCATGGAGAAGCTTAAATTTAAATACAAGCATAGCTCTTCTGACTTCACCTGCTCTCATTTGTATAACTATAATTTTATGTATCTAAACAGCTACTGGGCTAAAAGCCAGTGCTGACTCTATAGTCCAGCAAAAGATAAAATCCACTTGGTTGTCAGGTATAGACCGTTATGTTTAACATTCAAATACTTCTGCCAACATTTCCCATCTTTTGCTTAATTGACACAGTATAAAAGAGGGCTAAGAGAGTATTCATCAAGGTTCTGTGCAAATAAACAGAGAAATGTATGGTTTATTCCACTGGGGTGAGGGCTTAAATAAAATAATCCAATATTGTAAATCATCATGCTATAGGTGACTTGGAAATGAACCTCATGCCCACATAGCAATTTACACACTCTTCTTATATATGTGACATATTTTTTCTCATTGAAACTCACTTATTTTAGTATTTAAAATGAATAGCTGCCTTTAGGTATGGCATCTTCCAAGGGCGTCCTTCCTATCAAACTTCCAAAGCAAGACACTGTCAATAGGACAAAACGGCAACTAACAGATTGAGAACAGATCTTTACCAATCCTACATCTGATAGAGGACCAATATCCAATATATACAACGGACTCAATAAACTAGACTCCAGACAACCAAATAACCCTATTAAAAATGGGGTAGAGAGCTAAACAAAGAATTTCAACTGAGGAAACTCAAATGGTCGAGAAGCACCTAAAGAAATGTTCAACATCCTTAGTCATTAGGGAAATGCAAATCAAAACAACCCTGACATTCCACCTCACACAAGTCAGAATGGCTAAGATCAAAAACTCAGGTAATAGCAGATGCTGTTGAGAATGTGGAAAAAGAGGAACACTCCTCCATTGTTGGTGGAATTTCAAGCTGATGCAATGATTCTGGAAATCAGTCTGGTGGTTCCTCAGAAAATTGGACATAGCATTACCTGAGGACCCAGCTATGCCACTCCTTGGCATATACCCAGAAGATGCTCCAACATACAACAGGGACATATGCTCCACTATGTTCATAGCAGCCTTATTTATAATAGCCAGAAGCTGGAAAGAACCCAGATATCCTTCAACAGAGGAATGAGTACAGAAAATGCAGTACATTTACACAATGGAGTATTACTCACCAATTTAAAACAGTGAATTCATGAGATTCTTAGGCAAGTGGATGGAACTAGAAAATATCATCCTGAGTGAGGTAACCCAATCAAAAAAGAACACACATGACATACACTCACTGATAAGTGGATATTACTCCAAAAGCTTGCATTACCCAAGATACAACTCACAGACCACATGAAGCTCATGAAGAAGAATGAACAAAGTGTGGGTGTTTTGCTCCTTCTAAGAAGGAGTAACAAAATACTCATGGGATCAAATATAGAGACAAAGTGTGAGACAGAAACTGAAGGAGGGGCCGTCCAGAGATTGCTCCTCCTGGGTATCCATCCAATGTACAGTCACCAAAGACAGACGTTGATGTGAATGCCAGAAAGTACATGCTGACAGGAGCCTGATATATCTGTCTCCTGAGAGGTTGGCCAGACCCTGACATATACAGAGGCAGATGCTCACAGCTAACCTTGAACTGATCATGGGACTCCCAATGGAGGAGTAAGAGAGAAGAGTGAAGGAGCTGAAGGGGTTTGTGACCCCACGGGGAGAGCAACAAATACTAACCAACCAGATCTCTCAGTGTCTAAACCTTCAGCTTGAGAGCACATAGGGAGGGATTCATTGCTCCATCTGTATGTGTAGGGGAGGATGGCCTTGTAGGGAATATGTGGGAGAGGAGGTCCTTGGTCCCGTGAAGGCTGGATGCCCAAGTGTGGGGAAATTTGATAGTGGGGTATGTGTGTATGGAGACACATTGTCATAGAAGCAGGGGGAAGGGAGGGTGGGATAGGGGATTTCTGGGTGGGGGGAAATGGGGAAAGGGGATGACATCTGAAATGTAAATGAAATATCCAATAAAAATAATTTAATAAAAAGAAATAAGAGAAAAAAGATTCAACCATTTGAAAGTTATTAAGATAATGTATAACTCAAATATAAATTATTGATATCTTTTGGCATAGAGAGTGATTGTTTAGTGAAAGTCAGAAATTAAGCTCTCTTTACCCTAAATGGCTCACCTTCTTTTCTCTTTCTCCATCTCCATCTCTAAGATTGACTATCTCCTTGTCTGTCTCTGCCCCACCCTCTCATTTGTGGGTGTTTCTCACATACTTTTTGGTTTTGTGAATGCTTATCCACTTAGGAAAATGAATTTATACCATTTTTAATAAGTTATGAAGTATTCCTAATATACTTATCATATGTTCTAAACTAAATAGCCCATATCCAATTCTTTTTTTGTTTACTCCCAGCTCTAACACAGTCTCCTCTTCTATTATTATGTATGATGAATAGTGACTATGTGGAGTTTCGTGTTCATAAAGCAAATACGTAAATATAAATGTAAAGCTTCACTTTCTATTCCTAACACAAAGTGTTTTCATAGTTACTGAGAAACGGCAGTTTTCTTTCTTATTTGATATAATATTTATTGTGCACTTTGAATAATCAGACACACACAAGAGAAGAAACATGTAGTCCCTAAGTTAAGGTCATTATACTCTCTCTTGTCTTTGTTTCTTATTTCTGTAATTATTATTTATAGCAATGTATCTCAGTAGGATTTTTGCTGTTTGAACAGGTAGGCTAGTGAGCTCAGGTGATTAATGCATGATAATCAAGAAATCAGTAGGATCAGTCACAGACTCATAACTGATGGATATTTAACTATTTTTTAATATAAAAATATGACTAGAACAAAACAACAAAACTTTCAAGTGTGGAGTAGTGTCTCTAACATGTTAAAGGGTTGTTGATTTGAATAAAAGTGGTGAAATATCTGGAAAACTATACCTACTTATAGGAATTATCTTGAAAAACAGCATTGATTACTTTCTACAGTGAGTGCAAACATGTCTGCAATTGTCATGTCATGTCAAGAAGACAGTATTTCACACCATGCCTCTCCATTATAGGAGTCTTATAGATTTTCTAGTCCACATTTCTCATAGGTGATATAGATAACCTCTTTTGGATTGAGTACTCAATAATCATTTACTCATAGATGTCAGTCTCTACGTTACAACTACTGCTACCAAGTGCTGGAGAAACTTCTCTGTTGAACGTTGAAAGCAGAATGAATCTATGGACAGAAATATAAATATTTAGATATGAGTGTGAAGACCACAAGAGCCTGGAATCTCTTGAGAAAAGGATATATAAACAGATTTATAATACCAGACACAACTTCCCTCTTGTGAAACCTATCCTATATCTACTCCAAAAGCAGTTGGTTACCCTTATATATTTTTGTCACTCTTTCTGTTGTAGTCTCATCAGGACTGGCATGTCAGTATTGTATTAGTCTATGTACATACAGGACTGGGTGGGTTTTTTGTTTGTTTGTTTGGTGTGGCTTGTTTGTTCTCTCTGTCTCTCTCTGTCTCTCTCTCTCTCTCTGTCTCTCTGTCTCTCTCTCTCTATATATATATATATACATATATGTATATGTATACATATACATATATATATATATATGTATTTATGTGTGTGTGTGTGTTTTCCACTTCTCTCAGAATGCACTCTGAAAGCTAGCCAGCAAAGGAGGCATTTATTAAAGTCAGTTTCAGCTTAATATTCATAGGTCCTAAAACCAAACTGTCTAAATGGTGTGTTCTTTCTATCTTTTCTGATGTGCAATCGAGAACAAGGCTATGGTCTGTTGTCAGTTTGTGTTTGTTTGGGGCCTCTTAGTAACTCATAAGAGGATATTCTATGCCTAATGCTGAAATTTTCTCTTAAAAATGTATGTATTATGGTGGAAGCATATTCTACCCATGCAGAGTGCCAGTGATCAAACTCCATTTTCTTTATATATTATTACATTTTAAAACTATATTTCTGCTTTCAATGAATGTAGTGAATTTCTGTAAGAGATTTTCATATATATATACCCTTAGTGTTAGTTAACACATCTATTTTCCCTTTTCCCTGTCTCCCTCCTTCGTCCATTATATTCCTCTACCTCTTTCTCATATCATTTGTGTTCTCAAACTCTCTTATATCTTCCCAACCTCTATGACATATCCTTCTCTTCTCAGAGTTAATTCTAGATTCTTGAGCTCTATAAGTATTCCAAGTTAAGTATACAGAAATAAAAATTCAGATTCAATGATTTAGGCCATTAATAATAATAAAATTGAGTTATTGTTGAAAATTGGTAATTGATTCTTGATGTTTTGTATTTTTGTTCACTTTTCAGTGTTTTCTTTTCCTTGTTTGCTTAGTATCTTTCCAGCATGGTTTATTTGTTCATGCAGCCTCATACAAAAATACTTTTTTCTCTTCAGTCTTAAAGATTCACTCATGTATCTTCTGGAAAGCTAATTTAAACCCTTTAATGTATCTTTATCATGAAAAGTTTTGATTTCAAAATTTTCCTACAATCATAATAGATAACCTTGATGAGTATTGTTTTCTGGGCTTGAAATAACATTATTCCAAGTTTCTCTGACTTTGATTGTTTCAGTTGAATAGCCTGCTGTTATTCTGATGAGTCTGCCTTTGGATGTAACTTAGTGCTTCTCTTTTGCTGCTGTATATTTGTTGTGTTAGTTATAATATGATAAGGGAAGTTTCTTCTCTGGACTTTTATGTTTAATGTGCTAAATAACTTCTGTTTCTGAATTGACATTACCTAATGCTGAGAAAATATGATTCTTTTGAAAATGTTTTCTATGCTTTTATAAATGACTTTTATTATTAATGTCAATAACACATACGTTTGGTCATTTAAGTGTTGTGTAAATTTTGAAATTCCCACTATTATTATCTTATTATTGCCTTATTATTATCTTAACTTTATTATTATTATTGAGTTCTTCCAGTTTCACTCTCTTGTCTTCAAATTCAGATTTTCATCCTTTTCTTCCTTTAGTAATACTGGCCACTTGTAATGGGGAAAACTGCAAGAGGAGATCCAACAGCAACTCCCAAATTCCTAATATTACAGAACAGGACAAAATTTCTTGGATAAATTGTCATTTGGTCTAAATTTAAAAGAAAAGGAAAAAAACCCTTTGGTACAAGGTTTTTATACTCTTCCTAATACACACAGAATATGTCTGGAGCACTAATCAAATCCATATAGTGTGGTGTCAGTACTTATGAAAAGGTCAAAATGATGTTGATATTTTATGGCAAATGTTTTCAAAATTATTAAGAAATGAAAGAATAACAAAAGACACAAGTTTTAGGCCAAGAATAAATATTAAGAAGATAACTAATTATGTATAACTTAAATTCATTAATATAATTAAATGATTTTTAAATATTTAGGAATATTTTTCAATATTTAGAAATACACTTAGGTGTATGTCAGGCAGGTCTCTGACACTCTAAAAATTGTCTGGCCGTGGGTCTCTGTATTTGTTGCCACCTACTACAGGAGGAAACATCTCTGATGATAGCTCAGAAAGAGACTGGTCTATGAGCATATCAGAATGAGATAAAAAGTCATTTTATTGCTAAACTTCTTTAACAAAACATAAGTATTTTCCCTTAGGTTTCTGACTATCTAGTCTCAAGCTTTTGGATACCCAAGCACTGTAGGAGATGGGTTCCATCTCATAAAGTGAGCCTTAAATAAAATTAGATATTTGCAAGTGAATCCCACAAGCTTTGTGTGACTACTGTACTAGCATATCTTGCAGACATGGCGTTATTGTAGAATGAAGGATTTTTATTTATGTTAGTGTTTACCATTCTCCTTTGGTAGCATCACAGTATTTTTCAGTACCAGAAACACTAGTCTATGTGACTTGACTTTTTCATGTTCAACTAGTTGTCAGCCTGGTAGAGTGTCATCAGTTAAAGTAAGAACACTGATTGGAAAATAATTGGATTTTGTGACTTGGGCTAGTGATATATGGTAGGATGTTGTAGACACTGAATTCTCAAATTCTAATGGGTCTAAGAAGTATTATCTTCCATTTCCAGATTATTCATCTGTCTTTCATTCTCCAAATACTTCATTGCTACTCTCTGACTTTGCCTAAGAGACATAACCTGTATTCTCCATAGAGCAAGTAAGACTTTCTCTAGAGAAGATATCAAACACAATATTGGTGTCCTTCAGGAACCACCTATTATTGTCTCTAGAACTATAATTATTCTAAAGGCTAACCAAGCAGTAAGCAGCATTCCTCTGTGGTCTTTGTTTCAGTTCCTGCTTCTTATGTATGATGAAACAGATCCTTTCATCCGCAAGTTGCTTTTTTTTAACCCAAATTCATTTTATTTTATATCATTATTATTTATTTTATTATTATTATTATTTGTTGAATTGTTCACTTTTTATTGGATATTTTATTTATTTACAATACAGATGTCATCCCCTTTCCCCATTTCCTCTCCCTAGAACCCCCTATCCTATACCCTCTCTTCCTTTATGCTATTATACCATTTTGATTACATGCATGTATTAAGGTTAGTCCTAGGTTGAGGGTCTAATAATACAATAGATGCAAATAGTCAAGGAGCAGGCAATACAATAAACACAAATAGTCAAAGAAAAAGCAAGGCATTAAACCCAGTTACGTGAACACTCCTATGATCACTGTTTCTAAAGGTTTCTCAGGATGACCAAAGTATCTGAGTCTGCTTCCATATCCTAGTCCAAGGTCATTTTCATGTCTGAAGCCTACTTCCTTGTTCTAGCCTGATATTTAGATTCCTGCCTGAGATTACTTCTTTGTTGTAGCCTACAATTTAGACTCCTACCTAAAATTGCTTCTTTGTTCTAGTCTAATGTCAGAGTCCTGCCTGAAGCCTACTTCCTTGTTCTTGGCCAATATCTTATTCCTGCCAAGCAGCTCTTTTCCTTGTCCTTGACCCATATCAGCTTCTTGCCAAGCAGCCCCAAAGGCTCTCCACCTCTCCCACTTTTTTATTTCACTAACAAGACTGAGCCTGTCTTAGGTCATTCTGACAAGAATGCCTTCCTTATCTGTCAAGGAATATGCACTTCTGTCTTAGGTTGGTAAGTCTCTGTGCAAAATCTTACCCATCTTTGGCTTGCCAGCCTGTCAATTTAATAACTCTGTCTGGGGGTCCATTTTCAGGTTTAAGCCATGTACTTTGGCTGCCAACATATTGATGTTTTTAAAGATATATTTTAACATGATGGGCAGGAATAAAAGTATTCCCAGGATAAGCAGGGCTAGCATGATCAAAATATATATGCCATTCCTGAAGTTTGTCCAAAATGGTAATACTGAACTCAAGCCATGGATAACTTTATCGGCATTATCTGCAGTATCAAAGGTGGGAGCACACCCCAAGTTCCTTTTAAACACAGTGATTTAGTACAGCAACAGGAACATTAACAAAATAGTCTTCAAAGTGTGCCCTGTGCAAAGAAATCACTTTGGAGTTCACTAATGAGAAAACCAGTATGCAGCAATAGCAACAATATTAATATGTAGAGGAATAAAATGTGATTGTAAAGAGTGGACACGTAGTTATAGCAATCACATACAAATATGGGTAAATAAAAAAAGAGGTCTGAACTTCATATATTTAAAGGTAATAAAATAATAGCTTAAATCTCAATTAGGAGGGAATTGTTTTCATTCCTGCAGATAGACACCACATGCCCTTTCCTTCACCACTGTGGCTCTCTGTCACTTGAATTGAGTGGTAATATTTTGTGATCCAGGCATGAGGATATGCACAAGTCTTTTGCTTCAGGTTTGAGTGGGTTTCCCATTTATTCATAGGATATTCTTGCTCAGAGACTAAATTTGTCAATGACTATTTAGGATAATTGACTTGACAGGTGATCAGCCTCAAAGAGTTGAGGAAAAGATGGAATGTCTGAAACAGGAATATGTGGAGGGTAAAGGATTGAACATTGCTCTGACAAAGATTTGTCTGATTAGGATGGTTCCTGAATTAGAATGTGACATGAGCAATATTATCTGAAAACTAAATTTCATGACCTTAATTTAATGCTGTTGTTCTAAAGATAGCAGACTTCTAACACTATTCCTTATAAAGACAGCAGCTTTCTTCTGATGGGAGCTATATAAATTGCATGGAATTACACTGGAGAAGATAGAAAAGAGATAGAGCATTAAAACTTTCAATGGTATGAAATGAACCCTGTATTTTAACATAATTTTATGCAAAGTGTGTTTCAGAAACAAAAGTATCATCATTATCCCTTTAGACCCTGTCACAATCACAGAATCTCAGGCTCCATCCAGACCTGTGGAATAAAAAACTGAATTTTAGCTAGCTCACCAAGAGGTTTGTTTGATATAAAGTTTTATGATGCAACAATTAATAGAGATCTAAAAGTCATGGAAGTTAATTCTTATCCCACATTAGCTCTCTGTCCAGAGTTGACTTCACTGTCTAAGAATATCTAAACACAATTTTAAAAACTGTTCACCTAGGTGATTTCTAAGCAGGAACATAATTCATCTCTATTATTATTGTTGTTGTCATTATCATTACAACTATTACTACTACTACTACTACTACTACTACTACTGTTATTACTATTTATACTGGTACCAAACATTGATATATCTAAAACCATGTTCTCATTAATGAATTACCTGTCAAAGAATAATAAGGTTGCTACCAGGAAAAGGTTGTTAATATCCAAGTTTCAAGTATTTGAAAAATCCTTTCTATCCCAATCAATACTAACACAACCAAAGACACTGTGTGAGACTATTTGAAACTATTAAATGTTTTACTTAAGATTGACAAATTTTGGTGAGAATATTAAAGAAGGAAGGCAAGACCCAATGGGCAGGTGGGAGAGGCAAATAGAAATTCTATAGATGCAACTTGTGCCACATACTTGCCTGATATTATTTAACTTTCATCTTTCAGTTCATTACCTGGTTGAGAACACTGTGGAATAAAAGAAAGCTCCCATTCTGAAGGTAATTGTTACACGGTAGAACAAAAATAACCCAATCTGCAGTATATTTACCACAGTACATGTTTATGAGTTGGGTTTAATTAAAAGTCAGGAACACTACAGCTATTTTTTAACTAGATGCCAGTTACCTAGTGTCAAATGCTTGGTTTTAATCACACATTTTATATCATTGTGACCTAGATCACTGCCTGTGACATATGAGATAGTGTGTTGTCTTTCCTGAGAAGATGTAGCAGGGCTTGATAAATGTTTGCTCATTCCTAACCTCATTACTACCAGCTTCCCATCCATCTAATAAAATGCTGTGATAGAGAGAGGAGCAGTACTATAAATCATAATATTCTAGCCGCTACCAGTGAATTCATTAGAAATGCTGCCTATATATCTCACAAACAGAAAGTCAACACACAGAGGAGGTAGCTACTTCTTCCCCGTGTCAAAGCAACCTGTTTTCTGCTTCTCCATCTCTCCAGGGAACAGAAGTTTCTTTTAAATGGCAAAAAAAATCATTCACTAAATAGCCATGAGGCTCTCTGTTCTAACATGATCTATTGAACATAGAGCTGATGGACATAGTCTCAGCATGAGGTTCCATGCACTCTGATCCTAACTCCTCTGAAAGACCTCAATGTGAAGGCAAAAGGTAGTGGTAGAAGCTGAAGTAGTTTTGGTTTTAGGAATTTGTCATCAATGGGTTTTGTTTTCTCATTTGTTTGTTCATTTTTGGATTTGTTTCTGTAAAGAAAAAAGTGTTTATAGTATGAGTACTCAGAAGTTCATTTCTTTGGGCAGTGAAATGTGAAACTTCAGAGTCATTTTCAATTCTTAGCCCTGTATTAAATTGTGTTTGTACGTTCACTCAGCAATCATTTCAAGGAGAGGTCATATGGACTGAGTAATATGCTCAATGCTAGACTACAACTGTGACTAACACACACCATCTTTTGCTCAAGGAGACTTCATATTAGCCTAAAATTCCAGATACTACAAAAACTCATAAAAAGTCCTAATCCAGTCTTCAGGGTAGGATTGGGCAAGGAATGTTTCTTAGAAGATTAGAATTTGAAAATAACCAGAGAAAAGAGAAATTGTTGCAATAATAGACAGCAGCCAAGGTTTAGTATAGGATATTTTTAAAATTAATGATTGTTTGGAGATGTCCAGGTCATTGTGCATGATGCCATTGCTATGACAGTGGTCCTGGCTTCTATATGAAGCAGGCTGAGAAACTCTGCTTTGTAAGCCAGTAAGCAGCAGTCCTCCATGGACACTGCATCAGTTCCTGATTCCTGGTTCCTGTCTCATTTGAGTTCCTGTTTTCACTTTCTTTGTAGATGAACAACAATGTCAAAATATAAGCCAAATAAATCTCTTCCTCCCAACTTGTCTTTTGATCATGGTGTTTCATCACAGCAATAGAAACTTTAACAAAGACAGTGAGGGAGGTAGGGTAGTATCTTTAACATATAAAAAGTTAGACTCCTAGTTCTACTATAATCCCTACTGAGACTATAGTTGAAAAATGGATTAGTTTTGCCATCATTGGAAGAAAAGAACTGGCAAGAAAACCATCTTAAGATCATGTGACAGTCTTTGTCATATTTCTTAGCAAAATAATGGCTTCTTCTCACCCCTGTAGATTGCAGGAAGTAAGGCCATTAGTTTGATAGAAAAACTTTAGGCATAGTTTTCATTGGCATGAATTCAGAAATAGTCACTAGGTCTCTTCTATTACTACCTTGTGGAGAACATAAAGGAGTAAATCTAATAAAGAAAAAAATTAACATCATGATTAACATAATATTTGTTTAGTAAAGTGGTATGTAATTATACAACTTGCTGGACCAGGTACTGCGGGGCGCCGCCTCGCCGAAAAGGAGAACGCCACGCTTCAGGATTCTTCTGGCAGCATTTTTATTACAGCTCTTTTAGTGTTACAGCTCTCTTAGATGGTAGTGAGGCGAGGGACCCCAAGCCCCAAAAGCTAGTGGCTTATATAGCGCTTTAGGAGATGTGCCGCACACTCATTGGCTCTTATGATGTCGCCAAATTAGCATACTGATTTTCGCGCCTTGCGCAGGCGCACATTCAAGCAAGGCTCGCAAGAAGAACCAGGAAGCAGGAAACCGGCGCCATCTTCCGATGGCGGACGCGGCTCCTAACAAGGTACCGCATAGAAGGATAAGGTAATTATAATCAGCTATTTGTTATATCTGACTCCTTCAAAGAACAAACATGTAGAATCTCTGTAACAGAAGTCATTTGAAGTCCGCATTGACATTGACAATTTAAAAGCGAAATAGACTCCTAATGGGGCCTTTATGGGATTGTCTAGCAATGTCCCAGAGACACCACTTCGATATCCTGAATACTTTCCCAATCCTGTGAGTTTGGCATCCTCTTTTAATCAGGAAACATAGGTGATGAGGGTATAAAAAGATACATTATATCTGTAAGAAGTACTCTTCTAGAAAGAAGTTGTCTTCCCTAGTTGGTAGATACAAGTTTTACCTCATTATCTAAGAAGATAAGCATATTTTACTCAGCTGTGGATAGATACTGTGTTTGCTGATATAAGCTAATAGGCCTTATCCAATATATAAGCAATGAATATGGTGGAAATCAAATCATTAGTGAAAAATAGTTATGCAAATGACATTTCACATGGTTAAATATAATGTATGAGAACTTCAGTCCCTTGAACTGCTAAAGAAACATACTGTTCATTTTTATGCTTTCCTTCAGGGTGTTTGGGACAATTTAGGTAGCCAAAATTAATTTTTGGTGTTTTACTATGTAGGCAAAGTAAGAATCCAGTCCTCCAATGTCACTTGGGATTGTGTAGAATCTGGTTCTTTGGGCCTTTATTTATCATCTTTCTATATATATGAGGACAAGGGAAATGTCTTGCTTGGGCTGTGTGTTGCTTCCCTGTTAAGGAAGTCTTTCTGCTGTGTTTACTGTCTTCTTTACAAGTGAACATTATTTAGAATTTATTGAGTGTGATCTTCACAGATTCCCTGAAAAAAAGAACAGATCAATTTCCAGAGTTGAAGAACATTTCTAGAGATGGTTTACAGTCTCCTTGGACCTCATTGACCTTGGTGGATGAGCGGAAAAAATTTATCCCTTTCAGTCCCCCTGATAATATTAGAATAGCCTCTAAGTGTGGGTATTAAACATACAGAATATTCCTTTTACCAGTTCAGGACTTTTATAGATATTTCTAGATAAACTTTGATTGGAAATACACTTCAGAAAGTTCTTATAATAGTTATAATAGTTATAATAGTTATAATAGTTAATCATAGAAATTTTAACATCATACATATTATATTTTCCCAGGGAAAGGGGAAGAGGGAAGACTAGGCAATGACTATCCATCTTTTTAATTTTCCAATGACTAACTATAGTTCAATTTCAAAATTCACTCTCAGAAATCAAGGAGTTTACTAAGTTTATTAACAAAGACTTGGTAAGGAATTCCTTGTATGTTTGACCCAGAGAGAGTCACACTGGAAAAATCTTTACTTCATATGTATAAGGACAGTCTATAATTTTGTTCATAATTGTATGATTATTGTGTCTTGTCATTAAAAACATATTTAAAATTTAAATTTAAAAATTGAATCTATTAATTGCTTCAAAGAAATATTCAATACTATTTGGCATCTATGTTTTAATTATGTGTCAGATTGATTAAATTATTTTATCATTTTTTAAATTTAATTTTACTATGAACAAAAGAAGTAAAGCCAAGCTCACAACTTTATATGAATATTTAGATATCAGTCATTTTGGTATTATGTATATGATATAAAAAGCAAAAACGTGATTGCATACAGTCTATATATATCTAAATATACATAAGATACATTTCTATAAACCAAGATGTTGAATATAATTTTTGTTTTCACTATATTTTGATAAACCTCCTTTTGAGAAGAAGCTTAAAAACATACCTATTCTTAGACTGGGCAGAAACAAAAGCAGACTGAAGTGGAACAAAGGAGTATTGAAGACATGGAAAGAAAATTTTTATCTCAGAGGAAAATAGGCCTGGAGATACCGGGCTAAAATAGCAGGTATTAAGTTGCAGCAGAGCCTGCATAGCAGCTCATTGGGAGTACTTCTAATTTATCCTTTGAGTCTCTGTTGAGATTTGTGAATCTCAGTGTTAGCTTTCTTTGTTAGTTACCACAATTGGAGGCAAGGTTCTGGGGAAACTTTTATCTTCTCCTTAGAAGCCAGTAAATGTCTCATGTCAAAACTCAGCACCGTAAAGTGAGTCTGTTGCCAATCACTAGACCATTTTGAAAGTTAAATGTATATTATTCTGCCATTTCCTCAAAGAATGACCCTTTAGTTTAAGAAGGTTAATGTGGATATAGGAGAAGAAGGTACATCTGACCCAGGCAGGTTGGCCCCAAATAATAAATTAAAGGAGCTGAAAAAGGGATTTCACAGTCTCTGCACAGTTGAGTCCATAAGAACCTAAAATGGAATAACTAGAATCACAGCGAGTTTCTCTCAAGAGTTGAGGAAGTGAAAATGAGGCAGAGAGAAAAGTTCCCTGGAAAGCACAGTAATAGGGAATAATTTCCAGTTCTAGAATGGGGAAGAATTGAGTTCTTTTATTCTTTTTTTTCTTTTTTCTTTTTTCTTTTTTTTTTTGCAGCCTTAGAGTCAAGGGTCAGCCTGACCCAGAACAGGAGTTTAGAGGATATTTTCAAACAAAAAGTCTTCAGTCTAGAATGGGAATGACATACTACACCTCCAGAGTCAGTGTCTCTTCATGAGACAGTTTGTCAGAAACAGCTGTTCTTTGAAGGGAGGAACTCATCACACAAGTTATCATTGAGAGACTTTATAAAATTAAGTATAGAGTCTGAGCTGGCAAAATATGAAGTGCAGAAGTGGAGCAATTAAACAAAGGACAAGAGTAAAGATAGAAAAGACAGTTGAAGTTGAGAAACTTCAAATCATTTGTCATTCCATCCTATGAAGCTCTTTGTGTAAGTCTTTGAAAGTCAAATATATTATCTCATTTATGTTGTATTCATACCTCAGTTGAGAGATATACTTGTTTTAAGACTAGCCAAATATATGTAGAAATACAGTCCCATTTTTAGAAAAGTAACTGTAAGGTTAGTTTTTGTCAAAAAAAGTTGTCACCATTTTATCCAGAAGGTGACCAGAAATGAGTAACCAAAGGCTGGAAAGGGTATCTCCAATTTCAATGGACCTGGCAGACAAGACAATGGTAGGAAGCTGAATGCAGGGTCAGGAGTAAGTTGTCTATCTATGGTGCCAATAGATTGAACCCAGACATTAACTTGATGTGTTGAATGCATTGTGGTTGAGTAGTAAAAGGCCTTTTCTCTGGAAGTTGTAACAAATATAGGTAAATGCATAGATAGATAGGATAGATAATATATTAAACAGATAAATAGGTGTTTGACAGATGATACATACATGCATACACACACAACATACATACATACATACATACATACATACATTACATAGATCAGAGAGAGAGAGAGAGAGAGAGAGAGAGAGAGAGAGAGAGAGAGAGAG
>NW_021620842.1:2878156-2880174 GCF_004785775.1 Grammomys surdaster
GAGAGAGAGAGAGAGAGAGAGAGAGAGAGAGAGAGAGAGAGAGAGAGGGAGAAGTGATTATTTGTGTGGCATGCCAATAAAACTCCAGAACAGTTTACACGGACCGAAGAGGAAGAAAGCCAAGGGTTTTCAAATAGCATCTGACAGCCTACTAGCCTTTAGTAAGCCTGTGGAGCATTTAGGCACTAGATGAGCTAAATATTAGAAAAGAAATCCAGAGAAGTAAGAAATGAAAGGAAAAAAAGTTTCCAGGGAGAGAGAGGGGTGGGGAGGGGGGAGATAGAAGTGTAGAAACCCAAAACCTCTCCCAGATCTCATTACCAACTTTTGAATCATGATTGATAACAAGGTATAAATAAAAGTAAGTAGAGACCAACCCCCCCAACACACACACACAATCACAGCTGTAATTTAAGGACATTAGTATCTCTGCAGGAGTGGAGATTGTGCACTTGAGGCACAGGAGGCTTGAGGAGATTGGGGTGGAAAGTTAGAGCTTTAGGGAGTGAAGATTCAACCTGTTAATCAGTTGCTCTCCAGTCTCAAAGTGGTAGACACTGGTGGACATTAGTATATTGATCCCCTTACCAGAAGCTTTTAACACCCTAAAGTCCACAGGTGTTATCAGACATGTCGCTGTCTGGTGTGGTCTCTATTAACACCCCTGAGGATTTTGTCATTAACACAACACATCAAGAATCTAGTCTCACTCTACATGGTGATAGTTTTCCAAGCAATATTTTTTGAGGAACCTTCCTTCTTTTTTTTTTTTTTTTCCTAGTGTGTACTTTAAGGAACTTTGTCAAAATCAGAGAGACTTACATTGAAATCCTCTATTCAATTCCATTGATCTATATGCCCCCTTTTGTGCTGCAGTCATAATGATTGTCTGTAATTACTGTTGCTCTGTTTTATAAACTAAAGTCAAGTATTATGATGGTTCTAACTCTTTTTATTCTTTTGTTTAGAATTTCTTTGCCTATTCATGATATTTTGTGCTGCCATATAAATATCATTTTAGTGTGCCTATAAAGAGTGGTCCTGGAATGTTTTTGTTATCACATTCAATCTTTGAATTATGTTTGGTATAGTGTCAACTTTTTACAATATTAATTTTTCTAGTTAATGAGCATGGAAAGTCTCCCAACCTTCCAGTGTCTTCCTTGAAGAACACACAAGATAATTTCATTTTTCCTATATTTGTTGTCTCCTAATATATTTTCTATTTCCATGAGCCATTTCTAAATATAAAATTGTGTATTCCTTACTGTTTGAATGCAATGTTCTGCAGGTGTCTGTTAAGCCCATTTGATTTATGGTGTTACTTAACTCCAATTTGTTTGTTCATTATTCCAGTCCAAGTCATCTGTCTATTCATTAAAATGGAGTTTTGAAGTTGTCCATCATTACTTTGTTGAGGTTAATCTTTAGATTTACATCTGTCAATATTCATTTTATGCAACTGTGTGTACGAGTACTTTACATGTATATGTTTAAAATTGTAATAAATGCTTGATGAATTGTTCCATTAATTGAAGTCACCTTTATCATTTCTGACTAATTTTGTTTTACTTTTAATTTTGTCAGATATTTAAGTATCTATACCCTCTTAATTTTTACTTTCATTTCTTTGAAATATCTTTATGCATCTTTTTATTCAAAATTATTCAGTTTTTGACTTTGAGGTGTGTTTCTTAGAAGCTGCAAAAATGGATTCCGTTTGCTAATCTAATTTTCTTGTCTCTATCTTTCTAAAGTGACATTTTTAAAAAATCTGTGAATTTTGTGTGTGTGTGTGTGTGTGTGTGTCTGTGTGTGCATGCATGCACACATGTTTGAGCACGCAAGTACTCAGGTACACATGTGTATGAATAACACAACATGTGGATGTTAGAAAACATCTTCCAGTTGACAAGCTAAGGTTGTCAGCCTTATTGAAACATTTTTCCATCTATGTCCTGTTCATATTCTCTCTCTCTCTCTCTCTCTCTCTCTCTCTCTCTCTCTCTCTCTCTCTC
>NW_021620842.1:2880574-2912958 GCF_004785775.1 Grammomys surdaster
CTCTCTCTCTCTCTCTCTCTCCTCTCTCTCTCCTCACCCTCTCTCTCTCTTAATTTTCTTTCTTCTTTCCTTCCTTACTTTTTTCTTTCTTTTCCCTTCTTTTTTTAATGGAATAATAAAAATGTTTTTGCATGCTAAAGTGAGACCATTAGTATTCAGAAATAGGAGTGATATATGTATCTTAGTCATTTTATTGAGTTTTTGCCATTTTCTTAGACAATTTTAGCTTAACTATGCTGGTAATTTTTATTTGCTCCTGTGATTTTTTTTGAATGAGTTTGTTCTTATCTTCAGTCTGAAGTCTTACCTCCTGTAGTTTCTGTGGGCTTGGCTTAATGATAATTTTTTTTGTTTTACTTCATTTGGACATAAAACATTTTTATATATCCCTCAACTCTGAAAAGTAGATTACCTGAGTAGCAGGTATGATCATTGAAAACTTAGAAGATTTCTTTCCAAACTTTCTGGCTTTACATGTTTCCATTAAACAAGAAGTTGTTATGATCTTGTTTTTACATGAGATCTAGGCCTTCTTTCTTTTAGTTTTCAATATCTTTTCTTTATCCTCTTTCTGCTTATTTACCATATGTCATATATCAGTTAATATTTGGTGCTATATGGTTTTCAGTAGGCTTCTTGCACCTGGATACATTTCACTTTACATTTCACTTTACATTTGAATTTTTTTTGATAATTTAATTGAAAATTATTTTCTATGATTTTGCTGCTGTTCATTTCTTCACATCATCTGAGGTGAGAGCTTTTCTATAAAGTTTTTTTTTTATTTAACTAATTTAATTTTCACTTCCAGCTACATTTCAGTTTGGGTTTCTTCAGTATTTCTTTCTTTTCACTGAAGTCCATATTTATGATCTGAGTGTCCTCGTCCTTGCATTCAACTGTCTATTGAATATTGTTTTTGTTTTGTCTTGTCTTTTATGTTCCCTCAGTTCACTGAGTTATTTGTTTGTTCCTGGTTTGAATTCTCTGAATTTTTCATGTGCCTATAATTATTACTTTAAATTTTGTACCTTAACTTTGATCGAAGTTTGATCCCTTTTGTGGACTATTTCTATGAGATTGGTGATATAAAGGTGTATAGTCTTTTTGTCAATATCTTTGTTTTTATATTGCTTATAATTTTGGAAAGAAACCTGGGCATATTCAGTTAGGCTGTGGTTTTGTCTTTTGATAAAAGCTTTTAGCCCACAGAGTTGGAGTCTCTGTATGTAGGAGAGTGGGCGCTGTGGGGAGCAGAATGGTGGGGAAGTGTCTGAAAATAAGAGAGAAACATTCCTGAACTGTTTTAGATATCTTAGTGCGGCTTATACATAGAATAGCTGAAGAGATTTTTGAGGTACAGGGAGTACAGCTAGAATATATTAGTTCTCCTATCAGACCCGCTGTATGATGAAAGTGTGTGGGAGGCTTTTTGGAAAGGCTTTGAAGCTAGAATATTTCAGATCTCTTGCTAGGATATAGAACCAAATATAGTAAATAGTAATAGTCAGTTTTGTAGTTTTCGATGATTACCTTCACAATAATGAAAAACATAATCAAAGACCAAGTTAGAAAAAGGAGCTAGGAAACCATAGAACAAGTGAAAATGAACAAAGCTAGAATTATCTAATAATTATTTTAAAGAGGCAAATATAGGTTTGGTCATCAAATTATTTTACCAAATAAAGCCACATTTAACTATTCCTAATTGTTCCCAGGCTCACGGTAAGCACTTTCTAACACAGTCTATGCTGTACTAGACATCCACACTGAGCCAGAATCTATGTTCTTCTATATATGCTTTACAACTTATCTCTGTTCTGAAATCTCCTGTGATTGTATCTACATAACACTTCTAGCCATTGTAATAATGCTCACATTTAATGAATATATGGTTACTAAGATTCTGTTCTGGGTCACCTGTGAAAAGTGAGGAATTACAATTTAGAAAGGAATGTGTTTTTATTTCAGCTTACAAATTAGAGTCTATTATCTAGGAAATTTGGGCAGAAACTTGAGTCAGGAATAGAAGTAGAGCTGGAGAAATACTGTTTACTGTCCTGCCCTCTGCTCATAGCTAGCTCAGTCTACTTTCTTATGTAACTCAGAACCACCAGCCCAGAATTGGTACTCTCCACAGTGGATTGAGCCCCTCCTAACAATCATTAATCAAGAAGATACTCACAGATATTTCTACAGGCCAGTCTGTAATAAAGATGTTTTCTCAGTTTCAGTTTACTCTTTCCAGATGACTCTAGCTTGTATCAAATTGACAAAAAATTAACTAGTGCATGGTTGCACTACAGGCAGATCCAACTCTTTATGCTCAACCATCTCTGTTTCCTCTGTATGCACTTGGTCCATTATGAGCTTTCATTTTTCTAGACAAGGGATTAAGTTAAATGATGTTTAAATTATATAATAAATTTTCCTTTCTAAACATATTTAAAAGCTATGTTGTCATGAGATCATTTTTGTTCATTTACGGATGGGATTTTAGGTCATAATCTTGCTTTTCAGGTATGTTAAAGTATCCAGGACTTACTGTGCTGGGAGAAAAGAGTTCTCATGGTGTCAAGTTACATTTGCTTCTGTTGCTTATTTTCTTGCACTTGCCTCTCACCTTCTGATTATCTCAGGTCTTATTTAGCCAGGTTGTCTCTGACTGGAGCCTGCCCCTCCTCGTAAGCAGGTTCCCATTCACTCTCTCTTTCTTTTATTAACTTGCTCCATCATAACTTAACCTGCACTTTTAATTATATGATATGCCTGATAGCTTATTCGAATATATTTTACATTCATTTACAATTCATATAACTTACAAATTGTAATAATATATAATTTAATTTGACATATTTATTGTAATTAAGTCACAAACAAAAGCATCATATGACAGTAAATACAAAGTTACAACAGGAAAACTATCATAAATTATTTTTTGGCTTCAATATTTCCTAAGTGTATACTTGAAAAGCTGCCCTTTTTCTAAATCAACTTCTTTTAACATTAAATTGGATAATAACAGTTTCTTTCATCTAGAATCATTACAAAAATTAATGGAAAGTTCCTTTAAGGTATTTATGATGCTGTCAGAATTTAATGTCCTTCTAGACACATATGTAAAAATGCTGTAATTATAGGCATAGGTATCAGCTTCTTTTCTTACTACTTACCATATCTCTACTACAGAATATAACAGATGACAGTGCCACAAAGCAGATGAACTGATATATAGTAACCTGAAAATGTACATACAACTATTTTATACATATATGTAAAATAACTTATATTTAGAAATATAATGTATATGCATATATTCATTTAGTAATGATTAACAAAAAAAGAGGTCATGAATTTGAAAGAGAGCAAAGAGAGGTATATGGAAGATCTGAAAGGAGAAAAGACTCTGCCCCACTCTTTGTTCCTGTATTTTTTTTAGACAGAAGCAATTCTGGGATAAAATTTTTGAGATGGGTAGGTGGCCCCATCCCTCAACTGGGGGCCATCCCTAACTTCTGGATATAGTCTCTCCAGGTTCTCTCTCCCCTTTATTGCCAAAAGAAAATTTAAAAAATGATATAATTATATTATAATCTCAAAAATTAAAAATATGTGTATATAATTTTTAAAGTAACTATAAGAGGAATAAATATTAGCATTATGGAATTGTTATACATCTGTTTTCTATCTTTCCCTTTGTGTGACCACTCCTAGGAAGATATGAATAAAAATATTTTGATCTGAGAAAAGGTACTAACAACAAACTAAAGAGATAATCCCCTGTAAATCTAGCTTGAGAAAATGATGAGGAAGTTGGAGTTTCTTGCAGAAGTATGAGTGACTCAACTGCAGCTTCTTCTTTCAAAAGTCTACTCCACATAGATGACTCATAGAATATGAATCCCTGAAGCTCCATGCTCAACTTGCGGGAAGGTTCAGGAAGAAAATTTTATCTCTCAGAAATGCTTTACTACTTGTATGACCTTGGGAAGGAAAGTTCCAAATGTTCCAAGTTTTATGAACTTCCTTGGCATTCTAAGTTTTATTAATTTTCTGAGAGTTATACACATTGCTTCCCCTTCTTTCCAGGAACAAATATGTCAGTTAAGAGGAAATAAGTACAAATAGTCACCTTTACTTTGGAGAAAGCTTCATCTTAAGGTACTGAGTTAATGTTAGTTGTCACTGACCACACAAAGATTAAATATCTCACTATCTCCATTGGCAACAAAGTGCTATGGAATCCTCACCCTTGTCCCTACTGAGAAGGCTAGCAGGCTACTCTCTATGGCTTAAGTAAAAGCTTCCCTACTTTTCTGCCATAAATGGAATGTGGGGAAATTAACTTGATATACCCAGCATGCAGTTCTCAGGACCATGCTGATGTTTTATATTGTTTACAAGGATTACCACAAATGAGATATGAACCTTATTCTAAAAGGACCCATCTTAACCAGAAGTCTTATCTTCCCCATACTTTCTTTCTTGAAAAGTAAGACCCTGATTCCAGACATCATAATAAATACAATTATGACTTTAGCACCATTAGATAATGACTTTCAAAAGTTTAGGATTCTGTTTTCAATCCTAACCAACCCCTTCCTCCTAAAAATCTGTGCCAGCTGTGTCGGAAAATTATTAAGAAGATCTAGCCTTTCTCCTATTTAAAACTTTTTTTTTTAAACAGCAAATGATAAGAGATCTAGCACAAAGCAAATTATTTCACCAACCCCAATATAGGTGGATCAGAACCTACATTAAAGTAGGATAGTGTAATATTGGCAATATATGATTATCCTGAGCTTGAAAAGCCATTTTTTTAATGAAGCTCTGGTACTGAGCAAATGAATGGGTCTCTGATAAAAGTTGGGATTCACTGTGACATATATATATATATATATATATATATATATATATATATATATCCAGGAACTGTTTCTTACAGTGAAAACTTTATCTGCATATGACATCAATCTTATTTGAGGGAAAACAGTACCCAGAGAGAGAGACCATAAACATTGTTTGTAAGTTACTTAGATATCAAAGAATCCTTACCAAGAATATGCAGATAAGTAGGTTAAAATTTAGAAATATATGCATTAAGATTCTCTTAGAATATAAATGTATAAATGTAGTGGTATAAACTAGGTTACAATGCAATTAATTAAGATTTTACTCTGTGTTCGTGTGTGTGTGTGTGTGTGTGTGTGTATGTGTATGTGTATGTGTGTGTGTGTGTACTTCTACACTGTACTATTCCACAAGTTCAAATATTTGCTTATAGAATCAAAAGACATAGAAATAAGAAGACTCCAAGAATACCTCACAACTTATTGCAGGTTGCAAAAGTCACAGGACTCCAACAAGTGACTTTTTAAAATAATATTTGTAAAAGAAGAAAAGGATGACTAATAATTAAATATGAAGTTAAATTTAAGTTTTTTTCTGAGTTCAAAAATAAATAGACATCCTTCATTAGTCTCAGTTTTCTCATCTATATGTTGACTTATTGATCTCAGATGTACTCAGATCTTTATACTCTGGCCTATTGGTTTTTTTGTTTTGTTCTGTTAGTTTGTTTGTTTGTTTTTCTGGAATTCAGCTCCTTGTGCTTGCTCTTCTAAAAAGATACATATATAAATTTTTCATAGTTTAGAATAACATTTTCTAGAGAGAATATCTTGCATATTGTGTGGAAGCATTACCTGTCAATAAAAAGCTGATGGCCCAGTAGTAAAAGGCAGGAAATACAAGGTGGGAGTTTTCATGGAGAGATAGGAATTCTGGCAGATGTCCACCCTGGATGTGGAGAAGATGGGAGGAGAGGTAACCAAGCATGTAGCATAGAAAGGCTACAATAAATGGGTTATTTAAGTTACAAGCTAGTTGAGGTATGAGCCAAAGATTATGGCCTAGGCATTTATTCATAAGTATTTATTCATAAGTAATTAAGTTTCAGAGATATTATTCTGGGAACAAAATGGCTAGGAAGAAGAGCTCATGGCTACAATATTTCATTAAAATATTTTAAATAATGAAAACTGAAAGTGGAAACGAAGAATATTCTATATCAAAACTAGACCTCTGGGAATTTTCAAAGGAAAAAATAGCAACCTTTCTGCCTCTCTTCTAGAAGAACACCATCCTCCTCTGAGCTGATATCCACCTAATAGATCATTAATAAACTCATGACACAGCCTAGTATTCAGAAAGTAATGCTATTTTGCATATGTAGGAAGCAGTGTAGAGTGCTTCACCAAACTGACTCATGCCACTCAGGAAATTCCTTGAATTAAGTCTGAAATATGAGATTAGAAATTGATGGGAGTCAGATACAATATATTTTGATCCTCACTTAAAAAGTGAGATGGCTACAATAAATATCAGACAAATTATCTTCTAATGACTTCCTTGCAAAGCTATTTTCCCTTTTTTTTTTCTTTTCTTTTCTTTTTTTTTTTTTGGTTTTTCGAGACAGGGTTTCTCTGTGTAGCCCTGGCTGTCCTGGAACTCACTCTGTAGACCAGGCTGGCCTCGAACCCAGAAATCCGCCTGTCTCTGCCTCCCAAGTGCTGGGATTAAAGGCGTGCGCCACCACCGCCCGTCTCTATTTTCCCATTTTTAATGTTCTTACCTAAATCTTTACATTATGACAAACATGAATCTGAATCAGTACATTATGAAAAACCAATTGATGTTCTGATAGAAAAAAATAATGACTTATGAGTTCATGTCTGCGAAAGCTCTTCTTCAGGACCTCTGTCTGCCTTTACTACATGGTAGCAAAGAAATACACAAATTATACCCAGTCTTCATTTCTAAAGTATAATTAATCAGATATCCAGATCTGCATTTCAACTTGACATCTAATTTGTCTATATGAGCCAATGATACCATGTTATCTTCAATGAATTGATGCTATAGTGGCATACTAAGTTAGCATCATTAAGCTAATGAAAGATAAAACTAGATTCAGAGTCATATCAAAACTTAGGGAATTACCAACACAAAAAAAGAGCAATTTTTCTTCACAAATGAAAAAAATGCTTCTAAGCATTTGGGATGTAGTTCATTTAGCAGAGTGTTAGTCTAGCATGCATGGAACTTAATTCCCCAGCACCATACACACCATGTTTTGGGACATGTAGCTATAATTGTCAGCCTCAAAATTATCATTGTCTACAAAATAAGTGAGAGACTATCAAAGATACATGACACCCTGTCTCAAATAATTTGAAAAATAACTGCTTCTAATGTTTATTCCAAGTTACTGGGTATGATATTTTAAGATGTAAACATTCTGTTGTTTTGCCTTAGAGATTTTATTGCTATAACAAAACACCATGACCAAAAAGCAAGTTGAGGAGGAAAGGGTTTATTAGGCCTACTAGTCCACAGCACTATTATTGAAGTGCATTACGATAGGAATTCAAACATGGAAGGATCCTTTAAGCAGAAATGGATACAAAAGTGAAGGAGGGGTGCTTCTTACTGGCTTGTTCTCCATGGCTTGCTCAGCCTGATTTCTTATACAATTCAGGACCACCAGAATAGGCATGGAAATGCCCACAATGAGCGTGGTTCTCAATCATCAATCACTAATTAAGAAAATGCCTTCCAGCCAAATCTTATAGAGGCATTTTTCTCCATGAGGATCCCTCCTTTCAGATAACTCCAGATGTGTGACAAGTTGACACAAGACTAGCCAGCACATGTACTTTAAGTAACTTTTCTGTCTTTTTGGCCAGAAAGACCATGTTACTTACTCTATTTGCATGCTCTAAAACCACTAATTTTTTCTCCTTTCCCTCCTCCCTCTCCTCTCTTTCTTCTTCTTCTCCTCCTCCTTTTCTCTTTCTTCTTCTCCTCCTCCTTTTCTGCTTCTCTTCCTTTTCCTCTGTCTCTCCTTTAATTTGTTTAGACTTTTGAGTATATCACAATTGAACACTGCCATAATATCATATATTCCTCTTCTCCTCCATCCAACTCCTTTCAGACATCATTCTTCAACTGCCTCTCAAATTTGTGGCCTCTTATTTTTATTATTTTTAAATATATGTACATATTTGTACAAAATGTTGAGGTTTCCACAAATGACAATAGTATGTTCTTCTCTAGGTTTAATACCCTTATCAACCCTGAGTAATTTATTAAGTGGGTTTTCAGTCTACTTAGACAGCTGTTAATTCTCGCCAATATAGAAGTACAACTATCACAACTTGGGTTATATCTTGCTGTGCTGGCCATTACTGTGGTTCTTAGGCATCATACCTTGATTACACTATTTATCACTTTCTCCATTGAGCTTGATTAGTACCTTCTAGTTCTGTGAGAGATAGTCCACAAGGAGAAGGCTACCAGGTCAAATTCAATTATATTCCTCAAACACCTCTGTCTAAAGTGTGTGGTATCATTGGCAATACGAACTAAACTTTAAATTCAGGGTAATGAACAATGGCCTATACTGTTTGAGTGTCTCTTTCTTGGATGCCTCTAACAAACAACTCAAATGGCTATTAACTATTTCAAGTATTGGAGTTCTGTTAGATACTTTGGCTCTTTAGGGAAAAAGTATCATAACTCCAAATGTCAAAAATTTATTTAATTTTTTTGTTTAGATAGAAATGGAGATAGATAGATAGATAGATAGATAGATAGATAGATAGATAGATAGAGTAGATATCTCTATAAGTATCTATAGAGATGTAGAGGTAGATATAAATGATGTAGATAGAAATAGGTATAAATAGATGTGAACATAAAACAATACAACTGCTTATAACTTTTACAACTATATTTAATCTTATTTATCTCTCCTCCATCCCTCTCTTTCTATATAACCCTCTCTATTCTTCACTAAAGTCTATTCCTGTTTTTCCCATTTTTTCTCAGCACTTGTATTATGCTAGTACCCCATCTAGAGCTCCTCCACATTATGGAATATATCCTTTTCACAATTCCAATTTCCGAGAAGGCAAACATCTCTATAGGGAAAACTTTAAGTCTCTAAAAAAAAAGAGATTGAGGAAGACACTAGAAAATAGAAAGTCTTTCTAGCTCATAGATTAATAGAATTAAGATTATGACAATGACCACTCTATGGAAACCAATTTAGACATTCAATATCTCAATAAACATTTTCATGAAATTCTTCACAAGTAATAGAAAACAAATCCCCAAGTACACATGGTACTAAAAAAGACCCTGAAGAATCAGTTCAACCCTGAACATAGAGATCAGTGCTGGAGATGTTACCTCATCAACTTTCAAACTGTTCCAGAGCTATAGTAATAAAAATACCATGGCAAGAGCACAAAAACATACATGAAAATTAATGGAACTAAATAGAAGATCCAAATCATGAGCTATCTGATATTTAACACACACTGACCAAAACACACACACACTGAACAGAAAACAGCACGTTCAACAAATGGTTCTTGGAACATTCGATGTTTACATGTACAAGAATGGAATTATAACCATATCTATCACAAAAGAAGAGTAAAATTAGAACCATATCTGACACTCTGCACAGATATTCACTCTGAATACATCAAGGGCCTCAATGTTAAACCTGAGACACAGAAGCTTCTAATAGAAACCATAAGTAATACTCTACAAGATACACTTTCTGAATAAGACTCTAATTACCCTGAAATTAATGCCAATAATTGATAAATAGTACTTCATTTAAAAAAAGAGGACACCACCAATTTAGTAAGGTAGAAGCCCAGAGTGAAAGATCTATACATTTGATTAAAAGATTAATATCAAGAATATACAAATTACTCAACAAAGGGAAAAGAAAACAAATTCAAAATTGGCTATAGATTTTGGCTTAGTTACTTTCTACTGGTACTATGAGACATCATGACTAAAGCAATTTATAGTAGAAAACTTTTTATTTGGGCTTAATCTTTTCAGAGGGTTAGAGTCTAGAACTATGAAATGGAGAGCATTGTAGTAAGCAGTCAGGCTCCTGGGAGTCCTGCCTCCTCTGTATTTTGTGGGTTTGGGTTCAGAGCTGAAGCTCAAGATCCGCTCAGTGCTCGGGTGCAGACCGGAAGGACATTGAACAGGTTTCTTTCAAATTTCTATTTTATTAATTCTTTGAGAAGATCATACAATGTATTTTGGTCAACTTCACATCACCCTCTCTCAACTCCTTGGACTCACCATTAACTCACTACTCATTTTTTTCTTTCATTTTTCCAAATCCATCAAGTTCAGTTTATGTTACACTCATAGCTCTGTGTATGAAACTGTTTGCTTCAGTGTAACTTTTGCTTTATTGGGAGTCACATACTTAAAGAAAACTCAATCTGATCCTAACTTTTTCTAGTTGTCAATAGAGTCTCAGCTACACCCGGAAGTTGATACGCATCTCTCCACTCACTGTGTACACTTTATCTGGCTTGAGCATACACAATTATAATGGATACTGTCACAATGGCTATTATATATTTAACTTCCCTGTTGTGTTCGGAAAACATTGTTTTATTGCAGTTGTCTTCTTTCTCTGGATCATATAGTTTTTCTTATCACCACATTTACAATAATCTCTTAGCATTAGAAGGAGGAGGTAAAATATAGATATTCTATTTATGGATAACTATTTCACAATCTTCCATATTCTGCATCTTGGTTTGTTGTGGCTCTTTATGTTAAATGCCAGCTGAGGCAAGAAGAAACTTCTCTGATCATGGTTGAGACATTGATAGGTATAATAACAATTCATCCGTAGTTCATTTAGTACTATGTCTGTTTAGTAAAACAATAATACTAAGTATTTCCTAGAATCTATGCCTATCTAGTCATATGTTCTTGCTTCCACTAATAGTGCCAGGTGTAAGTTCAATCTTGTGGTGAAATTCCTAAATCCAGTTAGAAAGTGTTTGGTTACTCCCTGAACATCCATGCCACTATTACATCAAGGCACATATTTTGCCAGACCAGTAGTTATATTGTACAAATTTAAAGATATTTCTTTTTTTTATTATTTCTTTTTTTTTTGAACATGAAATGCTTTTTTTTTATAGCATGTTTTACAAGGGGAGGGGGTAAGAGGGTCCAGGTGGTGGAAAAGTACAAAATCTTCTTGGCCTGTGCCTTGAAACATGTCATGGTCTATATGGTGCCTTCTCTAACTAAACAGAGAAGGGGGAGATGCCAGAAGCCAGGACCCTCGCCCTTACCCTTACCCCCTACCTTTCCCCACCTGCACAATGTCCTCTGAAGCTTGGCAACTGCAAGATCCTGCTTAGCAACTGCAGATAGACTCAAAGCAGAGTACCATGTCTTCTTAAGAATAGCAGGGAGACCATAACTCAAGCAGTGTACCATATCTTCTGAAGAACTGCAGGTAGATCATAAAGATATTTCTTACATATATTTTTTTCTTTTTTTTTGAGAATGATCTGTTCAGATTTATATCTCATTTATCACTAGGTCCTTTTATATTTATGATAGCAAAAAACCTGATCTAAATTTTTAAACAGCCCACAGCCCTAGCTAAGAGTATACCTCCAAGAGCCAGAATAATTAACCTTAGACTTTTGTCTGGTTGTCTTAAAGCATTCATAAAGTTGATCAATATGGATGGGATTGGCATAAGGGTAGTCTGGCTTAATGGTATACTGATAGTACCTTTGTCTACAGCAGGCTGGGCAACAAGTGAGTCCAATAGCTGCTAATTTATGAGTCAAATTATTCTCTCACCAGTGTCTTTGCTCAAGCACAGGAAAATGAATATCAAGAGTAGTACTTCCAACACTAACTTGAATAACTTATTAGTAACACTAATAGTGATTTTTAATCAGTTTTAACAAACAATACTTTTTGAGTTTCCAGAGAGATGTGGACTTCCCTGTTCTGTCTCTTATTTGTCACAATTGGATTGACTTAATGCCTGTAACCAATTCACAGGCTTGTCAAGGGTTTTCTCATCTTACAATCACAGCAAGTGGGGATTCTCCTAATAACAAAATAATACAGCTGGAAAAAATGGACCTGTCAAATATTGTCTAATAAATTTGTAGAGAAATTGAAAAACCAGGAAGGGAAAACAAACAAAAAAGGCACTGACAGCCACAGCTAGGTAACCACAGAGGACCAGAAAACAAGGATAGATATTGAACTCCTTCATTGTCAAGAATACAGCCAAAAGAACAACTCTGGTTTTCTAATTCTTATCCATCCCATTAAAATATCTTCCTAATTATTCACATTTATGTGGATTTTTATCTGACAGCTTCTGAAATATTTTGACATGCATTCTCTCATATTCAGTGATAATGGATAAACAAACAGATGTAATCAGCTTTAGAGAAGAAATTCAGCAATTCAGCTAGATTTCATGTCCACTTTGGGATAACTCATATTTTAAATATACGTTGTTTTAAGTGCCTATGTCAAAGACCTGAAAATGTTCTGTATATACCAATCCAAAGTGTTAAGCACAAAAAAGATGTTTTATGGTAATTGCCATATGATTGACATATGAATATGTTAAATCTTTTGAGCTTCTGAAAACGAAATATTACACAAAGAATATATTGGTTATAATCATATCTCAAAATAGAATCTTTTTCTCACTTGGGATACATTAAAAGAGTTCCTACATACAGCCATATAGTCATCAATGAAAACAATAATGATTTCATGATTTTGTAAAATTGCCTAGATTCTGGTACCCATTAATCCCCTGTCTATGAGCCCTAAGGCTAGTTGATTCACTTCATTATACCTCTACCTTATGTAATGGATTTATATAACAGAACGCATTGCACTATGTAGCTAGAAAAATTGTATGGAAACATTTAAAAATATATTGAGGATAGTCTGTCATGGGAAAAAATATCTACTATGTTCTCTTTTTTTTGCAGCTTCAGGTGTCTTTTAATGGAATTTTTAATAATTTAATATTGAGACTGATGCTATAGTCAGAAATGTAATTATGGTGAAATAATAAAATGTGATATGTGAGTTTGGAAGAAAGTTTATATCAGATAAGAGAGAGTGAGTGCTAGCATTGGGTTATGGCTCACAAAGATCAAAGTCTATAACAGGAAGCCTCTGGCTTGTACTTAATGTCATTCAAGAAGGAGAGGAGGTAAGAAAGTAGACAAGGCTCCAGAAGCTGTCATACTTCCCACCAAAAATAATGAAATATTCTCAGAAATACCCAACAGTTTTCAACGTGTGTCTTTTAGGGCACCAGACATCTTGCCATCCCGTTCTAAACAAGAATTCTGATGACAAAGGGGAAGAAAGGATATTTCTCACAGGTGCTGGGGATCTCATCACTGGATTAAAGGATTTCCTCAGTAGCACTTCCTTAAACACGTTTCAAATAAAATGAGCTAATTAATACCTTAGTAACTTTAGCTGCCAATTAAAGCACTTCCTTTGCTTTTTCTCCTGTCTGGATATAGTCCTTCTGTGTTGGGTGCTTTAATTATTTCTGAATTTAGAATTTAGAAATCACTGTAAGTTAATGTGGCAGTGTTGTCATAGAAAGTAATCACTGACAGTTTGCTGTAGTACCTCTGCAGGTATATTAGACATCCCAGAGAAAAAAGATAAAATATACACATTCTCCTTGCCTTTCTCTGTAGTCCATATGCCTACCCTACCTCTGAAATGTGTAAACTCAAAGAGTATAGTTACTCTGTCTCACTAAATCAACCACTTCCCCTACCTAACCCTAGTCTTCATTTAGGAGACTTGTATAGTGCTCATGATAGAAGCGACCTTTCTCATATTATGGAGATTTATTATATATGTTAGATGATATTTTCTGTATTACTTATACTATTCTGTCTGAGTCTAGTATTTCTGGCTGCCAATAATAATTGCATTATTCTTGACTATCACTGATCAGCAATTTATGATATCTCTGAAAAGCTGGAACACTGAGTGTCCCTGAGAACCATATTAATGCTGGTGATATAATGTACATGTGATATAATGTGATTAGCTGCTGTTAAGATAAGGTGTCATCTCAAACTGCATGAATAAATAAGTCATACAGTGACAAAGCTCAATTATTTATTACCTTTGTCCATATACTGTTAACAGCTGCAAGAAAGCATACAGTCTTCTATTCTTATTCTCTCTCTCTCTCTCTCTCTCTCTCTCTCTCTCTCTCTCTCTCTCTCTCTGTCTCCCTCTCTCTCTCTCTAATGCTATGCGTATGAAAGATTATATCCTAAGGAAGATAGTTTATTTTAAGTTATCACTGGACAATATATTCAGTTAATTGAGAGAGAAAATGTCCTAAATGTGGGTTATGCCAGTAAACTGGCTGGGCTAAGTACAAGTATTCTTTATGCTCTGCTTCTTGAATCTGGAAGTAAATTGGCTTACCACTGGCTGCTCCAAATACCACACATTCTCTTCATAACAGAGTGCATCTCTTGGACCTATTAGTCAAAATAAACTCTTCTCTTCTGAAACTGCTTTTGTTGGATATTTTAACACAGTAGCAATTAACTGATACAGATTATATATATATATATACCGTTGTGTCAGGTCTTCAAATTCTAATTGTATAAAATAGAATACAATATGATTACATGGTGTTATATATTGAATTTTATTACTCACCTTGTGAGCCTGAAAACACAAGAAATTCTTCTAGTTGGCAAATGAGTGGGGGTGCTGAGGAAATATACAGAGAGTAGTAATTCTCAACATTTGATTTTCTATGATACTCCATAACATTTAAAACATGTACTCACCTGCAGACATGCAAAGGACTAACAGCCTCCCTTTGTATCCAATTCTTTCCCAGCTTGTCTAAGGTATGTATCTTTCAGGTACTTTCATGGAGAAAGCAACACTGTTTGGCAGATTGCACAGAAGTATCACCATTGCCATCCTAGTTTTTATTATATCTTTCAAATTTTTATTATATATAAAGCAGTCATATAAAACTCATTAATAAAAAGTCACAGTTGTGTTTCAATAATGTTATAAAAGTAGACGTCAGGCAATATTTTTATCATAGGGCTTAATTTGCTCACATGATCTGATCAAATATTTATTTTCAAAAAGATAAAACAGTTTCATGCCTTTTGTGCTAGTAATTGTACTTCTTTTCCTCCATTTTATGCCATCCTAGAGAATTTACATTTTCCATAGCTACTTCTATACATGCCTGCCCTATAATCAATTTCTATTTACCCATGTTCAGTCTGTGAGAATTTAGCAACCATGATACAAACAGAACCTAGACAAAAGTGATGACTTGGAAATTATCTTCTCTAACTACAGATGGTAGAAAAGATTTTGCCAGCTTCTGGATATTAAGGAAGTTAGCACAAGGATTCCAGTAGTAAGACTGGGATTCCAAATGAGCCACAAAACTTTTGACCTGCAATCTGTCCTATCTACAATATGTACTAGCACAGAACTTGTGGGAGTAGCCAACCAATGGTCTAATTTGAGGCCCACGCCATCCATGCCAGCATTCCCTGGATGATCAGAAACCTAAAGCTGGATAGCCCAGCTACCTAGGATATATGACTGGCAAAAAATAAACATTAAAAATAAAAATAAATTTATGAATGGTTCTGTTATGCTCACAGGTTGATGCCTAGCTCAGTAATCATCAGAGAGGCATCCTCTGCTACCTGATGGGAGCTGATGCAGAGACCCACAGCCAAACATTAGGTAAAGAGAGGACCCTGGTTGTAGATCAAGTCCCTTCCTTAGAGCTCAGAGAACACTCCAGAAGTTGACGAGGATGAATAATGGAAACCAAAAGTGTCAAGGAAACTAGGAGAGCATGGTTCTCAGAATCAACTAAACAGGCTCATAGAGCTCAGAGAACACTCCAGAAGTTGACGAGGATGAATAGTGGGAACCAAAAGTGTCAAGGAAACTAGAAGAACATGGTTCTCAGAATCAACTAAACAGGTTCATGATGGCCCACAGAGTCTGAAATGGCAATTGTGCAGCCTGCATGGGCCTGTGCTTGGTCCTCTGTGTATACCTTATGCTTTTGACTTGATGTTTCTGTGGGACTCTTAACAACAGGATTCTGTGACTCTTTTGCTTATTCTTGGGATCCCTTGCTTCCTACTGGGTTTCCTTGCCTAGCTTTGATGTGAGGGTTTGTATCTGGTATTATTATGCCTTCTGCCATATTTTTTGATGTCCCTGTAAAGCCTAATCTTTTCTGGGGGAAAGTGGGAATGTTGGATCTGTGGGGAACAAGAAGTGGGAGGGAGAACGTTGGAGACCAGAGGATGGGGAACCTGTGGCCAGGATGTATTACGTGAGAGAAAAGGAAAAAAAGAAAAAAGAAAGTGAGCAAACAGAAGTCTGTTCTGAACCAGCTATGGTTCAGATTCATCAGTGAGCACAGACCAGTCTTTTTATCCATGTAGAGACAACACATCCCAACTCAGCCCAGCCTCAGTAGTTGATCCAAGAATCATGACCAAGGACATGATTGTTATTTTAAATCATATGATTTTGCCTAGATTGATTGGCTGCTATAGGCAAAGGACATAGTCTTATATGAATGCAAAGGCTCAGATATTCATTATCAAATACATTTGCTCTGTTAGTGTAAAAAACATCAAGGAACAAATGAGCCATATAACCAACTTGAGTTGGTGAATGTGAGTCGAATTCAAAACAAATCTACAAACTTTTGTGATAGCAACTAGATCACTCAGATGTTGCTTTCGGTTTTCACAATTTCTGTAGGTGGAAAAAAAAAACCTCTGATTAACTCAGCAAAAATCAACCTCTGTTTTTCTTGATTAAAAACGCTTTCATAATAATGACTCACAGAAAAACTAATAAAAGCAATTAACCTGTACGGAGATTGCTCTCGGTGTGACTCATCTAAGTGGTTTTCATTTGGTTTGAAAAGTCTAAGTCCAAACCCAAGTCCTAGTTTGTTTATTTATGACACCATCTGTCATACTAAGTGGTTAAATTGAAATGCTTTATTTTAATATAAATCCAATATTAAAGCTGTGAAAGTTCTAGATCTCTGCTTTTTTTATGCTATTCTTAGAACTGTGCTGTGCCTCTAATAAACTCGGCACTGCCAATATAGCTTTCTTTTGAGGCAACAATCAATCCAATTCATGATTATTGAATCCCCTAAGTTTAAACTTTGTTACTAACAAGCCTAATGATATATGTAGCCAAGGAAAACAGGAAGCAAATGTGTTGTACATATGATATTTCTTCAAAATAGTTTCAGAGAACAAAATATTATTTCTTAGTTTGTAAACGTAAGCAAGGATTCTTAACATGTATGACAAATTTTCTATGACAGTATGATGACAATCTATAGGACTAAAAGCTTCTCAGCTTAACCATACTTGCTTCATATTAAATAGTAGTTAATAAATAATTAATCAATTGTATTTCCAATATCCCTCTTCATTTTGGCTGATTTCTAATGTTATAACTTCATAAATATATTGGTAGGCTAAAGAGGACATTGAATTTGATTTGTTCAAGACAGAGAATTTTCTCCTAAGTCTCACTTTTTTTTATATATATAGAAAGAAAAGATCAGGTCTAACCATAGGCAATAGCTAATTGTTCTTTCTTAATGAAAAAGTATTGAATATGCACTGCAGTACCCAAGAGGACAAGGGATACAAACTTGAAGAACAAAGATATAACAGAACTGCCTAAATGGAAGTCAGAGGAAGCTGGATACCTGAACTTGTGCTATTTCTGGATGGAGAACACATGACCTGTTGTAGGCTTGGCTTTGAGACTCTTTATTTTCAGTGACAAATACCTCAGGTAGGTTTTCATCATACTTTCTCAGGCCTGTTGGCCATGCTAGTGATAACCTGTGTTCATGTTTGTTTGCTTGTTTGTTTGAGACTGAATCTATATGGCCCAGATTTTCCAAGAATCTAGTCTGTAGCTCAGGCTGACCCTTTCAGTTTCACATCAATCTTCTTAGCTCAGCCTCCCAAGTACTTGAATTATAGCGATGAACCACTATTCAGTTCACCAAGGGTAAACATGGTGTCATTTTTTCATTCATGACAAAAACATCTTGAGTGAAAAAGGTTTATTTTTCTCACAGTTCAAGGGCACAGTCCATCATAGTGAGAAAGTCAAGGCAGCAGAAACTCAAAGAAGCTGTTCATGTTACATTCACAATCAGAAAACAGAGATGAATGCGAGTCAGCACTCAGCTTGTTCTTTTGTGTTTTATACAGTCCAGGATTGCTACTCAGGGACCAGTCCTCTCCATGATTAAGATGGGTCTTCCCACATCAATTAACACTGTTAAGGTAATTCCCCACTCTCTTTACCAGAAACCTGTTTCCAGGTGATTTAAAATTTTCAAAATTGGCCATTAATACTAACAATCAAGCCATAATGAAACAAAGTAAAAAGTAAGCTATTTCAACAGCAACACACAGGCTGCCCCAGTGTTTGTTATGTGTTCTACTGAATTGGGACAGCTTCATCCTGTGTTAAACATATTGAAACTTTGCTGTAAGAGAAAACTAACTCATTCATATTAAAAAAAAAATAGCAGGGCATCTGGCTATATAAGACCTTCAGTAATCCTCAGTTTTCTTTATTTTGTCTTTCTAGATCTTTTTTCTTGTTTTGTTGTTGTTGTTTTTTTTCTTTTCCTGGCTTAAAGTCTTCAATTTATACATCACTGGCCGAGACAATCAATGTCCATATGCATTAATTTCCTTTTTTAATAATTACATTGACTCATTTAGTGAATTACTAATTAAATCTTGACTGTTGGTTTCCTTTACAAACTTCTAGGTTTTATACAAGTTTTCTCAAAACAACTGTAGTTTTCTGACTTGGATACTTGTGTTTGGGGGTTGGGGCGGACAGTCTTTGCAAATAACAAAGCCAGCCGAGTAACAGAGTATTCACAAGTGGGAAGAAGGAAGTCCAATTCAACAGGATTCAGTAGCCAGTGCTGATTCAAGCTTCTAAAGTCAGAAACTCTGCAGTTTATTTTAGGCATATTTAAGTACAGTACAATTTGGAGAATAAAGGGTACCACACTAAAGCATAATTACATCTAAATCCCTTTCAAACTACTTGTCACCTTTTCCATGAAGATAGGTTCTATAAATAGAATAAATGTATTATCTGAAGGACTTGGGGGAGGATCTGTTGTGGTCCTAGTCCCATAGATAGCTCAAAACTCCATAACATATTAATCACCTCTAGCCATGTTTGTAATGGAATATGGGAGCCAGGTGTGCCTGGACATACAGATATTACAGAGTTCACCAGACTATTAACCATATTCATTCCCAAACTTCTGTGTGGAGAACAGGTCCTTTTATAGAAATAACCCTACAAGTTTAATATTTCTGGTTTTATGGTTTCATTGGTATTTATATGTGAACACAAGGATTTTATGCCCTCTACATATAACTTTGCTTAAAAATATATTAATAATAATTATTCCAGTTCTGCTATTATACTCTACTTTTGGCTGTTATGTCATTTTACCAGTTATTAGTGACAACTTGTGATATGTTGAGAATATTCTCATTGCACTTAAATGAAGGGCTTTGCATAGCTTGAGGCTTTTTCCACAAATGACTCCTTCAAAGTACATTCTCAGCTGTGTAGTCAGTCTAGGAGGCAAGTGTCATTAGTCTCCTATCAGGTGGGGTCAGTTGAGCTGCACCCTTGCCATAGGTTCTCAAAGGAGGTGATATATAGCTGGTTTAGCACAGAAATACCTGCCTGAGGTTTCCCATCAAGTAATGTTCTTTCTTCCCATTATGTGGCTTTCTCTGTGTTCAATGGAAGTTATCAATTCTGAAAACATTAGCCCACCTGCACAAAGTCCTAAGCCATGAAGTGATTAGTTCAAATATGACTTTTGTGAAAGTACTCTGAAGACAAGGGTGGGTTTCACATTTTCTTGTAAGTTTTATAGCCAAAGGCAACTTCAAGTTTTAAAATTAATACTTTTAAATATGGTTATTCATGTGGGAATAAGACTCTTGAACATCATTTTGGACATCCAGAGGTCTGTACCTTACTTAAGATTCTAATAGTATTTGCCTGGATGTGAGCTCTAAGGACTCCTGTGTCCATTAAAGTTTGAAAGACACCATCTTAAAGACCTTCTGTATGAACACTAACATTCAGGAATGCACACTTCCAATGCATCCTATAATAATATAGTAAGGTATGTGGAAGGATCATAAGGGTCATTCTTGAAAGGTAATATATTTTTCTGTATTATATATTGCTTTAGTTAAAGTTTCAATGCTGTGAATAAACATCATGACCATATGTGTCTTGGAGAAAACTGTTTATTTCATCTTACACTGTCAGGTAATAGAGCATTACTGAGGGAAAAAACTTGAGCAGGGCAGAAATCAAGAGAGAGGAATTGATGCAGAGTCCATGGATAAATACTGCATACTGTGTTAGTCTCCTTGGCTTGCTTGGCCACTTTACTTCCCCATCCAGGATCACTTGCTTAGGGGTTGAACCAGCTTAGTGTGCTGGCCACTGTCTTATCAATCATCAATCATGAAAATGCATTACAGACTTGCCCACCAGTCAACTCTTAGGGGCATTATCTCAGTTGAGATTGTATGCTTAATATATTTATGGATTAATCTGTAGAGACAATTTTGGAATTTTGGTTTCTTTAAGAATTAGAAGAATATGTTTCCATTTTATTCCCAGGAATAATATATGGGTTTATGGATTGTAATATGGTTTTATTGTACAGCTAGAACCTACTTATATCACGTTTGTCTTTCTTGTTCTGTATTACCTCATTCAGGATGATCAAAGACATCAACATAAAACCAGATACACTGGATCTGACAGAAGACAAAGTAGGGAATGGTCTTGAAAGCAATGACCCAAGAGACAACTTCCTGCACAGAACACAAACAGCACAAGCACTAATATCAACAATTAATAAATGGGACTATATTAAACTGAAAAGCTTTTATAAAGCAAAGGATATCATTAATAGGACAAAGGAACAGCCTACATAATATGAAAAGATCTGTTTTTTTCACCATATAATTAATTGGAGTTTGAAAACCAAATGGTAGTTCTTAGAATAAGGTTCTTTTGCTTGTTCCCAACAGCAAGGATAAAAAGTGATGCAAGGTGCCTAGAGATTTAGAACTTGAGGATCAAGAAAAGGTTTGATATGCAAAACACTGCTGTTACCTGGTTTTCCTTCCTAGAGAAAAAGTATTTAACTTCCTTAAAATGCCTTTTTTTTTACATTGTCATAAAATTATATCATTTCCTTCAGCAATTTGTTGCGGGAGATATTAGAAGAAAAGGGGCCACGTCCAGCTAGCTTCTGGCCTGGCCACCAACTCTAAGTTCCCGCACTAATGGCGGTGGCCATTAAAGTGTAAGGACTGCAGGCTCCCAGTTCTGGAGGCATGTTGATGGAATTGAGCATTACCAGCAATTACCGGAATTGAGCATTACCAGAATTGAGCCGAGTAATCTCATCTGGCTCTCCAGCGGGGCCACGCTAATCTCACGCCACAGTCATCCATCCCACGGTCATCCGTCACGCCAACCAACAACCAAGTAAATTCAAACTATAGATGGTGTCAGAAGATAAACGACATAGATTTGTATTTCAGTAAATACTCAATACACAAGATGCCAACACAATTTGAATTGTTATCCCAATTACCTAACCTTGATATGAATAACTACCCAAGACTGCTAGAGATGCGTATGTCTGCCACTATTTCTCCTTTCTCTCTTCTTCTTCCTCTCCCTCTCTCTTCCTCCTCCTGGATCTGCCTCCTTTTTCCCTATCCAATGACAGAGCTTCATTGCAAATACAGTGGGCAGGAAATTCATGCCACACCCATTCCTACTACTATCCTTCCCATATAACTCTCCTTATTTTCTTTCAAATATATAATTTCTTCACTAATTATTGTTACCTTTATGTATGTATTTACTTCCACCACTGATACTCAACCAAAGACAATATTAATAGTCTGCAATTTTGTGGGAGTCTCTTGGATAATCTTGAACAACAACTCCAAAGAGGGCCCACAGTTAAATGAATTTTTGATATTTTACAGAGACTTGGGAATTTTACAGTGATTTTAGAGTTTTACAGTGACTTTGGAATTTTATAAAGACTAGATGTTTTAGATATTTTGAGGAGGCTTTGAATGTTGAAAGACTCTTTGGATATTTTAAAGAGACTGAATTTTTAAAGACTGTAGGTCTTTAAAGTTATTTGTGTTTATATTGTAATATTAATATGAAATATTGGGGAATATATGAAAGGCTACAGATTGAAGAGTGATGTCTTTGTCAAGTTTTCAAAGGGTGTATTATGCTTACTAGTTTTATGTCAGTATGCTACAAGCTGTAGTCATTTGGGACCTCAACTGAGAAAATGCCCTACCAAATTGATCCATGGGAAAGCATGTGGTGAATTTTCTTAATTGGAGATTGATATGTGAGAGGGCTCAGATCACACTGGGTGGTGCCATGATGGGACTGCTGATCCTGGGTGCTATAAAAGAGCAAATTCAGCAATCTATTAGAAGCAATCCACTAAGCAGCATTCCTTGTTGGCTTCTGAATAAGCTCTTGCTCTAGGCTTCTACCCGGTTTGATTTTCTTCCCAAAGCAATGGAGAGTGACTTAAGAGGTGTAGACTTAAACATTTTACATCTAAAGACAACTATTACTGATGCTATCCCATGTTACAGCCTAACATGGCTGTCCTCTGAGAGGCTCAACAAGCAGCTGAGTGAGATAGATTCAGATACTTACACGCAACCAATGGGTTGAAGTCAGGGACCCCTGTGACTGAATTACAGAAAGGCTGAAAGAAGCTGAGAAGGAGGGTGACCCCATAGGAAGAATAGCAATTTCAACTAACTTGACACCTGAGATTTCTCAGACATTGAGCCACCAACCAGGAAGCATACACTAGCTGGTCCGAAGCCACCAACACATGTACAGCAGAAGACTTACTGATCTGGTATCAGTGAGAGAAGATGCCTAACCCTGGAGAGAATTGAAGTCCCAGAGAAGGAGAGGCCTGATAGGAGAGTGGAGTTGGGGGATGGGGGAGTGGGGACATCCTCTCAGAGAGAGGGGAAGGAGGAATCAGATTAGGAACTGTGGGAGGGCAGACAAGGAGAGGCTTAAAGATTAAGCCTATTTTATTGTAAAACAATAAAAGTAATTTTAAAAAGTCCAGAGCAGTAGTCATCCAATTAAATCTACAATGAGGTACCACCTCATGACTGTTAGAATAAATACAAAAGAATGAAAAATAACAAGTATTGGTGAAGTTGTTTAGAAGACATGAGCTAACACAGAGAACATGTTAAAAGCAGATTAGCCAATCTCATGTGACCTCACATATGTAAAATCCAAAGATCATTAATAATCTTAACTCTCAGTTAGTGGAAATTGGGGTGTGAAGTTTAGAGAAGTTATCCTTACAGGTAAATGTGGGGCAATGGGTTGTGAGAGGCAGCTGGGTACCTAGTCGAGCACAGGCCTCAAACCCTGGATAATACCCTAATAGGATGGTAGATGTTCTGCCTTGCTCCTGGGCCCTGGTTCCTTTCACTTATCCACAGCCCCTCCCAAAGAAAGGTTTGTGGCCTTAGATCACGTAGTAGCACAGGTAGCACAGGTAGAGGGCATGATTACAGGCCTCAGAGCCTCAAGAGGTCTCCATATTCATGAACTACCTAAAGGCCAGAGGACACAGCAAATTAAGCATTCCTTCCCAGACTCTCCTCCTTGCAAAAGATATTTAACCTCAGGCCCTCCCTGAGGACACAGGGTACAGCTTCATCCACTTTTCACCATGACAATAAACCTTTTAAAACCATGGACTACCTCTTTCATACTTGGAGCACACAATGGAGAACCATAGAGGGGGGCCCCAATTAATGAGCCACCACCTAACCTCCCACCTGAGGACTTCTCTACATTCCAGCCATGGAGGCCTGCCAACTCAAGCAAGCTAACCAAGCCAGTCATGACCCAGCCAAGCAAGCTGCCTCAACCAAGAGTCTCTACTCCACAGGGCACCACTGGAGCTTCTCTCCCTCATCCCTCTCTACTGTGGGCTAGTCTAGTCTGTATGCCCGCTTGTTGGGAGCCGCAGCGGGTGCTGGCAAAGTCCGCCATCGCTAGGTGGCGCTGTCAGCCATAATTCTTCCTAGTAAACAAGTAAATTGCGCATGTGCCATGGTAAAAGCCCGCCAAAGTAAAAGCCCATCCCACAGCGTTTGGCGCGCAACGAGTAGCAGCCAATCAGAGGTGAATACACCGCTCTAGGGTTTATAAACAGTGCCACCCCAGGTCTTCTTCGTCTTCTTCCACCATTTTGGTTCTTGGGAATAAACGTGTTTCTACGGAAGGATTCTGGTGTGTGTGTGTGTGTGTGTTCTTGCCAGCGAGACACTATGCGCGCCGCACACCCGCTTCCTGTCTCAGTCTTTCTGTGGTCTCCCAGCAGCACCTGGGTGCCCAAGGGTTGAGGCCACCAGTCTCCTGCCAGCCGTCTCAGCCCGGAGACCTTCAACCCAAGATCTCTGCCCATGCTCAGACTGATATTGTCCCATGCCCAGAGTGGAGTTCTGCGACTTCTCACAGCCTGATGTCTGCTCGACGCTGCAAGGAGTAAACTCAGTCAAATCCCCATGTTTCTGCCCTCTGAGCCATGGTTCCAGCTGCCTGGGACAGCAGACACACGGGCACCACAACTCAGCCCAACAGTACCCACGCCCAAGCATGAGCTACAGCCCCACAGGCAAATTGGGCGGAAAGGGAAAAGAAAGAGACATCTCAAGAAAGATCCAAATATGTGAACAACTTCTTGCCTCTGGATGACTTTGCTTTCTTGGTTAGAAGAATTAAGTTTCACTGAGAATAGCAAAAATGAGAATACGGAATTTGAATCTAGCAGAACATTCATTCAAGGCTGAAGATTTTATTGTAGAAATTTGAAAGTTAATAATACAATTATATCACAACCTAAATTCCCATGCAACTCTATCATGGACAATCATGATAGAATTGTTCCATTCCATTGGACTTCCATTGAGCTCTGAGGAGTTGAAATGGACATATAAACTCTATGTACCTAACTGAATAAGAGAAACAAAATTAAAATTTAACTAAATTTCAAATATTCCTAAAACTTTAATAATGAAACAATTGCCATTACATCATGATAGGAACATCTGGGCATCCTCAGCATACTACCTTCCTTTGAGAAGCATGTCAAACACTGCATACAATTTAGTGAGATGGGTACTTGTAGACTACCATTTTACAAATGATAAAACTTAAGTCATAAATAACTTAGTCTAAGTTATGCATTCAAGTAGGGACGAGGAATTTGAATGCAGTTTTCATTCTAGAACCCATGTTTGTTTCTTTTGAAGTTTTAAGACTTTCCAGGTTAAGTCAACATGTTCATTTCTATCCTGTAGCACACTTTCTCAGTAGTGTCTAATTACTGTCATGATAGAAGAAGTTCAGGTTCAGAATAACTAATTAAACAATTGTTATGAGTGAATATAAAGTGCTTTTAGGATAAAAGGCAGATGATTTAATAGAGTGTCTGCTCCCTGATGTCATCCTGTTGGCAAAAAACAAAAGAGAGGAGGCAGAAGATAGAGAGTAAGGACAGGAGTAAGGCTTGGTTTTTCAGGTATATTTAAATACATAAGGAATTTTGATTGTCAAAATTCTTATCTACACAATTAGATACATCTCCTAATTAGAATATTAAGAATCTATTTGGAAGAGACAGGAAAAAAAGGGAGAAAAACTTAGTTTAGAAGCACATGATTGTAACAAAATGAAAAACTTAGAAAAAATTTTGCAAATGAAAATTTACTTCTGAAATCATAAAATAATACTGTTCAAGTTATAATGGGACAGGTGAGGTCTTTAAATTATTTTTAATTTAAGTTCTTTAGATATGAATGGGTTTTATGGGCAACATTTCTTTGGAATGGCAGGCTCTGTGGCATTTTGTTACTGTAGGATAGTTACTAGGGAAGAAACATAATAAATTTGGCTCCTTCAGGTGATCTTGGCTGAGAACAAACTGGAAATTTAAAGTCACAGGTCATGTTTAGGTATGTAATGCAGTGCAGTGACTAAGCCTCAGTATTCATGAGGAGGTGACTGACCACAGGCATACATTCAGTAGGTGTAAGCTGACCACGTTTAGCATTGCATAGCAGTTGCATAGCAGCTATGAATCAAAAGATACATGAGGACAGCTCATACATGGCATTTTTCTTCTTTAAGTCATATAGTTATACATAGTGGGTAACATAATAAATACTATATTCCAGCATTTTCATAAGAAAACCCTGTAAGTGCTGATGTGGCTAATGTTCCTAATATACGAAGTGTAGTTGTGAAAGGGGAATGAACAATAGTGAGCAGGAAATAATTACTCATAGTAAGTTGTAAATCAAGTGCACTGCCAGCCTGACTTTCAGTATCTCAGCACCAGCAGCTTACATCATCACCTACAACTGCCAGGTGTTTCATAATTCCATATGAGCTATGTATTTTCCTATATGACATGCACACCCTTTAAAAGGTCCTTCTGGACATCACAGCTCTATCTCCCTCCCTATGTCTCCTGGTCTCTTTGATTGACTGTCTGTCTGTCTGTCTGTCTGTCTGTCTCTCTTGTCCCTATTGCAAGATGGCCTTTTGTTTTACCTATTCCTCCAATAAACCTCTGGTACATGGTGTGATCTCTTAGCAGGACACCTTGGCTCCATATTCCAAGGTGCCTTTTGTCTATTGTAACACTTGTGCTGATGACTTGGA
The DNA here is from genome assembly GCF_004785775.1 of Grammomys surdaster. Lineage (NCBI taxonomy): Eukaryota > Metazoa > Chordata > Mammalia > Rodentia > Muridae > Grammomys > Grammomys surdaster. The sequence goes on from NW_021620842.1 coordinate 2,907,422, forward strand.
AGGCTCTACTGGTTGTTTCATGCCTAAAAACCAGTGATCTGAACCAAACTGGGACCCTACACATTCACTACACCTACAACAGATCCATCTTCTGGTCCAATGACTATTTGTCCTTCAATTGGTCACCTGTAGATGGTGAGTGATCCCTCTCAGTTGGTGTAAAGGCTCCCCTGAGTCTCTGGCAGATGTACTCTGACCATTTCCCTTGGGTTAATGTTCATTTTTCAAGCAAGGTTTTCTTCTTCTGGTATTGTTCAAAAGTCCTGGCTTTTAACCCTGGCCTTCAAACTGTGAGGTGAAGATACACTGTTCAGCGTGTGCCTTCTTCTTCCTAGGTCCTTGGGAGGCCCCTTCAAGACAAATTACTAACTTCATATTTTCAAAATGTGTGTATATGTTACTCAGATTCAACTCTCTGTGTGTATACATGCATGCCAGTTGCACTCCACTCTCATTTAGACAGACATAAATAAATGATAGATAGATAGATAGATAGATAGATAGATAGATAGAGAGATAGAGAGATAGAGAGATAGAGAGATAGAGAGATAGAGAGATAGAGAGATAGATAGAGAGATGATAGATAGATAGATAGATAGATAGATAGATAGATAGATAGATAGATAGATAGAAAATAGATAGACTAGGAAAACAGATATTATTATATGGCAACCATGTGGCTCTCCTGTATCTTAGCTGTTGACCTCATCAGGATGTAAGCAGCCACATACTTTGCATATGTACTAAGGTTAAAGAGTACATACCATATGACTACACCATCTTATGATGACCACTAGGTATAAAGCAACAATTGGAAAACTGACTAAACTTAAGTAGCTCCCTTTATATTTCCTTTTAGTCGGCTGCTCTACTCAATTTCACATTACTATCTGTCTGTCTTATAATAGTAAACTGTAAAAGGATCAGTAATGCTATCAGTTTCTGTATGAATTATATCCACGATTAAAAGTCTTATGTTGGTACAAGAAGAGCTTCAATTAATGAATTGTTATTTTTAAGGCTAAACCTAAGAGGGATGGAACATAAAGTCTACATCTAATAAAAGCTCCTAGATTATTGTAACCTGTTAAGGATAATTATGAAGTACAAGTTAATGGCCAGTCTATTTATAAATGATGGAAATTTTTAATGTGCTCAAAACTATATTTGTAGTAATGTGATTAGTTAAAGGAATAAGCTTTATTTAGCCTCTTGTATATGTTTTCAAAGTTAAGTCTAAAACAAACAAGTAACTAGAAACAAGCAGAGCTTTTCTATGTATATATCCTTAATGGATAATGGTCTTCAAATACTTCAGAGATCTTCAGAATATTGAATTTAAAATGTTAAAAAAAAAAAAAAAACTTCCAGACCGTGGACTGCATGTCTTTAATCCTAGCATTAGGAAGACAGAGGCAGACTAATCTCTGAATTTAAGGCCTGTGGCAAGATTTTCCCTGTCCAATCTACTTAAATATTAGTGCAACAGGAGGCCTGTGATTGGACAAGGAAAAGGGAGGCAGAGCGAAGAGTTGCAGAGAGAGGGACACAGAAAAAGAGGAAAAAAAATCAAGATGGGAGAGCAACAGGATGATTCAGAACCAGCGTGGCTTAAAGTAGCCACAGGTAGTTATGAATATATTATAAGGTTAGAACATGTGGGGTAACTTGTCTAAATTGTGTGACCACCTCATGTACTGAGTTTTTATTGATATATAAATCTGACTGCTTAACTATAAGCTTTAAGAGTTTTGATTTTGCTGAGTTACTGGGTATTGTGATATCTAACCTGGAGTTTGGCTGCCATTGCATGGCGAGTGGAGGTAGCGACCATGCCAATGTCTCGGGCCACCCGGGTGCAGGGCCTGTGAGATGGGAACAACTGACTGGGGCCATGTGGCCCGCCAGTGCATGGGCTTAGGACCAGAGCGAACCAGAGCTGGGAATACCATGACTGGTTGCTGCAGGGGCTAGAAACCAAGGCAGCAGAGGGACCATGCTGGACATGAGCTGTGCCTGCAGTAGCTCGGGAACTACTGGTCTTTCTTAATACTTCCTGCATCAAAGGCGACCCTGGTCTGCAGAGTAAGTTCTAGGACAGCAATGGTTACACAAAGAAACCTTGTCTCCAAACAACAAAGCATTTTATGATAGAAAGAAATACCAGTTACTGGAAGCACCCCTTATCCCCTCCAAAGAAGATGGATCTACCCAGAGCTTGCTTTCAATGTTGCAAAGCTGGTCATTGGGTAAAAAAGCTGCCCTTCACCTCGACTGCTGCCAGAATGCTGCAAAAATGTCGACGAGCAGGCCACTGGGGAGTTGATTGTCCGGTCTTGTCTGAACAACATAGACCAGTCTCCCCAAGTTCCTATTCCACAGGAAAGTCTGCCAGATCTTCTGAGCCTGGCAGTTGAAAACTCATACTGCTCTGGGACCTCTGCCCAATGATCACTGAGGAACTTAGGCTGACTGTCCAGGTAGCTAGTAAGTCTCAGTCATTTTAATAGACCAGGAGTTGCTTGGTCTGTACTTACTGCTTAAGCAGGTAAAATGAACCCTTCTCAATCTCTGATCCTGTCGATGACTAGGCTAATGATAGATTTTTCAGTTCAACAGCAGCATCCAAGGTTTGAGATGCCTTATCAGTCCTCTTCATGTGTAAACAAACATCAGGCCATGGCCCTCACATTCCTAGAGCTATCAATAGATCAAGGTACAATTTACCTTGTTACCAGACTCAGAAAAAAATCAACTCACAAAACAGATTTTAATGTAATGTTTTACTAATTCTTTATTTAAAAGAACTTGCATTACAATGACCATTCCCAGTAATCAGCCACCTATGTCTCCTGGTATATAATTGGATGAAAAAATGGTGTAAAGCTTTCATAAGTTCTGAGGATGTAAAAGCTTAAGTTATGATGATCTAAGAAAATATTTTAGGGTCTAAGAAGGTGTTTTGGTATATAAATGCAAGTTATAACTCTAGGTAAATGCAAGTTATAAGGCTCAGAGGACATGAATCTTATGTGGTGATAAGAAAGTGATTTAAGGTATATAAAAAGAATGAAAAATGTTTCAGACTTCTTATTCTCACTATGCTATTGTTATACTTAGGCTTCAAAGTTCAGAGTTTTAACATTAATCAATAAAGTATTAACAAGTGTTTAGTCTAGATCTGGTAAAGCACCACTACAACTACTATCATAGACACAAGCTTAAGATTTTAAATATCCTTTGATTGTCTTATAAAGATAGACCTGAAAGTACTTCTCATTGTCTGAAATGTCTGTCTAATGTATATACGCCCAATCTTCTGCATAGAAGGAAGAAGATCTTATATTGGAGCTGAAAAACAAGATTAAGTAAGCTTTTGCCCTTCTGCTCCATGGAAGGTTCCTGTCCTCTCTAAGCTTACCTTAAAGAATGTTCACGCTTTTAACTCACACACAGTTTGAAATATATATCTAAGAAAACAAATTTCTCTGAAACTCTGTAACTTTATCTTCTGTCCCTAACATACCTATGTTTGTTTCAGCATTCTGTCAGCTCCAGGTCTTCCCTCAAAATCTGCATCCCAGACAGCTTCAAAGTGGTTAGTCCTAGGAGCTCCAGCCTCAAAGAATGTTTTGATCAGACTTGCACATTTCTTGCCACAGAAAGCCCACAGAACAGAGCCAGGTCCATCTCTCAGGACTTGGCCGGCAGCACAGCTTTCTTGGGTCCCTAAATATGTTATCTGCTGTCTAAACAGCATAATGCTTTCTTTCCTGCCTTACCATAACCCCTTCCTATTTCCTCACCTTTCACAATAAACTAAAGGGAAAAATGTTGTAAATCAGGCTCCCCACCAGCCTCCCTTTCAGCAACCTTTCAGCACCAGAACATGGCATCATCTACAGCCACACAGCACATTTCCATTGTCAGTATGAGTTGTGTATTTTCCTATGCATTATATGTACCCTATTAAAAGTTACTCTCAACAACATGGGCCTCTCTCTCTTTTTTTCATTCTTTCTGTCTCTGGGTCTTTCTCTCTTTCTCTGTTGGTCTGTCTATCTCTGTCTCTTTCCTGTCTCCACTTCAAGATGGCATTTCACTCACCCTGCTTCTCCAATAAACCTCTTGCATTAGATATGTTGTATGTGGAGATCTCTTACTAGCACACTTAAGCCTTTACCCATCAAGGTACCTTTTGCCACTTGTCCTAACACAAACTAATTGAGAGAAATAGAAGCTGGAGAAGTTTAATTGTCTCCTCAATTATAACATTCAAATTTTCTAACAAAAAAATCTACAATACAATTTTAATAACATGGTTACATTGTCATTGCTTAAATTCATGGAAAGGAATGTCTTCTTTGCTCTAAAATACACCATCATGTGTTTATTAAACTTTATTTGCCTCAAGAATTAAAGGAATAAAGAGCATGTTTACTGGAGATACTTGAAACAGATTTCCTTAAATAAACATAAATGAAACTCCAGGAAGCTTGCAGTATCTGGGGACTAAGCAGAGTCACAATGGAGAATCTGGGTGGGCACACAGGAAGTGCTCAGAGCCAGATGCTTAAAGGAAAAGGGAATACTAAGCACCTAAAGAGGACATATAGATATCCAGCCTTTATGATAAAATCTCATCATGTGGAAGCAGGCAAGCTTCATTCTTATGCCCAGGGTATCACACTAGCAGTGAGAACTTCAGTCTTGCCTGTCCTGATTCCACCAGTTGTAAACACGACTAACATAAACACAGTCTTTCTTTTAAGGTAACAGGATAGGAATAGACATCTTACTAGGTAAGTATTCTACCACTGAGCCACAGGCATAGCCAAAACAAGTTTTCTAATGAACAAAGAAAGGCCACAGGTGGAGTTGTGAGCAAGTAACATGAGCATTGTGCTGGCTATTTTTCTGTCAGCCTGACATAAGCTAGTCATTTAATAAGGGAACCTCAACTAAGAAAATCCTCCTACAGATTTTCCTGTTAGGCATTCTCTTGATTGATGATTGATGTGATAGTACCCAGCTCATTTTGAGTATTCCTACCCCTGGTCAGTATAAGAAAGCAGTCTGAACAAACCATTGGAAAAAAGCCTGTAAGCAACCTTATTCTAAAGCCTCTTCTTTAGTTCCTGCTTCAGAGTTTCTGTCTCAAGTTCCTGCTTTGACTTCCTACATTGATGAATTATTACATGAAAATATACACTGAGTAAACTCTTCTCTCCCCAAGTTGCCTTTAATCACGGTGTTTTCTCCCTCAATAGAAACCATAACTAAGATAGGCATGGTAGTTGCCACAGATATAGGTTATTGTATACATATGTATACATGTTTTAGTCACATACCTCACAGAAAGCATAGGAAGGGTTCCTCATGAACAGAACTAAGAACAGCGCTTTTCTCAAGAATATCCCTTTCCAGTCCTCTCTGCAGAAGTGAAGTCTTAAACTGGAAGGTTCTCAAAACCTGGTGAAGACTTTGCTTGAAAGAAAGAAAGAAAGAAAGAAAGAAAGAAAGAAAGAAAGAAAGAA
>NW_021620842.1:2912968-2948261 GCF_004785775.1 Grammomys surdaster
GAAAGAAAGAAAGAAAGAAAGAAAGAAAGAAAGAAAGAAAGAAAGAAAGAAAGGAAGGAAGGAAGGAAGGAAGGAAGGAAGGAAGGAAGGAAGGAAGGAAGGAAGAAAGAGGCAGAGAGAGAGAGAGAGAGAGAGAGAGAGAGAGAGAGAAACGAGAAAGAAAGAGAGTAACCTTTACCCATAAAAAAGGGACTGTGGTTATATACCGGGCTTAGATTGGCAACTTTAAATGGGTTCAAAACACTTAGAAGGTAAAACTGAGGCCTAATAGCAACAGATAAGAATGTCTTTCTCACCTACCTCACCCTTAATTATTGCGTCATGAATAAAGATGGATTTCTGCTTGAAAAAGATAAGAGTACACATATCTTTTTGAGAGACATGAAAGAAAAAAAGCACTTAAAACCACGAATGCGGCAAAAATAATCTAAAGTCATCAATAATTAAATTATTATCCTAAATATATGACAATGGTAGCAAACTCTGTAACCTGGAATGTACTGAAAATATTCATAGTAACAAAAGATCCCAAACCAGCTTCATTCTTACAGAGATTGGTTCAGCTCTCACCCTAAAATGTAGAAGATATATGTTTTCAAGCACAACAATTGAGAGATATCCTTCTACACACAGCCTGATTTCAACAATACCAAGACTTGGAAATACTGTGGAGAGGGAAAAATGAACTCCTAGACACAGATGTGAAAAAATACTGTTTAAAGGCATAGAACTAAAAGTGGCTACAATTAATATTTTCAAGATTGTTATAGAAAGGGAGAGGTGACATGCACAATGAGATACGTAATTCCATCAAGGAAATAACAAATCATTTCAAATAGAAGTGAAAACTACATATGACACAATACCAGAATCATCGGGGATATGGCCACTTCCAAAGGTGAGGGCCAGAGACTCACAAAATAGGTCAATAGAAATCACCCAAACTGAAACACTCACACCCCTCAGGGAAACACAGAGGATCTGACACTTGAGGGTGGGAGCAAATAGTCTGAAAAATGGCAACTGTAGTACAAAGAGAGGAAAAGAGAGAAGAGACAAAAGAAATATTTGAAGAATAGTAAAGAATTTTCCAAATTAATGGAAAAACCCAAGCTATAGATCAAAAATTACAAAGAACATCAATTACGCTTTTTAATTTATTTTTTTTTTTTACTTTTTCACTTTACATCCTGCTCACTGACCCCCTCCCAGTCACTTGCTTCCAAAATACTTCCCCATCTCCCATCTCCTTCTCCTCTGAATGGGTGGGGGGCCCCTGGGTATCAACCACCCCCCCTTGAACTTCAATTCTCTGCCAGGCTAGGTGTTTCTTCTCCCACTGAGGACACACAAGGCAGCCCAGAAAAAAGAACATATCCCAAGTACAAGCAACAGCTATTAGGATAGTGCCTGATGCAGTTGTTCGGGACCCACATGAAGACCAAGCTGTACATCTACTATATATGTGCAGGGAGGCCTAGGTCTAGCCTGTGTATGTTCTTTGGTTAGTGGATCAGGCTTAAAGAACAGGTTAGTTGGCTCTGTTGGTCCTCTTGTGGAGTCCCTATCCCCTTCAGGGTCTGCAATATCTCCTCCTACTTTTCCATAAGAGTGTCCAAGCTTGAACCACTGTTTCTCTGTGGATGTCTGTATCTGTCTAATTCAACTGCTATGTGGAGCCTCTCAAAGGCTGTAATATGTCCTGCCTGCACATATTACAGAGTAACATTAGTAGTGTTAAGGATTGGTGCTGACCCATGGTATGGGTCTCATGTTGTGCCTCAAACTAAAACTGGACACATTAAATCTCACAGAAGAGAAAATGGGATATACCCTCGAATACATTGATGCAAGGAAACAATGTTATCAACAGAACATCAATGGCTCAGGCTTTAAGATCAACAACTGATAAATGGGACATCATGAAACTGAAAAGCTTCTGTAAGGCAAAAAACACTGTCAATAGGACAAATCAGCAGCCTACAGATTCGTAAAGGATTTTCACCAATCCTACATCTGACAGAGGGCTAAAATACAAAATTTTAAAAATATTCAAGAAGTTAAACACCAACATCCCAAATAACCCAATTAAAAAACAGGGTACAGAGCTAAACAGATTAATTCTCAGCAGAGGAATCTGGATGGCTGAGAAGCACTTAAAGAAATGTTCAAAGTCTTTAGTCATCAGTGAAATGCAAATCAAAACAGCTCTGAGGTTCCATCTTACACCCATCAGAATGGCTAAAATCAAAATCTTCAGAGATAGCACATGCTAGCTACGATGTGGAGCAGGGGAAAACTTCTTCATTGCTAGTGGGAATACAAAGTTGTACAAGTAGGATTATTTTTTAAAGATGTTTTTGAGATTATAGCATAATAACATTTCTCCCTTCCCTTTCCCACCTCTAAACAAGCAGCTCCCAACTTGTGGGTCATGACCAATATTTACCAACCTCCATCTCGGAAAATATTTACATTATTATTCATAACAGTAGCAAACTTATAGTTACGAAGTAGCAACAAAAATAATTTTATGGTTGGGAGTCACAACAGCATAAGGAACTATATTAAAGAGACCCAGAATTAGGAGGGTTGAAAATAACTGCTCTAAACTCTCCCATACACTGCTTCCCATTCTCCTTCAAATCCCTGGCATTTTTTTTTATTAATTTTACTGCATGCCTATATGTAACTATATGTTAGTACGATTATTTTTAAAGTAGAAAAAGAACAGGGAAGTTACATAAATTCAGTGTACCTCAACATTCTTAGATACAGATTTCAGATGATACCACTGTTTATCTCAACATTCTTATATACATATTGCAGATGATAACACTGTTTTTCCAATAATTCAATGAAAAAATCATATACAATGTTAATATTATAGTAGATACAATAGCTATGTAATAATATTGTTATGCAAGAGTATAGCTTACACCATAGAGGAGTGTCAGTTGTCAAAAGATGGAAGATTAAGAACATACTTCTACTGCCAAGTCAGGACCTGGATCTGGAGGCCCTAGCTTACCTGCACATTGTAATAATATGACTATGGGATGGAAACTAAGAACTACTTGAGTGGTCTCCAGAAACATTTGACAATAGAATTCTACAAATTGCTGGATTTTATATTTAGGTAGAAGCTTGGTTGTTAGGGAAGCAGAATCAATGTCAGTACAACTTTAGTGCATAATGGGGTTTCCTAGACACTAGGCACACCAATCACTCTGTTCTTCCCTGCATAGGCTTTACAACTTTCTGATGACAATGATGTAGCATAGTGAGAATTGTTATCGTTTGATACCTAAAATCAGAAAGGCTGAGTATTTCTACAATTTTAAACTTTTATTCTTCAGTTTGGACATTGATCCACACAAGTCCAAAAATGATTGTTCAAATCTCTTTGCCAAACATGGCTCAGTGATCCTGTTTTTTACTTTTATGAATACAAAATTTTACTGAATTTATGGAACTACTACAGGTTTTGTAGGGTCAACATTTTGTTTAAGTGTCCTCATGTATCCAGGTGATCATAAATTTTCAAAATAACATACAATGTCTTATTCATCATCCGAACATTTATTATACTTAGTGTTTTATATAATTTATCAGTTAATTTACTGTAAATAGTACACACACATCCCACTGATGAAAAAAAAAAAAGTCAAAACGTGTGGAAAGTACTCTTGGTGACTTTTAGCACTCCATGACCCTTAATGTTCACCAGTGGCCTGGCCTGAATGCTTCCAGCTACAAGCACTATGAATGCCAAGCAGTGGCATCTATAAGAGATGGATAGACATTGTGGATCAATGCCTCATTTCTGATGACCCTGGACAGGAAATATATGGTAGGTAAAATGCTTAATCATGACCAATGGAGCCTCATAATTATCTCCACTAGACATTTATTGCTATGAAGAAATATCTTACAATAAGAAACAAAGGAAGGAAAGATGTATTCCTAACTCACAGTTGAGAGGGTGTAGCCTATCAGGGCAAGATGGACAGCAAAAGAAGGAGGCAGCTGGTAACATTTTATCCACAGTGTGTGTGTCTCTCTCTCTCTCCTTCTCTCTCTTCCCTACCCCGATTTGGGACTTTCTCTATCTGTTTCTGTTTGTCTCTGTGTCTCTCTCTCTGTCTCTTTCTCTCTTAGTGTCCCTTGCTGTCTTTCTCTTTATCTTCCTTCATCCATCCTTCCCTCCCCCTTCCGTCTTGCTGTTACACTCTCATATTGTCTATGTTGGTATATTGGCACTCCTTTATAGTTAAGGAATGAAAGTCTGTTGCCAACAACTATATGGGCTTGGAAGGTATTTCTTCACCCTCAGTATGAGCCAATCACAACCTCCAATCTTTCTAGAAAAAGAAAAGCTAAGTCAAATTTGAATATTTGCAGAAATACTATAGCAGAGAACAGATCATATCAAAGAAATTATCTAACGTACTATATTTCTCTTTCTCAGGAGAGCCTATACCACATCACAAAGAAGTTACTCAAGTTACTTTGTGGTTATACTTCCAAATGTACTATCCCGAGACATTTCTATGGAACACAGGGTCATAAACACAGGCAGTTGAGCAGCGGAGCTAAGCTGCTCCTTTGTAGAGTCACATGTTACAAATAAAGTTTTTTTCCATTGAATCTTAATTGAAAAATAGACTTCATACAACATAGAACTTTTTAAAGATTTAAATCACTTGTTTTGCATTTGCAAAATGACTTTCTTAGCAAGAGTGAAGAGTCTAAGAAAAAATCTCACATCAATTCTCCCTAAAGCAGACCCTGAACTTATAGTTGACTCGCTAAAAGGTGATCACAGGAAAAACAAAGAGGAAAACTTGAGATGCAGGATAGAGAAGAGAAGAAACCAAGCAAAGGTATAAATTCTGATCAAGTACTGTGGGGCAGTGGGCTGTGAGAGGCAGCTAGGTGCCTGGTTGAACACAGGCCTGGACCCTAATGGGATGGCAGGTGTTCAGCTTTGTTCCTGGGGCCCTGGTTCCTTTCACATAGCTTCAGCCCTCTACAACCCCTCCCAAAGAGACGTTTGTATCACCCTGCACAGGTAGAGGTGACTGCAAGCCTCAGCCTCAAGAGATTTCCATATTCATGAGATACCTAAAGACCAGAGGCCATAGCCAATTAAGCATTCCTTTCCAGACCCTCCTCCCTCCCTATTTAACTCAGGTCTGGCCTGAGATGGCTTGGGGGGGGGTGTTGGGGGGGAAGGGTGCAGCCACATCCACCATCCACTTTCCACCATGACAATAAATCTTTTTAAAACTATGGACTTCCTTGTGTCTTTGGGGCCTGCTATGGAGAACCTTAGACTACCAAGCCACTGCAGAAGCTCCCACTGAGGACTTCTCTATGTTCCCACCTCAGAGGCCGCCAATTTGAGCAAGTTAGCTAAGCCTCTCTCAGTTCCAGGCCGGTCCAGCCCATATGCCCTTGCATCTCAGTTCTTCCATGGTTGCCAGAGGCATCTGGGGTCCCAAAGATAGAGACCACCAGTCTCCTGGGTCAGCCACATCATCCCAGAAACCCCCACTCAAGAGTCTTGCCCCTGTGAGACTTCAGGCTGAGACGTCTCCACTCCTGGGCATAGCTCCAGTGGCTTCTCACAGCCCACCTTCTGCCTGGCACTGCATGGAGTGAACTCAGTCAAATTCCCACACTTCTGCTCCCCGAGCCGTGGGATCCACAACATAGCCCAACAGGACTCACGTCTATGCATGAGCTCGGCAAAGTACCACACTCAGGTCTTTTAGGTAAAAAGGGTCCAAAGCCTAAGGATAAAATCGAAGGTGCTAAAATTAGTAGCAACTCCTAGAAAATCTTGGGAACAATACAGAGAAACTCAAGGGAACAGTATGAGGCCCCAGTTGAATTTTCTTTGGGAATTAATATGTTCTTTGAGAACTAGAAATATAACATTCTGGATTGCCAGAATTAGCAAATAAAGACATGGGAGGTCTAGTTGAATTCTATATAAACAATAAAAAACTTTCAGTGTAAATATGTCCTATGTGATCTGTATTTTGGCAACCCTACCTGAAACAGGGGAGGGAAAAAAGTGCTAACTGTAGTAAAACTCATTAAGGTAAGAGATACACAATGGACCACACGATAATCTGGTTGCAAGTATAATTGTGTAGTAAGCATCCGGATTAAAATCAGAGAGGTGTATAAATGTTCTACTCAGTTTTTTATTCAACTACCCAAATATTTACTAAATACTATTAACCACATGCAATTGATGTACATGGAAAAAAAAGATTAAGGAAAGAGCAAATCTATGCCAATCCTAGTACAACTTAATTCTCATATAAGTGCATGTATTCAAATTTTCAGATATTTACTACTCTATGAACACTCTTGATCTAAATGAACTACATATGAGGGTTAAGAGCATAGGCCAGTGATAGAGTCCTTGCCTAACATCTGTGAGACATTAAGTTTAATCTCCAGGATTATTACCAAAAACAACAAGAAGAGAAAAAATGAGAAGAAAATAGTTTGTATGACCCACATTTTTTTTTGATTCTCTATCTGTCTCTCTTTCTCTGTCTCTGTCTCGCTCTGTCTCTCTCTAACATGTAAATATATCTTTTATATATTTGACTTATTGGATTTAATTCAAGTGTCATTTGATCTGAATTAGTTTGTGTAATTTTAGACTAAATGTTTCTATGAGGCAGAGCCTTGCTACATAGACCTGACTGGTCTGAAACCTACTATCCAGTCCCTGCTGTTCTTGTATTTGCACAAATTATCTTGCTTCTTTCTCCCAGGTAGTGAGCCTACAGATGTGTGCCACTACATTTGGCTTGATTGCAAAATTTTGCAATGTATTTAAAGTTAGTTCCAAATGTGTGTTATAAATAAATTCATATGTGCAATTCATTGGGTTTTTGAAGACAATCTTCAAGAACATAGCATGATTATACAAATAAATATTTTGTCCAGTGGACAAACATCTGAGAAAAGACTAAGTTCTGGTGAAATAGTTAACAAATCACAGGTGCTATCAAAATTATGTTGGTATTTTATAGCATAAATAAGTCTATACCACAACTACCACTTCAATGGTGTTTATGATGCTTTAGTATCTCCAACTTTATTCTTTAATGCTTAGTTTGATTAGAAAAAGTAAAGCCATACATTTCCTCAACATAACAGATTTTTGTTACATTGCCCAGTCACATTTATAATTCTTTAATTTCATTTGCAATTACAGTAGTATTTAATGTGTTATTATAAGAATTTTATCCACTGTACATTTATTTAGCAACAGCTGGGGAGAGCGATTACTATCCTTAATAACATTTGCTGCAAAGCACAAAATATGGATGATCCTTGCTGTGTTTTCAATTTTAATTAATCTGAAAATTTAATGTAAGATTTAGCTGTTTTCAAGAATTTAAGAGCAAAAAATATCTGAGAACTAAACACATAAATCATCAGAAGCATAGTTGCAAACATCAGTGTATGACAACATATCATTACTTATGAGTGCTAATTTAAAGTGTAGTCTAATCTGTCAAGCATTTTTAAATCATCTTGCTCCTTGGAGCATTTAATCAGACATTGTTTGTAAACAAACAATGCCATCCCAAACAATGGTCAATGCTCCTGTGAAGTTCAAATTCCAACAAACTTGAGAAAAGGTCTGTGTGTATAACAACTATCAACACTTAGGCAACAGCATGGAATATCAGTCACTTTGGAAGGTAAAATGTGCTATTTGACTTCCTAACTTCTTTTTAACCAAAAGACAGGTGAAATCTTTGAACCTAAGGAAAGAGAACTAAACTTGGACTTACTTCAGTAGACAACAGCTTTTATAATGTGATTTGACTTGTTCAAGAGGCTTCTGATTAGTTCTCTGGGCTTCTGAGAGACAGAGACAGCTCTACTGGCTGGTAGAAGAAACATGTATGTCAATCTTAGCTTTTGAGAATAAAAGTCTCATCTTCAAATTATACTCTTTCAAATCTCCTAGGGTTGTAACTTCATCTCCTAGGAGTAAAGAGAAAAGCTGTTATATTTTCATGTATTAATAAACTCTTTAGAGAATACAGTAGGCATACAGTAAAATTCAAAATTTAAAAAACAGTTCTTTGCATATAAAACATAAGAAAAAAAACAAAACAAAAAACCCACACCTATGAAGTCAAATCAATCTATTTCCTTCTTCCCCAAAATTTTCTATGATGTATGCCACTTCTTGAATGCTCTAGATAAGATAATACCTTCTTCCTCAAACAGTGGCTTAGAGAGATATGGGTATTAGTTTCCAATGGGTGAGTTTGTATTTTAAAAATGTTAAATGTGGAAAAATGAAGAGTTAAAAGTAAAAACTCATCTCTTGGCTTTAGTGCTGATTTTATAGGAAAAATCATCTTCTCAACTAGTATGTGCTCTCTTTTCTCTTTCTTTGTGAGTTAATATATGTTTGTTATTATTCTGTTCACCTCTGTAGGATTTTTGTTCCTGAATAAGAGAAAGAGTGCTGTCAAATTAAAGCATTCTGCATGGAACATATTAGAAAGATTAGATTATTTGGGACATGAAAATCTAGAAAAACAAAACAAATACATTTAGCAATGGACTCTTAGCTCCCCTAATTACTTAGATGCTGTAAAGATTTTCAAATAATATGTCCTTAAGTACAAATGAATATGGGATAAAATAATGATGTCCAGGTGTGTATCTGAGATCTGGTCACAAAGCTGCATCCTCAAATGTATAATTGCCTCTATTACCATATTCTGTCTGACATGGGTGTGAGTCACAGAAAGTGGATAGAAATGAATAGGAAACTCTTTCAAATCAGACAATAATGCACTAGGGACCAGGTACATAAATAGCTACTTGAAATATAAAGGCAAGCTTCCATTTTATATAACACATTCCATTTAGCCACATGTCCTACTCAGACTAAGCCATGAAAGCCTGGGCTAGGAAATTGCCACAAAAGAGTTCAGTGTTCTTAGAAATCTTCACATAAAGAATCTCTTTACTCCCTAAAAGTGACTGCACCCCACTCCAACATAACAGACTGTTGTTTGAAAGAACTCTACAGTAATCTGAAGGATTCATTATACACCCTCATTCATGTTCACAACCTGTTTTGCATACTCATTCTGTAATTCACCTGAATGAATTGCTGGTGTTTCTACAGTTCAGTCTGAGATTTGAAAAACTCCTTGAAATAAAGAGTCTAATATGAACAACTTCAAGTTGTATTCTTTTGACATTTCCAGTGTTTGATACTAAAATTAAACAATAAGCTATTTTACTATTCCACAATTCTGAAATCCAAAGATCTCAGAAAAAAAAATTTTTAGAATTAATTTGGCAACAAAACTCAACTTTTCCTACATTTCACTAAAAATTTATGTGTATTTTATGATGTGATACTACCACCACCATTTTGTTACACATGTATGGTGTATGTTGAAAATACCTCCTTGAGTAAACTTAGTTGAACTCTGAAAACACTTTTTGATTAGGCCTTGGCCTTTGGCCTTCTATAGTACTTTTCATATCTCCAGGTATTCCTCAAAATCCTGCTGACTTGCTTTAACAAGGACCCTTGACCCTTAGTACATGACCACTCTGAGTATACTGTCCAGTTCCTTATCCCTGCCCTGTTGCTAGCAAATCACCCTCCATAGGGTCATGTCAAGTGACGTTGCTCAAAGTCCTCCACTATTCTGGTGTTTGTCTTTAGTCACTGTCATGACACTGATCCAGGCTCTTCATCATAAGTCCAATCTGCTTCCCTGTTATAATCATTCCTAAATATAATCTATTTTTGTTACTTTAACTATTTTCTGGTTCTCTTTTATTTGAATCATATTGAATTCCTTCTTTCTTTAAAGTTCTTGGAAACCCAATATCAAACTTGCATAAGGAATGGGGAAAGAATTGCAATCCTGTTTATCTGTGCTTGTTGTATGGCACTTTGACTTACTTGAACTCATGCATAATCAACACTGTCAATTTTTCGCCCTTTGAAGATGATTGATAACATCATGTGATCTGTCTTCCACAGTTTGTCATTAATGAATCATTTAGATCTAGTTGATCACTCCATTATAAGGTACTACTAATGTATATGGCCCTATGTGACCCCAATTTCTGAGATTTATACTCCAATATAAATAAGCATCTACTGTGGAAATATGAACATTAACTATTACTAAACACAAGAAGTTTAAGACCTCTGCATGGAGTGTGGGTCTAAAATCAGAATTTTAAAAATATTTACTCTAAATGTATCTAATAGATAATTTTATCATGAGGATGTATCACTTTTATAGTTAAAATAGTTTATTATATGTTAAAATAAAATTATTAAATGATTCTCTACTTTTATATTTAATATTCTTTTATAAAATAGGCATAGATGTATTCAGCCAACATTCAGTAACTTTTCCCAGACTAGTCTGTCTGATGTTAAAACCTTGATTCCCATGGTTCCCATCTCACGCTCACACTTTCTTCTGTATAAAACTATATTCCTTCCTCCCCACAGATTATATAACAGATTCTGAAAAGTTACAACTAGAAGACAGATGCTTTTTTCCACATGGTTCTAACACTGGGGTGGAATGAACAAATGCTCTTCTGAGACCCTATGGTAATATGGGGGGTTAGATAGCTAAGACAATGAAAAATCTAGTATAATTTAGCCCAGATGAAATTTATCATCAATAGGTGTATAATCCTCCTCATTTCTTCACTATAAGGAACAGCTAAGAATTTTCCACAAAGAGTAAGCAAAAGTGTGCCAGCATATGTCAGCTAATGACAAGTGTTGCCAAAAACCACAGAGCCTCTTTCCCTATATGAATTTGTATTGGTCTAAGCAGAACTAGTCTCAACTATTTTTTTCTTTTCTTTTTTTTATAATGTATTTATTTTTTTCAAATTGTAATTCACTCACACAGGGGTTATAAACACAGAAAGGCAGGACGTGGGGAAGGGGATGACACTGGAGTGTGGGTGTTCAGGGGGAATACAGATATCTTTCAGAACAGGGTATCGGCTGGGTGAAGGTTCAGGGGACAGGTCACTATGACTCTGCCTATGATTCACTTGTCCTTATCTAAGTTGGTATTGTCTGCCAAGGCTACCTATTTACAAAGGTCTATGACTCCTCAGGCTGGTAAATTTCCATGAAAGCTGCCTGTTTACAATAGCTTATAGCCATCTGTTTCAATGTTTTTCACAGAGACCCAAGACTTGGTGTTAGTATACATGTATGACAGGCCTATTGCTGATTTTAGGCCTATGGCTGATTTTAGCCCTTCAGTGTGTAACCAGGGCTGCCCCTGACATCTCCTCCCTTCTCTAAGTATAGAAGGGCTGTGGCGATTCTAATCTTGTGAAGGCAGGGATAGAGGCCTGACCTACAGTAATAGAAGGGGACCTTGTAATGGCTCTGGTCCCCTGTCGTTGTCCAGTGAGGCATGAGGGCCATACGCATCCCGATGTCTTTTTCCTGAAGAGGGGATACTTTTGACATCAACCCCTGTGCAATCAGGCTTGTCCCTTAGGGAACCCAGAGAGATATTTTTAACTTTTATTTATATTCCCTTGCAGTGCTTAGCCTCGCAGCCTAAGAAAGAATTCAGATTACCAGTCAGAAGGGGTTCTGGGTGGCCCCTCTCTGCTTGGTCTAGGGGTGGAAGTTCCCTCTTTTAGGTTGGGTGAAGATGGGTTTTGGGACCGCTCTGTATAAAGTAACAACCTCATCTTGAGTCTCGTGGTCCTCCATAGCTAACTTATGATAATGTATCTGAATAAGTTTTGCTACCAAATTATTTATCTGTTGTTTCACAGAGTTAGTCAGCCTATTTGAGGCCCAGGGACCAGAAAAAATAAGCAAAAAGAACCCAAATAATGTTCCCAAGATGGGAGGAAGTAGGGTTGACAACCATGGAGAGGCTGAAAACCAATTCTTGTACCAGCATTCATCTTTCTCTTACTCTCTCTGACTTTTCTCAGGGCCTTCTCTGACTTACTTCATTAGGCTCAACTTCTATCCCTGGACTAATCTTCTAACTGCACTTTTCATAGAATATACAAGAAGCATATTGATCTTTTGTTGAAATTTCCAATATCTTTATGATTTATAGTATAATACTTTAGGTTACATGTTAAGTGTACAGATTAAGTACACTTAAATTATAAGTGTACTAAGTTAAATTTCACTTAAATTATATACTTTCAATTTCGAATACTGAGGTTATTATTAGAACATGTACTAATAAGAACCAATGTGTAAACCTCCAAAGTACTCATTAAAAACTCTCTCCCTTCTTCAGTATCATTCTGTGTTTTCAATCTTACTCCTTCAGTGAGTTTCACTAGGATGCTGCTTTGAGAACACTTGCCATTGTACATGGAGAGCTAATATGAACTTCCTG
Source organism: Grammomys surdaster (assembly GCF_004785775.1). Lineage (NCBI taxonomy): Eukaryota > Metazoa > Chordata > Mammalia > Rodentia > Muridae > Grammomys > Grammomys surdaster. The sequence continues at coordinate 2,925,421 of NW_021620842.1, forward strand.
TCAAGGAGAAGTTTGAAATTCAGTTAAAATTCTATTGAACTATTATATAGTTTCTTCCCACTATAACTATAATTCTGTACATATACAAGAAAAATTTCAAGAAAGTATGTGAATTACTACAGAAAAATTGACTTTAAGCATGACTTCACTATGGAACATTTCTAAATGGAGATTTTAGTCTGGCTATTTTCCTGTCTGGCATTATCCCAACATTGATATCTAAATTATTTTGACTTTTACCTATCATGTTCTCTCACAAAATGAAAATACATTAGAAGATGGAGAATCACAGACTCTAGAGGGCCTAACCTACTCATGATCAACAACTTGTTATACCAGTACGAATATTTGAACCATAGAGGATGGAGAGATGGCTCAGCAGTTAACAGCACTTGCTCTTCCTGAGGATCTTAGTTGTCCTCTGGAAGTTAAGTCCACAGTACCTACATCAGGTAGCTCACAGCTGTTTTAACAGCTACTGTAGGAGATATGTGTGTGCCTCTGGTTTCCATAGGCACTTTCACTTGTATGAATATAGCCGCATGCAAATACACACACCTGCATAAAATTAAAAATAATAAAAATAAGTTTAATAGAATAGCTGAATTCTCTGCTCACTCTATGCTGCTCAGCTTTCCCCTTCACTTTAGCAACATTGCCGTTCACCCAGATGTCTAATCCAGAAGCAAACTGGTCATCTTTCAGATCGTCTTGCTTCTAATATATCCCACCAAACCAGTGTTCAATTTATTTAATTATGCCTCAAAAGTATCAAAAGCACCATACAAGTTCCTTCTCATTATTTTTGGTCTAAAATATCACTTCTGCAATAAGAATCTCCTTAAGTAGTCCATGAGCTCTCCAAAATTTTAATTATGCATCACAATTATTTTAAAACAATTTAAAAAGTCATATGTTCTTGAAAGTAACTTCAAAAATCCATGAATATAAATAGGTTATGCTTTCTTTTCCTATTCTTTAGCTCTAAATCTCTCACAACAAATTTAACATTTCATATGGTTACTCAAAGATCTTTCAAAAAAACTACAATTCAAATGAAGGAATTTTTATTTTATTTTTAGATTTATATTTTTCATGTGTATGAATATTTTGCCTGTATGTACATGATACCCACAGAGATTAGAAGAGAAGATCAAATTTCATGGAGAAGGAATCTAGGAGCTTAGAACTAAACCTGGGCCCTCTGAAAAATCTGTAAGTACTCATAATTCCTGAGTCACTTCTCCAGCCCCCAGGTATTTTAATGATGTTGAGAATTAGGGAGAGCTAGGAAGAAATGGAATTTACATCAAACTTTCCTATCTCTCCTTTACATAAAAACTTCCCCATCTTCCTTTTACTCTCCTTTGCCCAGAAAACTCTTCTGCTTTCCTGCTAGTGTGCTTTTTTTGCCCCTTCCACAATTCCCTTTGTTCTTCTAGATTGGTCTCATCTAGTTTGATAGTTTGCATAGGACCAACATTCTGTGTGTCTTTAGATGAATTTGGGAGACTTTCAAGTCTTTAATGACTGTACTGCACTGTTTGAAATCTTTCTGTTTCTCTGCTCTGATTGGTTTGCATCCTCATAGAGGTCCAGCAACCAACCCTCTTAAGGTTTTCTTGAGTTTTCGTGTCCTGTGTATTCTCTAAATCCTAGTTCCAGCATCCTACGAGTGTAGTGAGAATCCTAGAGCAAGTTACATCTACCATTATGCAAGGGCATAACATACTGATCTACTCCATCATCGTGCCTCTCACCACAGTTATCAAATTAACCTCAACAGAACTAAAATGCCACAGCGACAGGGAGCTTCTCTCCATGGGTCACTTGCACCTCATCAGTGGTGAGCATTGTACTGACCGCTGAGGACATCTCAAAAATGTATGGAAGGAGTAGCTGTATAAATTTTGAAGATAACGCTTGACTAAACACAAATATTCACCATTTTTTTCCTATTTGTCCTTAAATTTCCAAAACTAAGTTTCAAATTCACTTAAAATCACCTTTCTTTGGCTTATAAAGAATTAGATAGAGCATCTCTGCTCCAGTGTAGGGGAATTCGAGGGCGGGGAGGCAGGAGTGGGTGGGTGGGTGGGTGGGGAACATCCTCATAGAAGCAGAGGAAGGGAGATCTGATAGGGATTTTGGGGTGGGGGGAACCAGGAAAGGGGATAACATTTGAAATATAAATAAAGAAAATATCCAATAAAATAAAATAAATAAAATAAAAAGAATTAGATCTCATGACAGCATTTTTCAAACTAAATTTGTTTTATGTTTTGTTTCATTTCATTTTTCTTAACTAAGAGATAATATTCTATTGTGTAAATGTAACACATTTTCAATGTGTATTTCTCTGAGGACTAAGGACTTTGCACATTTCTTTATGTTCTTGTCAGCCATTTGAGATTCTTCTATTGTGAATTCTCTGCTCTGTAATCCAATTTTTAATTTTTTGTTAATTGTTTTATATGTTTACTTTTCAAATCTGTTTCCCCCTCCATGAGGCTCCTGCCCTATTCTCCCTCCCCTTCACCTCTAAGAGGGTGCTCCCCCACCCACCCACCCACCATCCCAACCACTCCAATCTCACCTCGCTAGCATCTCCCTTTTCTGGAGCATCAAGCCTCCACAGGACCAAGATCATCCCTTCCCACTGAGGCCAGACAAGGCAGTCCTCTGCTACATATGTAGTGAGGTCCGTGAACCAGCCCATGTATACTCTTTGGTCCCAACCTCAAGCTGTGCTACAATGCAATAGTGATAAAAACTGCATGGTATTGGTACAGAGACAGCCAGGTCAATCAGCTGAATAAAATTGAAGACCCAGAAATAAATCGACACAAGTATGGTCACATGTTCTTTGACGAAGAAGCCAAAAACATATAGCAGAAAAAGAGAAAGCATCTTCAATAAATGGTGCTGGTCTGACTGCCAGTCTGTATGTAAGAGAATGAAAATAGATCCATATTTATCACCTTGCACAAAGCTCAGGTACCAGCAGATTAAGGACCTCAACATAAACCAGATAAATTGTAAAAAATTGTAAAAAAGTGAGAAAGATCCTCGAACTCATTGGCACAGGGAAAAATTTTCTGAACAGAACACCAGTGGCTCAGGCTCTAAGTTCAACAATTGGTAAATGATACCTCATGAAAATGAAAAGCTTCTGTCAGGCAAAAAGATACTGTCAACATGACAAATCAACACCATACAAATTAGGATAAAAAATCTTCATTAACCCTACATCCAACAGAGGATTAATATCCAAAATATATAAAGAATGTAAGTTAATCTTCAAAATCCAAAATAACCCAATTTAAAAATAAGTTTCAGAGCTATGTTTGTGTGTGTGTTTTGCATCTTTATCTGGTTTAGATATTAAGATGATACTAAGGCCATGAAACAAATTTGATGTTTTTCTTTCTTTTTGTCTGTGGAACAGTTTGAGAAGGTGAATACTAGGTCATCTTGAAAGAATTCAGCATCAAATCCATTGAGTCTTGAGATTTCTTTCTGGGATCATATGCAGTATTTAACAGTAAATTCTTTTCAAGTACTTATATGTCTTTTTAACATTGAAAAATAGCTATGCAACTTTGTGACATTTCCAAGTAAAAAGTGAACAAATACACCAACAAAAATACAGTATCAAAGAAAAACCAAAGAAACAATCCTACCAATGTTCACATTTTCAAAACAATAAGCTTATTATTATTACTTGCAGGATTATGGAATGAGAGGCTACTTACAGAAGCACAGACAATACAAAGACAGCTGTATCCTGAAAAGCACACCCTAACATAGACAATGAGTCACAAAATCTGCATTCCTGTATCTGTTTGATCAATATGCAAGCAATTGAGTGAGTGTCTTATTTGTAGTCCATACTACTTACAGAGCTTTAAAGAGTGAGAGCCTTGTGCATTTTCTAAGTTTTAATGCCTTTCTGAGTCCTGTGAATAGTTTACTTCCTGAGATCTAAAGATCCTTCCCTCAAAATGAAAGTGTTCCAGAGAAAATTGCTGTACAACACTCCACCCCTTTCTCCATTTATTATTTTCTTCCCACTTCCTCTTCCATTATGTCACCTGTGTCTTTGCAGGGGATGGTATAGATGTTCACCTAAGCCTAAGCATTGAAGAACTGTGCTGTAGCAATAGTCACTTGTTCCCAGGATCATCAATGGTGGTTGTAAAACTTAGCCTATTGAAAAAAAATGAAGTTTTCCTCCATGACAGATTGTGAATAACAGGTGGTCATGAGTGTGAGTACAAATATACAGAGGCCAGTATGACAGAGGCATTATAGGATAATAGCAGTTTCTTTCCCGCTTGGGCCTGTGACTTCCACAAACATAATTTTTCCCAGAATGTTACAGCCTGTGAGAGTATTCATTTCTAACCATACGGGGTACCTTCTGAATTTAAACCAAACATTTATTTTAATATATTCACTTACAGTTTTGTGCGTGTTACTTTCTTCTTACCCAACCATTAAGTTTCCAATAGTTTTATGTATTCCTTTTCACTATCTTTCTATCCATGTCCTTTTAGCTACACTTGTATACCTTTCAAATGTGTTTCCAAATCTGCAAACTACTCAGAGATTGCCAATATGTCATATACATAAAGTACCCTTTTTCCAGAGGATAGGAAAGAAAATGAAGCAAAGTCCCAGGCCACCATCCCATGACAAGTATTGTAGCTCTGAGACAATCTTGGCAAGTCTGATGTCTCATCAGGCAACTGTCAATTTGTCTCTAGAATCACCAACTAAGGGAGCACTAAAGAAAAGCGTAGCCAGGTCCTACATAGCATGAAAAGATCCCACCACTTGTACTGGTCACTCCGTTAGAACAGATGGGGTCCAGAAGCATGGATTGGCAGCACTTCTTTATTCCTCTGTAATCCCTGACCATTCTCCTTCTCTGTCCTTCTTCATCCTGGAGTGTTTCCATGAGAGTCTGCACATCTCTCCAGCCCTGATTAATTCTCTGGGGCTAACAGAGCTACTTACTTTGTATTAGGACTAAGGGCAAATCACTGCCATCTTCTTTGAGTGATGCTGTACCTTCTAGTTTGTTGGCTGTGCCTGCATCTGCCTGCTTGGTGCTGGCACTCTCAGCTGGCATGGCGTTACGGACACAATTGATATCTCTCTATAACAACTGGTTGCTGAGGCGTTTCCTAGCTCTAAAAGCAATCTTTACTCTTAGCAAAGTATACACAGCATAGTTGGAGAGAAAGCTGCTCACCCGTAAGCTTAACTTAATCGTTTTTACCTGCCTTTTTATTCCCATATCCATCCACTGATATTCATTGCCTTTTATACTCCCAGGGGCCCTTCTAGTTTCAGTAGTCACACAAACCAAATTTCACCATAGAAGACCAAGTAAATCTGCAATTCAACATGGAGTTTCTAGTCATCTACCACAATCCTCACCTGCTGACACCCCGGCCATTCCATTAGGGAAGTGATTGGGGAGGTTCCTACCACTGAAGATCCCTTTCCTCTGCAGTGGGAACGCAACAGATATCACTTCATCCCCTGCTCTCTGGTTTTTGGGAGTTTGCTTTGTTTTGTTTTGTTTTGTTTTATTTTGTTTTGTTTTTTTTTGTTTTGTTTTCCCACAGTGAGCTGTTTGGTAAGGCCTGAGGCCTTCCAAAGGTTCACTAGCACCACATTTGGGGTCCATCAGTTTTTGTTTTTTCTTTTCCATGTAGACTCTAGGTTTGTGGAAACCTCTCCATGTTTGGCTTTGAGTTACTTGTGGTGGGGGTTCCAGGGGTTGGTTGGCATTCCTATTCTCATTATTTTCTCTTGGTTTAGCACCTTATGTGCCTAGCTTATCCTACTTTAAATCACGTAAGTCTGATCACTCCAAGCCAGTCTCCAGGTCCTTGTTTAATTACTGAGCATCAGATGTCACCTATCTGGTGCCCAGTATTTATTTTATTTTTATTATTATTATTATTACTTTTATATTTATTTATTTATTTATTTATTTATTTAGTGCAAGGCTTCTTCCTAATTGTATTGGCTTTAACTCTCTGGTGTCAATGGAAACTTCTACTGGTGAAAAATAAAGTTTATCTGGTAGGTTGCTAAGCTAGTCTATCAGAGTATGAGTCCTATTGTACTGGTTTGGGTTATATAGTGTTGTCATGATGGATTAGTACTATATTAAAATTTTTCAGACTAATCCCATCTGCACGTATGTTCTAAGCAGCAAGAAAAATAGTGACCACTTTTTATTGCATATCTGATTCATTCAGAATTCGAACAGTTCATATTCATGTACTAAGTACTCCCTGGTTATCATAGTTTCTTCTATTGAACCACTGTTAAGGCTCCTGTCTGCATGCTGAATCTTGGATTTTCCTTCTTTTCTATGGAAGTTTACACTGGAGGAGTATTTTCTATCATTTCTACTATGTTCTCTCTAGTTCTTCCCCTATATCCCTAGTTTGGGGATTTCAGTTAGTACTTTTGGCAAAGATACAACTTATATTTTATTTTCTTATCTACCTCTAGCCATAAGAAATAGAACCGGGTAGTTCTATCACTTTCTTTTTTATCCATTTTATTGACCAAATCACAGCCCAGTGGAAAGCTGTCCTGTCCTTTACATATTGTAATCCCTCCAGGATGCAAATAGATTTCCTCTAGGATTCATCTCATTCACTATTTGACATCTCATTACACACAGTAGCAGCCAGGCAATGTCTGAAGCGGCTTGCCAATACTCTTGTCCCTTACATGCTGCTCTTGAAAACTCCAATATTTTCTCTAGACCTTCAATCATTGTTAATGCCACTCTGAACTCATTTAATAGACTCTACTCATCATGTAGGAATGCCAGTACATATCACATAGAAGACATGGGCCACCCTAAAGTCACTCCATTCTCACACAGTGCAACTAACCGATCAGTCAATTTTAGAAATCATACAAAACCATGACAATAAGGTACCACATGAGAAAAAGTAGCCATATTAGTGTTCTCCTCCATAGATTTCCTTCACATCTTCACACATCAGCCTTAATTGTATGGCTCAGCATCCAGAGGAGAGGAGATAGAGCTCAATCAGGTATAAGAGAGCTGGCTAGAACGAGCCAGGAATGGGAATAGGAATCAGCAGTTGGGGAAGGGTAACATCTCTAGGACATGCCCCCTAAAATCTATTTTCAACACATGAGGGAGGCTCCGGGTCATCTAGAAGGGTGACTCTAACCAAGACTCCTAGCAGTGGGGAATATAGAGTCTGACGTGTCCACCTCCTATATAACCAGTCAGGACTCCCAGTGGAGGGATAAGGACACCCCTCACAAAACCTTTGACCCAAAATTGTTCTGCCTACATAATGTTCATGGACAAAAATGGAGCAGAGACTGAGGGAATGGCCAACAAATGACTGGCCCAAATTAAGAGTCATCCCATGGGCAAGAACCAATAACTCACACTATTAATGATACTGTTTTGATTGCACACAGGAGCCTAGTATAACTGTCGTCTGAAAGACTCCACCCAGCAGCTGACACAATACAGATGTAGAGACCCAGAGCCAAACATTTAGATTGAGTTCTAGGAGTCTTGTGTTGTGAGGGACTCCAAGAGGATGAGGACTCCACAAGAAGATCAAGAGATTCAACTAATTTGGACCATTTGGGTCTCCCAGAGTCAGAAGCACCAACCAAAGAGCATGCATTTGATGGACCTAGAACCTCCATAGATGTGTAGCAGAAATATAACTTGGTCCTCATGTGGATCTCCCAACAACTGGAGCAGATGCTGTCCCTAACAGTGTTGTCTGCCTAACTGGGATGCCTCCTCTGGTCTCAGTGGGATAGGATGTGCCTAGTCCTACAAAGATATAAGGTTCCAGGGTGGATTAGTACCCAGTGGGGGAAGCCCCACTCAGAGGAAAAGAGGAGAGGGGAGGAAAGACAGACTATGTGAGGGAGAACTGGAAGAAGGGGGGCTATGACCCAGATGTAAACTGAATAAATAAATTAATTAATGGAAAAATCTATTTCTAATAAAAAATAAAAATAAATAAATATGATTAAGTAGTAATCTTTTTATATACCAATGACATAAAATATATACACACCAACTTCAATGGCATTTGATAGAAGTAACTGTTTTAGATTTAAAAATCACATATTGACTCTAATGTGAATTGGATGATTTCAGTATCTCACTCTCACCAATAGACAGGTCTTTAGACCAACGCTTAATACAGAATCTCTGAAATTAAATGGTTTCATAAGACAAGGAGACCTAAAGGATGTCTGTAGAACATTCACTAAAACACTAACACTTCTTTCTGAGATAATGGAGCTTACCCCAAACATTACTACACATGGCAGTGCTCATGAAATACAGAAAAATCAACATATTATACTGTATCTTATTTTATCCCAAGCCTGTTACTAAAAAATAGAAATTACAGAAAATACACAAAGTTATGGAAACTAAATAACATTGTACTGAATGAAAATTGGATCAAGGCAGCATTTACAAAGGACATTATAAACTTGCTTGAAGTAAATGAATATGAAAACAGAATATACCAAAAACTATAAGACACAAAGAAGAAAGGTTATAACACCTAATGTCTACTAATTGGAAAGATATCATAAATAGCATAATGATATACTTGAAATCTTTAGAAAAAGTGACAAATAACACCTTCTTCAAAAGAAAAAACATAGACAAGAAGAAATATGCAAACTCAGGCCTAAAATCAATGAACTGTAAATGAAAATAAAAAATATGGATGACACAATGAAATGAAGAGTTGTCATTTAAAAAAAATCAATTATGCAAAATAAGGAAAAAGAGATCCCAATTAATAAAATTAGTGATGAAGAGCAAGACACTGAGGAAATTCAAAGAATCATAATTTAGTATTTTAAAAATCTGTATTTTACCAAACAGGAAAATCTAAAAGAAATGTGTGTGTGTGTGTGTATATATATATATATATATATATATATATATATATATGTATATATAAAATAATGTGTATAATATATACACATATATATGTATACATATATAAAATCTATGTTAGAATATATATTATGTATATAATATATATTATATATGTAATTTATATTAGTGTATAGTATACATATAATTTATATATATAATTTATACTATATAATATAATATACATATTACTTATCTAATTTAAACAAGAATGATGTATTTAATATAAATAGATTCAGAAAATCAAGTGAGTTAGAAAGAGTAATTTAACATTTCCCAATTTAAAGCAGTCCAGGTAAAATGGATTAAGTGCAGAATTCTACCAGCTCTTCAAAGACTATCTAGTGCCAATGGTCCTCAAATTATTTCATAGATTTTTCACCAAAAAAGCCTGAAGAAACATTTTAAAATTCTTTTTACAAATTCAGTATTACTCTGATACCAAAACCAGACATAGAAAATGATAGGCCAATGACTCTGATAATAGACACAAAAATTTTAAATAAAATATTGCAAATCAAATTCAACAATAAAAGTTTAATAATAATGATACAATCAGAATCATTTCAGAGTTTCATCACATGTAAATCAATAAAGATAATCTATTATAGTAATATAGTAAAAGACAGAAACTATATGATCCTCTAATTAGGCAAAGGAAAGACCCATGACAAAATCAAACATGTCTTCATAATAAAGTTATTTTACAAAAGCCCAGAGCCAACATAATCCTAAATGGAGAAAAACTTAAAGCATTTACACTAAAAATAGTCACAAGTTAAGAATACTCATTCTACCCATTTCTACTCAGTACAGTTCTTGAAGGCTTACATAGAGAAATAAGACACGCATAAGAGAACAAGAGGTCACAAATAGGAAAGAAATAATTCAAAATATCCTTATTTTTCAGGTTTTATGATTTGTATACATTAGTAACCATAATGAGTCTACCAGGAAACTTCTTTAGCTGATAAATTAAAAACAAACAAACAAACAAACAAACAAAAAACTAACCCACAAAAGCCAGTAGCCTTCCTACATATGAAAAACAGACTGAAGGAAATAGCAGCAACAATACCATTTTCATTACTCTCAAAAATTATCTTGGAACTAATCTAAACAAGTAAAATATTTATATAACAAAATTTTAAAGCATTGATGAAAGAAATTGAATAAATCATTCAAAGATAGAAACACCTCCCATGAGAATAGATTGATAGGAATAATATTATAAATATGACTTTCCTACCAAAATCAATCTAAAGACTCAAAGCAATCCTCATCAAGATTCCAAAATGATTCTTCACAGAAATTGAAAAATTATATAAATTCTTATGCAAACATGGGGATTCACAACTATTCAATGTGTTAAAAAAAAAAAAAGCCTTAGAGTTCTTTGTCCTAAAAGGAATGGCTATGTCACTCTAGGTTCAGAGCACTAGGCAGAAGAGAAGAAAAGATTATGAGAGCCAGAGATGGCAGATGACTTCAAGAAAACAGTGTTTTCCAGACACAATAGTCCAGAGGTGCAAAATCCTTCTCAATTGTAACAACATGTACAAGACATGTACAAGCTCATGGAGGAGAGGAAAGTGTCTAGTTCCAAACCTAACTGAGGAGCTATTTGCCTTTGAATGCTGTTGAGACAAGGGAAGCCATTTCTCTCCAATAGCTTGTATCTGCAACCTACAGAGACCTATAGAGCAGGCCTCATGCCGAGGAGTAATCAGTAGTCCAAAATTGGGCTTGATGGGTTTAAAGAAGAAGAATGAGACATGTACAAACACATACACACATACACACACACATACACACACACACACGCACACACATGCACACACACACGGAAGGAGGGAGAGAGGGAGGGAGGGAGGGAAGGAGGGAGGGAAGGAAGGAAGGAGGGAGAGAAAGAGAGAGACAGAGATTGTGAGAGATAGTGAGAGAAAGAGGGAGGGAGGGAGGGAGAGAAAGAGGGAGAGAGAGAGAGAGAGAGAGAGAGAGAGAGAGAGAGAGAGAGAGAGAGAAGAGAGAATAAAATTGGGGGAGGATCTAGCAGGAGTTTGTGAAAGACATCATAATTGTAATACATAAAATTCTTCTCAAGAAATTAATAAAATATATTGTTTCACAAATGTGTAGAAAAATAAAATCTTTATTCTTTTATTTCTGTGACTAAGTTTTAAATTATGTATGCCTTAAGTGATAGGTCATTAGCTCATGTATATTTCATTGTATAAGAGATTATGTTACAATTTGTTTTATTATACAAAAGTGAGAGTAAATACCAATAACTATACTTATGATTTTGTTAAAAGACTAAACTTTGTGTGCTATATACAAGATGTATATGTGTTTGTATGTGTACTATTTATCAATGTATTTTAAAGGCATTAATAAAGAATTTTCTATTATGATGTGAAGTCAGAAAAGAGACTCCTCCTATTGACTTAAGAGAAAATCTTAAGGTCTTTTGGTTTACAATGTTAAATGTTAAAATTTGAAGAGTAGAGTTCAACTGAATCTTATGACAAAAAAGAAGCAGGAATATTCCTGCCATCTCCTTTCTTGTTTTCCCCACTCTTCAGCCTTTACAGAGAAACCTGTTTAATATGAGGTCTCATCACCCACTGCTTAGTCAGAAATACAGGTATTAAACATCCCAGAACATTTGCTCTCAAGCTGAGATTCTCCCCAGATGAAGGTCTAACTCTGGTCTTAATTCCAAAATCCCATCCAAAAAAGAAAAGTTTTCTTCTTTGGGGTACTTTTAAAATATCAGTTCAACTCCTCGAGCCTCCAAAAACCATGGTCCAGAGTCTTCAAAAACTGTCCATGAGTCTCTAATGTCTTAAGACTATGGGATCATCTAAACACATCACACTCTGTTTATAACACAGATTCTGATTTAGTAAGCCAGAGAAAAGTCTGAGTGTATTTGGAACCAGTGTCCTGGAAATATTGATGCTGGACAATCATGGTGCATATTGAGGCTCTGAAGGCTTCACCATAGCTAGAAATGAGGCACGAGCAAGTTTCCACAGTTACCTTAAAAATGATATCAAGCTTTTCCGATTTTAACAGCACAGATGTCATAAGACAGACTAAGAGACTTTTAACCATTCTAGTCGATCCTAAGACTACTACCTCCATGATTTCAGTCATAGTAGGCAAACCTATAAAATGTATCCATTTGATAGTTTTTAAGCAAATAGTTACATTGTGAAATATTTTAAAGTTACTTGTTTTTCTGGTAAAAGAAACAATTTTTAATGTACTAAGGACACCATATTCTAATAAAAGCTTTCTGTGGACCGAACTCTGATAATATTTGAGTCTAAATGCCATCCCAAATGATTTCAAAAGACTTTTAGAATGTATTTTCTATAATGAGTATATACCTGTCATTAGTAACAGAAGCTTATTAGGAAGCAAATAACCATGCCTGTTTCTTCTGACAGTTAGTGTTACCTCTGACTCTTGAAAACCCTACAGGGAGAGCACCCAGGTCACTTGATGATTCACTTCTACTACTTGTGTGGAAAACTAATGTTTTAAGACTTGTGCTTAATTGTTCGTTACAAAATGTATAAGAAGATAGAGACATACCCATGAAATCCCTTGCATATCAATGAACGTGTGAAAATAATGAATTCATTAAGATGGGTGACTTAGCAGGAAGGAGCTCAAATTTATTAAAGACTAAAAACCCCACTGCATGCCTTAGAGAGTTTAAAAAGAAAAGACTACTGACATCAAACATGTAGTCCACATGGATGAAATTAGCTCAGTCCTCATGTTACAGTTTAAGATTTCATAAAGTATGGCCTGTGGTTAAATGACATGTGTTACATCCAGGGGTGGTTTATGACTTTCTAATCTCCTCAATATTGTACACTAGTGTTTTAACCATGCTCCTCCATAGTTCAGTCTGGTCTTAATAACCCATCCCCCAGTTTTGCAGCCCACTTCACATTTTGATTCCTAATAAACAAATATTTGTGGTGTGTTTCAGGGTACATTTGCCTCATGAGAACATTCCATGAAGAAAGCGAGTGTATCCATGGACTTAGTTAAATGATGCTGGGTGGAGTTTCACAAAAAGCACTAAGATCTTTTGTGTTTTCTAAGTCAGTGACACTTGATGAAAACTTAATGGGCACATTTGTTGAAGGGGGCAATTCTACAAAAGAGTCTCTAGAATTCACTCCTCTCTTTTTCTGTCCAGGGCCCACAAATGCTAAATCCTTAGTAAATTTTCAGATAAGCAGGAAACAGAGAAGACAGTGGAAGGTAAGACAGCTTCAAGCTCTCCAGACCTTCAGTCTCTGAACTTCTTAGGGAGACAAGGCATAGACTTGTCTAATTGGAGGCTACCACAGACAAGGAACATTTATTTATCTCAACGTCTTCCTGCTTCCAGGATTAGAGGCTTTGAGAAACAAAACATTATCAGGACCATGATCTCTTTCTTGTTTCACTGACTTCACTTTGTTTGCAGCCATCACAAGCATGTCATTTATTCTGTTGTAAGCACACATGATGCGTTCACTCTAATCCTGCATTTTAACAAGATCGCATGCCTTAGAAAACCAAAGGCATTACAAGATTACGATAAAGAGTTCTGTTTCCTCTTAGACTAAAATAGATATCCTGAGTATTTGATTTGTGGTATATCATTATGTTTGATATGCAGTTGCTCTCTTGCTGAGGTCTAAATTAGTATCTTTATTAAATTCCCTCTAAGTGGCATTTTACCCACTGTGTTTACATTTAGAATCATCCTTCATGCTAAAGTCTGTCACAAAAATGGGAAAACTGATTTACTGCCTATTTCTCTTCCAAGTGTGGTAGCTGAGATCCATCTGTCAACAAAAATAAAACGGTCACACACACACACACACACACATGCTTTGTTCCTTAAGAGATTTGGAGCACCTTATTTCATTACTCTGAATTTATTTTGAATGGATTATTGTACTAATAGTGCTTTTTTTTTCTCATACTTGATCCCTAATTTTTTTCCAGTATATTCCCTGGACTTTCAGAAAGTCAGGCTGTGTTTTATTTCAAAATGACACCTTACACAATAATATTAGACGGAAACAAACTTTTAAGTAAGAAATATTTTACTTAAGAGCTACAATTTAAGCATTTCATCTAAGATATGGGCTGAATAAATTTAAAATAATTTGGCTTGAGGATGTCACTTCCCAAATATACAATTGCATTAATCTATGATTAGAAACTTTGAATAGTTTGAGTAACAAAAGCTTGTTAATTAGTTATTTCTCGTCAAACTTTGAAGTGACAAATATTTATTCAAATGGTATGCTGTGCACTGTAATACCTGGCACATATGAAAATACAGACAGTCCATAGCAAAAAGTAAGAGAAATGAGAGAGAAGGAAGAGAACAAAGATGAAAGTCTACATCCAAGTCGTTGCCTTCTCCACAATCCTTCCCTGAACAGAAGTAATACATCCATCTTTCTAACTCATAACACAGACCAAGGCATCTAGCTTACATGCCTAGATCTCCAGTTGACATAAAGCTTACCAGCCAACTATAAGCACTGAGTAACACTTGACTTAATAAAAATACCTGGCAGTCTCTGTAAAGCTTGTAGCCCTACAAGATAAGTCATCATAAGAGAGAAGAGATATATATGTTGGAAGAATCATGAGAAGACTGGGTTCAGAGTTGTGTGACTTATATACAGAAAATCGGTTACCAAAAGCACCAAGTCAATCAGGCCTGGGCTCCTGTCCCTCGATAGCCTCCAGTCAGACAATGATCTACACTCATCTCATAGTGATCCACTTGTTTAGTGTTTCATGAATCCATTTAGCAAATTGACAATAACAATATTTAGATCCAAATTGTCTTGTGAGTGATAATTTTTAAAACTTAATTTCCCTCCTAGATGGATACAGTACTTGCGGAGAAGTAAAAAAAGGCTTCAAGAAAAGATTCTCTCCCTCACTTCTTTACCGATTTTTTTGTCTGGACTTCCTACCAATCTCCCATATATCCAAGCCTGCCAGCCTATACTACACAACAGTCATAGGGCAGCCCATTTTGGTAGTGTATAAATAGCAGCATGAATAGGACCACAGGACAACTTCATCTTCAGAATAATTGGAAAGAACAAACAGAGCATCAGTATGAGCCAGGTCACCATACCTTAGAACTGCAATGAAGAGGGGTTATTTTTCTTTCAATTTATTTTCATTCTCATTGACAAAGTTAGTGTAAACTTGGTAAGAACTTAGCCTATGTAGAAAATTTTCCATTTACTAGCAGTTGCCTATTTTTCCTTTTTGTTACTGTTCTTTGTTTGTTTGTTTGTTTGTTTGTTTTTTCAAGTCAGCATTTTTCTGTGTAACAGTTCTAGCTGTCCTGAAATTCACTTTGTAGACTAGGTTGGCCTCAAACTCATAGTCTTCTAACCTCTAGAGTAAAGGGACTAGAGACATGAGCCACCATGCCTGGTTTATGTTTTTCCCTTTTACTAAATCAAGACACTGATGTAATGCCACATCAATAGATTTCACTATATATACAGGCTCTGAAGCAAACTATAGTTTGACTTGTAGAAACCACATGTATTTCAGGTTTGGAAAGAAAAAAAAACAAAACAGGTTCTAGTCTATGGTCTCTCACTCTTCTCAGCAACACTTGAGGGAAATCATCTACATTTCTCTATTTCTAAGCAAGTTCCCCATATTCTGTGACAACCTTCAATGTTCCCTTCAAACTCTTAGCCACTGAAGGCCTAGTCATATGGAGCTGTGTTCCACTTACTGTGTATGTTGACACTATCAAAGAGGCACACCATAAGACAAATCCTCTAGTGGTAACTTGGCCAATATATGGGATGCCACAAACTTATAAAGTGATTTATTCAGGGGAGAAATTTATTCACTAGTCACAACACACACACACACACACACACACACAGAGGCTACACCTTCAGTCCCTGGCTTTTGTTAGTTTCACACAGAATCCTCATTCCAAGACTGATTCCTTCCCATCATTTAGGTCTGACTAAATGTCACCTCTTTTGTGAGTCCTGCCCTTATTCTTTATATATATTTCATATTTTATATATCTTTCATATATTATTCATTTATTATAATTTGTCTAAAATCATCTTGTTGTTCTAAAACCATAAAGAGGAGATCAAGGTGTTAGCTGAGATCAAGGTGGGTTCCTGCTGAGATGAGTTCTATGCCTCTCTCCTAGTTTCAAGAGCATGGCCAGAGAGCTTTTGGTACCCATAGGCTTATAGAATCTCAGCACCAATGTTTGTTCTTCTCATCATGTGGAATTCTCTGTGTATGTAAATTTCTGTCTCCAAATTTCCTGTTTATATAAGTCACATTGTTCTGAATGGTCCATCACTTTCCATCATGACTTGTTCATAGTTACATCTGTTACTGGCATGTTGACAAATAAGTCACATCATAAAGTACTGAGCATAAAGTTTTCAAATGAGTGAGATGTCATTTAACCCTTTTGAATTTTCCTTTTCAAAGGTGTCTCAAGTTGAGTTTCAACATTTGTCTTTGCTTAGTCATCTAACAAAATTCTAACTTGTAATTTTCCTATGACATATCAAGAAATGACAGATATTAGATATTAACATGAAATATAAGAATGTTATCTGAAAAAGTTTATGAGTTTAGAAATATATTATATCAGTATTCATATGAAGGTCCTCAAAAATCACTAGAGGAACATGTAAAATTATCAACTCCAATCCAGCATGTGTAAATAAATATAAGATTCTACATTCCTAATAAGTTCTCGGACAACACTGACATTGCTGTCTTCTGGGTATTTGAGTAACACCAGATTAGAAGGCATATTATAATAACAAAGGGAAAGGATTAAACTAGTAATAGCTTATATTTGTGAGAAAGATTGCTGAGATTTAAGCTTCAATTACTTTTTTTCTATGGACACCTGTGAAAAACAGGTATTTTGTAGATGGATGCTGTGTCCTAAGCCCAAACTTAATATAGGAACTTGCCATTCCTCCTGCTTCTTGTAGTTTACATGTGACTCTCAGATTCTTAGTGGAAAATGGACTGAATTTTAAGGTGAATGTAATAGGTCAAAACTTGGGCTATTTTCTGGAGTGTGCAGTCTGTGGTTGAAAACAAGGTAGATGGTCCACTGACCTTCTCCTTTTCCTGTTCTACCATACCCAGTGACTAAGATGCATCCCTAGCACTTCAACAAATCACTAGTTGTAGTCTCCCTTCTTACCTGCCCATATCTCCTGCAGATCCCAAAGAACATCCTCTCCTATCCTTTGTCCCTTACTGTTGCTGTTTCTCAGCCTCCAACGCCAAGTATTCCCTATAAACTCACCAACTTAACAAGCTAGTAAAACAGGTAAGAAACAGCCATTACATTCCTCAAAAATTAAGGAACTAGAGGAAATAGAAAGTGAAGAATAAAACAGGTACTCAATGAAACAAACTCAGAAAACAGTACCTATAGCTATAATCACCTCTAAACCAGATATCTAGACACCAACATAAGAACACAATTAATAACATCCAGGGAAATATGTCTCCCCTAAAGCAAACTTATCCTATCATAGCATTCACTGAATATTCCAAAATACCTGAGGAACAAGAAATCGAGCTTAAAGCCAAGTATATGACTGCTATTGATGTTCTTAAAGAGAAATGAATAAATCCCTTAAAAAAAATCCTGGAATAAAGGAAACATACAATTGAAAGAAATTAGTAAATTCCTTAAAGAACACAAAAAATACTAACAAACAGTGAAAGAAAATGAATAAAACTGTTCAAGATCTGAAAATGGAAATAGAGGTAATGAAGAAAACAACATGTTTTTACAATAGCTTCAAATAACTGAAAATATCTTGTGGTAACTCCAACAAAGCTAGTAGAAAATTTATGATAAAAACTTTGTCTTTGAAGAAAGAAATTGAAGATGATATCAGAAGATGGAAAGATCTCCCATGCCCATGACTTAATGGAATTGGCAATATTCAAAACATAGAGGACTAGAAGATACTTGAATACTTGAAGACAGACCAAATACAGTTTACATTATGATATGGACTAATACTGTGGGAGGAAAGGAGTGGACAATGATGGATTGAATGAGAACATTCCCCAGGAATTTGAATACTTATCCTGCAGTTGTTGTACTGTGTATGGAGGAATTATGTCATTGTGAACAGACTTTGAAGATAAAAAGACTCAATCCATTTCAAAATTTTATCTGCTTCCTGCTTAATTCAGAACTGTGCTCCATGACTTGTGATTCAGCATCCTGTTGCTTCAGATCCAACATGATGACAATGGAGACATACCTTTGATATGGCAATCTAAAATAAATTGTCATTTCCTTAAGTTGCCTTAGTCATGTTATCACAATGACTGAAAAGTCACAAATAAACACTTTAAAGATAACTAAAAGAGGGTCAAAGAAATCAAGAAAGAATATTTTAAATCCTTAAATGAAATGAAAATTAAAACAAAATACAATAAAAAAGATGGGAAAACAACAAAAAAAATTCTATGAGCGAAATTTATAGACATTAGCTCCTACATTTAAAAAAAAAAATCAGAAAAAGCACCGATAAACCATAAATAATGCAACTCAAATTTGGAAAGGAAAGCACAAAAAGAGTCCAAATTCAAGAGTTGGCAATAAATAACAAAACTCAAGGTAGAAATTTAAAAAATACAAATAAACAAAATACAAATAACCAATTAATATAAGAGTTGGTTCCTTGCGAAGAATAACAAGGCCAAAAGACACTTGGCACAACCATCTAAGAAAAAGAAAGAAAGGAAGGAAGAAAGGAAGGGAGGGAGGTAGGGAGGGAGGAAGGAAGGAAGAAAAGGGAGAGAAAAAAGAGAGAAGAGACAGGAAGAAGAGAGGGAAGAAAAGGGAGAGAAGAAAGAGAGAGAGGATTGAAAGGAGAGAGGGGACGGGGAAGTAAGGAAAGGAGGAAGAAAGGGATGATCTAAACTAAAAGAATCAGAAGGATATATTATAAGAAATATTAATGAAATTCAGATTATTACAAGGAAATACTTTAAACATTTATATAACTTTAATTTAGAAACTAATTACCAAAGTTAAACTACCCAAGAGATCAACAACATAAATAGATCAATAACAATAATGAGAAAAGATAAAAGAAGTAATACAAAGCCTTTCAACAAAATGGGGACACAAAATAATTTCACAGAGTTCAAAAATTTTAAAGAATATCTAAATCCAATGCTTCATAATTATTATAAAATAATAAACAGACGTAGAAGGAACACTTCAAAACTACTTCCATGAATCCTGCATTATTCTATAGCCAAACTAGAAAAATACACATGAGATAGGGAAAGAGAGAGAGAGAGAGAGAGAGAGAGAGAGAGAGAGAGAGAAGGGAGGAAGGGAGAGGAGGAGAGAGGGAGGAAGAAAAGAAGGAAGGAAAAAAGGAAAGAAGGAAGGAAAAAACATCAGCCTAGTATCTATGATGAAAATAAATACAAAACCTAAAACAAAATACTTTCAAATTGAATATAGGCATACATCTAAAAAGATCATCAACCACCAGGAAGTTGGCTTTATATCATAAATGCAGCAAGGGTTCAATATATGTTAAGTTAATAAACATAAATAATGTAAATGAACATTAACAAGAAAGTCACATGATCATCCCAATAGCTACAGAAAGGCCCCCTAACAAACTCCAACTTATCTTTATAATAAAGCATTAGAGAGATTAGGATTGGATCCTAAACATAATAAAGGCTATGTATGACTATGGTTGTTTGATGAAAAATGGCAGCTATAGGTCCATATACAGTAGCCCTTTTTAAGATGTGGCCTTGTTGGAGTAGAAATGGTCTGTTTTGAGGAAGTGTGACATAGGGATTGGACTTTGAGGTTTCAGATTGCTCAAAACAGGCCCAATATTTTATTTTCTCTCACTGTTGTCTGCTGATATAGACTTAGAATTTTCAGCTACCTCTTCAGCATAATGTCTACCTACATGCCACCATATTTATTGTCTTGATGATAATGCACTAAACCTCTAAACTATAAGCCAATGCCATTTAAATGTTTTCTTTAATAACACGCTGTGCTCATGGTAACTCTTTACAGCAACGGAAATCATAGCTAAGATAATGACAAACCCAGAGTCAACACCACCCTACATGAAGAAAACCTCAATTTGATCCCATTAAAATCAGAACCAGACAGGATTCCATTCCTATTATATTTTAATATAATGCTTGAAGCACTAGCCAGAGAAATAAGACATGAGAAGAAAAGTAATTTGGTATATATAGAAGTAGAAGAATCAAGCTGTCCCAGTTTGCAGATTATAAAAATTTGTCCATAATAAATTCAAAAAATTACAGGATCAAAGTTTTATAATGATCAACACTTTCACTAAATTATAGGAATCAAAATTAACCTAGAAAATCAATCCTTCTAAATGATGATAATAAACATATTGAGGAAGACATCTTTGAAGCACTCACATTCATAATAGCTTCGAGAATTATCTAGGAGTAGACATAACCAATTGTAGGTATAATTTAATACCTAAAATATTAGTACCTACAATAAATGGGGTCATATGTAACAAAAGCCTTCAGTACAGTAAAAGACAACGTCATTTAAGTGAAGAAGAAGCCTACATAATAGGAACAAAGGTCTTTGTCAGCTACACATCTGACAGAGGGTTAAATATTTAGAATATACAAAGATCTAAAGGAATTAAGCATCAAGAAATACCCTATTTAAATGCTGAGACAGGGAACTAAACAGAGAATTTTGAAGTTAATTGAAAATGTACCATAAACTTCCAAACATTGCTAATGTTCTTGGTGTTCTTCTAGAACTCAATGGTTAAAACTCCATTATTAAAGACACTAGAAACTTGAGTCACAGAACATGGAGAAATCAATCTGGTACTGACCATAAAGCTTCATTCCTACTGGCTAACTTTTATAGTGCTTGAATTTCAGCATTGATAGTGGACAAACCACCATAACTAAGAACTTAATGACAATTGATTACTCCTGGGAGAGGAAGAGTCAGTTTTCTTTAAGGATATGATCTCTGATACATTAACCACATTGCACATGAAGGCTACACAAACAAGTGTACATAAGTATTGAAAATTGTACTTTATCGGTTTAAACACAACAAACAACACAATTTTGTGTATTGGGAAGTGGGATGCATCTGGGATGATTCAAATGAGAGATAATATACATTACATTATAAGTAAAGAGGAGAAAAAAAAAAGAACAAGAAAGGAAGCCAACAGATATTTTTCTCAAGAGTTCAATGAAGGTTATGAGGACAGATATCAAGGCCCTTGGTTCTGTTCTTTCCTTCAAATTCAAGTTTCTTTTTAAATTTTTTAACACCACCTAGGGCTTCCTTCTTAAAGCAAATTCTTTTCTTTACCCTGAGATTCCAACCATGACTATATAAGCAGCTGAAAGTATCTTTAACTAAAGGCTTCATTTGCTTTACTTCACCAGCCGCTTTTTCTCCATTCCTACTTAAATTAATGTGCAGGGTTTCTAAAGCACTAATATCCCATCTGTTCCATAAAACTCACTTACAGTAAACTACTTTCTACATACTTTAAAACTGATAGAAACTATAAAGTCTAATCAAACAGTGATGGTTTGCATTATTCTCTTCTTGTTATTTCTTTAAATTAATTGCTTAATTTTTCGTCAAAATTAAATGCAATTTTTATTCACTGTGAAAAAGGAATCTCTTATAATCCTCTGTATTTTCCTATTCGATAACATTTATCCATATATATATGATTAAACTAAGAAGATGAATGAAATGCAATTGTGATTATATCAACTCAATTACATTGAGTTCTAGTTTCTGCTTTCATTTTTCATAATCAGCCTCGCTTTACTATTTCCACATAATTGTTTCACTGTCTCAAAGCATGGACTTTAGTTGAAATACAGAGTTGAAAGAGGAAATAAATGCAAATGTTAACTAAGTAAGCTTCAATTTTACAATGGGAATCCAAAATGCATGACTGGAGAACTAGTAATTACTGGAAGGAAACTGTTAGTGCGAAATTTTTTCTTAAAAGAGAATAATTTGTGTACATGTACAACCTTATGGATTAAAAGGAAAATGTGTTGACGTTGATATTCTTGATCACAGTACTGAAAGCACTCACATCAGAGTCACTTCAGAGGCACAACAGAGGCAGTTGATAGGGGGTCATAATAGAGACAACATTTTATAAAAGACAACAGTATGCAAAAGCACAATTCCCAGAAGCTTCAGATTTGACACACTGGGAGGGTACTTTCCTAACCTAAGCTAGGATTTACTTTTGATCTCCAGAGCATGTATGCAATGTCTGCCTACACACACACACACACACACACACACACACACACACACACACTTTATTTTCATATAATTCAGGCTGATATATTATTTGGCAGACAATTTCTACTAGCTTGCTTCTATGACAAATATTCAAAAGAAAAAAGAACAAACAGCTACAACTACAAAAAAAATGATTGTTATAGCTAAGAATAGACTGAATGACAAACAAACTGTTTTATTTATTTTGACATCTCCTTCTGACTTACACTCATATTTTCCTAAAGAGAGCAATAGGACCATTACTACCCCTCCAATCTTTTTATACTGAGACTTTTCTTAGTAATGTTATAGTAGATATAATAGTTCATATAAACTTTATCCATAATTATTTGCCAGGCCCCTCTCTCCTCCCTCCCTCCCTCCCTCTCTCTCTCTCTCTCTCTCTCT
>NW_021620842.1:2948361-3034713 GCF_004785775.1 Grammomys surdaster
TGTGTGTGTGTGTGTGTGTGTGTGTGTCTGTGTGTGTGTGTGTGTCTGTGTGTCTGTCTGTGTGTGTGTGTGTGTTATGATACTGTCCTATTTCAAATTAATATATTCCTACATCAGTTCTGGAAACTACATTCTCCCAAATTTTTGGTAAAATTCATATACACTACACACTATATTCACTTGAATTTTCCTGCTAATATATAAAAATCCAAAGAGACATAGTATAGCCTACAATTTTTAAGCCAATTGAAAATTACAAGTTAAAAAATAAAGTAGAAAGATATCTTTATTGGATGTACAATATTGCTGTTAGAAGTCATGGGTTACTAAACAAAAACCCCAGTGTCACCCAGGGAACTCTGACTCTTGGTGCAGAACCAGTTAGTTTCCCTCCCACCAATCCACTCTGCCTACTCCTCTTGCCCATCTCATTCCATTGCATCAGTTTCCAATACCCTGAAATACTTTCTACTAGGGACCCTGGGTGGCCATGTATTCTGGTATGACACTTTCACTATCCTGCTGTCTATTATGAACTCTCCATTTTTACCTTTAGACCTATAACAGAATGTTTGCAGAAGGCTTTCCTCTTACCCCAACTTCATATTGAGGAATCCGCCTCCTGGTGCAGACATAGGATACCCTGTTGTCCTTTTATCCTTGTCTCTTCAGACTTACATGCTGAGGTACAAGGCAAGGACTTCAAAATAGCAACTATGAATAAGTTCAAGGCCCTTAATGAAGGTATGATCAAATTCCTTAATGAATACTGAAAACACAAACAGTTGAATGAAATGATGAAAACACTTCAAGACATGAAAGCATAAAAAGAGTTATTAGAGAAGACCAAACTGAAATCAAACTGGAAATAAAAAGTTTAGAATGTCAAGCAAAAGCCTCAAGATAACTCCCCTCAACAGATTTCTGATATGTAAAAGACAATTTAATGTTATGAAGATAAGGTAAAGCAAATGGATTTCTCAGAGGGGAAACATTTTAAATTTAATAAAATCTAAGCATAAAAAAATCTAGGCAATCTTGGATACTATGTAAAGAACAAATCTATTTTCCTATTGTAGCCTGCTTGCAGGAGGCCATCCTATAACCAGACTTCCACTCATGGTGTGGAATAGATTCCCCTATATCTTTCTCACAGTGGGGACAAAGGAAAGAGAAGATATTTAGTTAAAAGGGACTGAAAATACATTCATCAAAATTCTGGGAAAAATTGTTTACAGCCTAAGGGAGTAAGTGCTTATAATGGTACAGGAAGCATACAGAATGCCAAACAGAAAGGAACAGAAAATAAATGCCTGATACATAATAACCAAAACACTAAGCTTATAGGACAAAGAAAAAATATTTAAATTTTCAACAGGGAAAAGACAAAGTAATATACAAAAGCACAAGCTTTAGAATAATACTTGACTTTTCAATGGACACACTAAACACAAGATGGATCTGGAGGAATTTTTTCCAAGTAATAAGAGAACAAAGATGTCAGTAAGTCTAGTAACCTAGCAAAACTAACCATCACAGTCTATGAAGAGAGAAATACAATCTGTGATTAAAAACTAATTTCATGAAACTTCTACTACCACCCAGCTATCAGACAGCAGTAAAAAGAAACTTTCCATTTGAGGAGAGGTGTTCCATCTGAGCACTCAAGAAGATAAAAGAATCAAGGGAGCAAATATAGAGACAAAGTGAGGGACAGAAACTGAAGGAGGGGCCGTCTGAAGACCATTCCACATGAGTATCCATCCCATGTACAGTCGCCAAAGGTAGATGCTGATGTGAAAGTCAGGAAGTGCATGCTGATAAGAGCCTTATAGAGACATATTCAGAGGCAGATGCTCACAGCTAACCTTTGAACTGATCATGGGGTTCCCAATGGAGGAGTCAGAGTGAAGACTGTAGGAGCTGAAAGGGTTTGCGGCCCCATGAGGAGAGCAACAATACCAACCAACCAGAGCTCCCAGGGTCTAAACCACCAGCCTGGGAGCACTTAGGGAGGGATCCATGGCTTCAGCTGTATATGTAAGAGTGGAGGGCCCTGCTGGGCATAGGTGGGAGAAGAGATCCTTGGTCTCATGAAGGCCGGACGCTCCAGGGGGTGGGAATTTGAGGGTGCGGAGGTGGGAGTGGGGTGGGTAGGTTGGAGTACATCGACAGAGAAGCAGGAGGAGGGGGTGAGGGGATAAGGGGTTCCTGGGTGGGGGATGGGGTAAGGGGACAACATATGAAATGTAAATAAAACATCCAATAAAAAAAAGAAGATAAAAGAAATAAATAATCCCAGAGTAGTAAATAAAGAGGGGAAATCCATATCTTAACCGAAAAATGAGATAAACCTTTTAATATTAATGTTCTCAATTTTCCAATAAAATTTCAGACTAACAAAATGGATTCAAAAGCAAGATCCATCTTACTATTGGTCTAGGAAACACACTTCAACATTAAAGATAAACTTCACCTTACAGAAAAATGTGGAAAAAGATATTTCAAGCAATTGTATACAAGAAGCCAGCAAGTGTATCCATTTCAACATATGACAAAATAGATCTCAACCCAAAACTAATCAGAAGAAATAAAGGACACAGCATATTCATTAAAGGAAAAACCCACTAAGAAGTTATTGCAATTCTAAGCTCTTATGTACCAAACACAAGGGCAACCCAAGTTCATAAAAGGAACATTACTACAGCTAAAATCACATAGTGACATTTAACACTATGGTAGTGACTGGTGTCAATAACTTTTGATCACCAATATACTGATCATCTAGACAAAAACTAAATAGAAAATACCTGGAATTAAACAATGTCATAAAATAAATGGACCTAGAAGATATCTATAGAATATTTTACCTAAACACAGAAGAATAATTTTCTTCTTAGTAAGTCATAGAACTTTCTCCAAAAGTGACTACACATTTGCATGCTAAACAAGTCTTAAGAAATATAAGAATATGGCTCACAACCATCCGTAATGAGATTGGATGCCCTCTTCTGGTGTGTCTGAAGACAGCTACAATGTACTCATCAATAAAATAAATAAATAAATATAAAAAAAAAAAAAAAAAAAAAAAAAAAAAAGAAATATAAGAATACTGAAATAATACCTGCTTCCTGTCTGACTTTCAGGGATTAAAGCTGGATATTAACAACAGCAGAAAGGAAAAAAAAAAGAATGCAAAACTTATGGCAACTGAAAATCTCACTATAGACTTCTAAAACAAAAAAAAGAAAAATCATACCCAAAAATAATAGATGACAATAAATACTCAAATTCAGGCCTGAAATCAATGAAATAGGCATTGTCTGGCATCAATGGGAGGAAAGGCCCTTAGTCCTGTGAAGGCTCATTTCCCCAGTGTTGGGAATGCCAGGGTGGTGAGGTGGGAGTTGGAGGGGAGTGCCCAATAGAAGCAGGGGGATTAGGGATGGGATTGGGAGATTCCAGAGGGGAAACTGAGAAAGAGGATAACATTTTAAATGTAAATACATAAAATAGTCAATAAGAAAAAATTAACACCACTATCAACAACAAGGAATGAAGTAAAGAAGAGTTGGATTTTTGAGAAAAGCAGTATAAGATGAACAAACTATTAGCCAAATGAATTAAAAGTAATAGAGATAAGATACAAATTAACAAAACTGGAGACAAAAAAATGGGAAAAATCACAACAAACATTGAAGAAATCCAGGGAGTCATGAGGACATACATTAAAAATCTGTACTATGCAAAACAGAAAACAATAACTAAGTCTCCCAGTGGGGTAAAAAAAGACCCAGAGACAGAAGGCTTCAGCACAGAATTCTTCTACAAGTCTTTCAAAGAAGAATAAATGTCAATACTCCTCAAATTTTTCCACAAAATAAAAACTGGAGAGACATTTTCTATTTTTTAATTGCAAATAGACTTTATTCTCATAAAATACATCCAGACAGTTTTTTCTCACTTCACCCCTCCCAAACTCCCCTGTCTTTCCCTCTGTCTCAGATTCCTTGGCCATTTCCCTTCAGAAAAGAGCAGACCTCCAAGAGACAACAAGACAAGCATGACAAGATAAGATACAGTAAGATGCTATTACTATTGCCCTGATTCTTAGACCACACAAAAACTCAATAAAAAGAAAATTATAGGCAAATATCGCTGGTGAACAATGATGCAAATATTCTTAATAAAATGTTTGCAAACTGAATACAAAAACTCACTAAGATCATTATACATGATGATCAATTTGGCTTTATTACAAAGATTCAGGAATGGCTCAACATATATTAATCAATAAATACAGTTAAGTCAACCACCTAAACTGACTGAAAGACAAAAATCACATGATCATCTTACTAAATACAAAAAAAGGACTTTGACAAAATACATCACAATTTGACAAAATACACAGATGTTTCTCGATAAGAGTCCTGAAGTGTTGGTGAAAATCTTTTCATTCTCTAGGCTGCTACTTTGTTCTATTGACAGTGCTCTTTGACTTGCTGAAACCTTTCCATTTCGTGAAGTCCCTTTTATTAATTGTTGATCTCAGTGCCTGTGCTATGGGTGTTCTGTTTAGGAAATTTTCTCTTGTATCAATGCTTTCAAGGCTTTTCCATACTTTCTCTTTTATTACTGGGGTGTATGCCAAGGTCTGATCCACTTTGATCACATAACTTTGTGAAGAATGATAGATATGGATTTATCACTTTGCCACATTTAGATACCTTGTTACATCAGCACCAGTTGGTGAAGATGCCTTCTATTTATGGCTTCTTTATCAAGAACCAGGTGGCCATAGCTGTGTGGATTTGTTTCTGGGGCTTCAGTTCTATCCCATTGATCAACCTCTATGTTTTTATGCCAATATCATATGGTTTGTTTTTTTTTTACCTGTACTCTGTATAGCACAGCTTGAATTCAGAAATGGTGATACCTATGGAAGTTATTTTATTGTTCAGGATTGTTTTAGCTATACTGTGTTTTTTGTTTTTCCATATGAAATTGAGTATTGTCCTTTCAAAGTCTCTAAAAAAAGGTATTGTAATTTTGATGAAGATTGTGTTAAATCTGTAGATTGCTTTTGGTAGGATGTCCATTTTTACTATGTAAATTCTACTAATCCATGAGCATGAAAAATCATTCCATTTTTTGCATCATCTTCTGTGTTTTTGAAGTTTTTGTCATACAAATCATTCACTTGTCTGGTCAGGGTTACCCTCAACATATTTTCTATTATTTGTGGATATAATAAAGGGAATTGTTTCCCTGATTTATTTCCCAGTCCAGTTGTCATTTGTATATAGGAAGGTGTATATATGGATTCAAGAAATTCAACATAAACAAGCCAAACAACCCAATTAAAATGGTGTACAGATCTAAATAAAGAATTGTCATTAGTATGAGAAAAATACTTTAGAAAATTTTCAACATCTTTAACCATTAAAGAAATGCAAATCAAAACTACTTTGAGATTTCCATTATGGAAATCAATATGGTTGTTGCTCAAAAAATTAGAAATTGATCTACCTCAAGATCTATGTATTTCATTCTTGGGCATGTACTCAAAAGATGCCCCATTCTGCTACAAGGACAACTGCTCAACTATGTTGATAGATGTTTTATTCTTAATAGCCAGAAAGTGGAAAAAAACCTTGATGTCCTTGAAGAATGGATAAAAGAGACTTGATACCTTTACAATGGAGTATTACTCAGTTATTAGAAAAAGAGATTCATCATGAAATTTGCAGGCAAATGGATAGACGAAGAAAAAAAAAACATCCTGTGAAAAACAACCCAGACCCAGAAAGACAAATATGGTATGTACTCACTTTAATTTCCAAACAATATTTTTTTCTGAACAAGAAATTCTTACTTGGTGTGTGTTGCTGTGACTGTTGGTTTTCTTTCACAATTTCAGGTTGGTATTGAAGTGTCTTCTGCCATCTGTTGTCTAAGGAGAAGTAAGTTGTTATTCTCATTGAGACTTTCCTGTTGGGACAACATCCAGTATAAATATCTTTCTGTTTCTCACACTTGGGGTTGATAGAGATTCATAAATCCTTGGTTTTGTTTTCCATCAGCGTTTTGAAATTTTCATTTAATTATTTCTACAGATATTATGTCTAGTTCTTTCTTGCTCATTTTCTCCTGTTACATCATGTACCTTGGTAAACATGCTGCTGATATGCCAGCCTCTGCAGCTGAGCATATTTGGTTCAGTGTCTGTACTCTTTCCTATAGACGCAATGACACTGTATGATTTATTTTGAAGTTTACTGATTCTCTTCAACTCCCACTAAACTCTTAGATTGAATTTGGTCTTAGGTATTATGCTTATGAATTACAATTTTGGTGTGTGTAGTCTCTGTACTTGGCAGCCCTTTGCTGCTCCCCCCACCCAGTCTTTTCTAACTCCTTGTCTTTGTATGTTCTTTGGGTACTTGGCTTCCTTGAGTTATGTGAACTTAACTATAACAGCCTCTTAAAAACCTTTCTCTGTTAAATCAAACATCTGGACCCACTCTGAGGGACTCTGTTGAGTACTTTTTACCTGTAACCATGTCACCCTTCCCTGTTTCTCTTTATGTTTCATTGTTCTTGTTCAAAAGTGAGTTTGTTGAAAAACACATAATAGTTACTCTGAATTTTGTATATTTTCGCCAATACTTTTTATTACTTCTGGTGCTTGGTTACTGACATGTTATTTTTTAAATCAAATTAATTGAATATGTTGTAATTGCAGCATTAGAATGAAGAAAACAATTTAAGCAGGGGAAATATTTATCATGTCTCGTGGTCTCAGAGGTTTCTGCTTATGACCCCTGGTCACATCACTGTAAGACTGTGGTAAGAGAATGTCACAGCAAATAGGGAAGGCTTGAGGGTGGAAAACATCAGCTTCTCAGTTTGTGGTAGCTAGAAGAGAGGACAGAGGAGATTTGAACAAGATGTATACCCCCTCCCACAACCAACAAAATGTCCTTTTTTTTCATTTTTCTGTTGGTTATTTTATTTATTTACATTTCAAATGTTATTCCCCTCCCCAATTTCCCCTCCACAAGCCCCCATCCCTCCCAGCTCCCCCTGCCTCCATGAGGGTGCTCCCCCATCCGCTCACCCACTCCTGCCTCAATAGCCTAGTGTTCCCCTATTCTGGGTCATCAAACCTCCACAGGACCAAGGGAATCCCCTCCCAGTGATGCAATCCTCTGCTACATATCTAGCCGGAATTATGGGTACCACCTGTGTATTCTTTGGTTGGTTGTTTAGTTCCTGGGACCATTGCGGGGAGGGGAGGTCTGGTTGGTTAATATTGCTGTTCTTTCTATGAGGTTGCAAACCTGTTTAGCTCCGACAGTTCTTGCCCTAACTTCCCCATTAGTGAGATGGCTGTGATTGAGAGCACTGACTCCTCTTCCAGAGGTCCTGAGTTCAATTCCTAGTGACCATATGGTGGCTTAAAAAAATGTTCTTCTTAAATGACCTCACCTCAAGTATCTCTACTTTTTCCTAATAATGGCATCAAATTGTGAATCCATAAGTAGCTGGTTAAAACAAAGATCCAATCACCATCTGCAGACCAAGCGACAACACGAAGTTCTTTTGTGGACATTTCATACACAGACCATAATAGAAATTTAACACTATAGATCTGAGGAAATGGCTGTCTCTGGTACACGCAGCCCCTAATATTTCTGCTCAGAAATCTTTAGAAGTTGTTTTGTTACTTTTTTTGAGATCATCTTTTTTGAGATGCATCACTTGACACAGTCAATAATTCATCTGAGATTTAAATCAAGCTCTAAGCATCTTTAATTATGTATTACTGGATCTATTTTGGCTTTATTCAAAGTTACACAAATAAGAAGAGACTTTCTGTCTTAGCCACACATTTATTTTCCTATCTGTATGCTGCATAAGTTTATAATCTTCCAATTAGCCAGTCTCACATGTCTAGGTATAGTGGTCTCAGCACTGATATATAAAAGTATCATCAATCACAGTTTCTTTTTTGTTCATATATATATGTATATATATATATATATATATATATATATATATACATACATACATACACACACACATATACTCTATATATGTAGTGTACATATACTCTACAGCCTGATTTCAGCTTCCTTCTCTCCTCACAGTCCCTCTCTCTCTCACCTCACCTCTCTCTTGCCCCTTCCCTTTCTCCTTAGAGAAGCAGAGGCCTTCCATGGGAATATACCAGCCTTCATATCAAATGGCAGTAGGATCAGTATATCATCTTCTATTGAAGCTAGAAAAGGCAGCCCAGTTAGTGGGAAAAGGTCCAAAGGCAGGCAACAGAGTCAGAGGTAAGCCCTGCTTCAGTTGTTAGGGATCTCACATGAATACTAAGCTGCATATCTGTTACATATATGTAAGAAGACTAGTGTGTCTTCTCTTATTGAAGCTAAATTCTGTCATGTACCTTCTTAGCTGTGAGGTGCTTTGTATCTCTATAGGTATTCTTTTATTCTAAATCACAATTGACCAGAAGTAGTTTGATTCTGCAGGACCATTCTTTCAAGCTTTGTTAACTAGGAGCAGAACATTGTTTATTCAGCATATGTCAGTTCTGAATTCTCTTCATGTTGATCTTGTATTATTGTGTTTTCATGATAGGGAAACAGGGATCCAAAGTCAGACAAGAGAGTCAGAGACAACCCCAGCTCCTGTTGTTAGGAGTATCACATGAAAATCAAGCTGCACAACTGTTACTTATGTGTTGGAGCCTAGGTCCATCCCATACATACATGCTTTCTGGTTTGTGGCTCAGTCTCAGTGAGCCTTATGGGCCCAGGCTAGTTGTTTCTCTATGTTTCCTTTATAATGTCCCATATCTAGCACTTCTCTGCTTACTTTCTACTCTTTCCATTAGCCTGATGCTCATCCACATAAGACTGTATTTTCAATAAGGAGTAGCTGCCCTTTTCTATTTGCTTCTTCTAAGGTTAGTGCCTTTACTGAGTACACTATTGGATGTGTACTTTTAATATATCACAATCAGATATTATTGTAGAAGCAAAGCCATAAGATTTCTCATCCCATTCAATATTAGAACCACCATATCAAACAGACTGGAAAACAAACAAACAACTGAAATCAAGAATGTAGTAGGAATACATGGTTGTTTGAGTATGCCTAGCCCAGGAAGTAGCAATATTTGGAGGTGTTGCCTTATTTAAGTAGGTGTGTCACTGTGGGCATGAGCTTTAAGACCCTTATCCTAGCTGCCTGGAAGTGAGTCTTCTGATAGCAGCCTTCAGATGAAGATGTAGAACTCTCAGCTGTATTTGCACCATGCCTGCCTGGATGCTGCCCTGATGATTATGAATTGAACCTCTGAACATGTAAGCCAGCCCCAATTAAATGTCCTTATAAGAACTGCCTTGGTCACAGTGTCTGTTAACAGGGGTAAAACTCTGACTGACTAATACAGAAGCTGGTAGCAGGGACTGGGGTATTGATGTGATAGGCCTGACCATGGTTTCATTTGGAGGGGTGTGGATTTGGAGACTTTGGAAAGCAGTGGAATGCTTTCAGTGGGGTTTAGTGGCCTATCCTAGTAGGAACATGGAAGACTTTGTTGCTGAGGGTAACTGTGAAATCCTGGCCCTAGAGGTTTCAGAGGAGAAGAATTTTAGGATACAGAGAGACTGTTCTTGTGATATTTTGGTGAAGAATGTAGCTGCCTTTTGCCCTTTTATATAGAGTCTACCAGAGGCTAAGGTAAAGAGATTTGGATTCATTGCATTGACAAAGTAAATCTCAAAAAAAAAAAAAAAAGCCCAACAGAGACTTTGTTCTCTGGTTAAGCCTCTTGAAGAGTGTTTTGAACAAGCATAGCAAGCTTAGAAAGGAAAAATATAAAATGTGTGGTTCAAGTATTACAGAGGAACCAGGAAGTAGAATGGATCTGAATCCTATGTTCCAGGACATAACAGATTAAGGGAGTGGGACTTTGGGGCAAAATCCCACAGAGGTAAATTTAGGTACAGGCATGGTGCTATATACATTTATTTTCAAAACAAAGCCAAGAAGATCTGAGTTCAAGGCCAGCCTGGGACAGAGCAAATTCTAGGTGAAGAAAAACTTAAATCTGGGCATGGAAACACACACCTTTAATGCCAGGAGATAGGCATGGAGATCTTGGAGTTCAAAGTCAATCTACAGAGCATGTTCCAGGACAGCCAAGCTTACTGAGTGACAGAGTTGGAAAACAGAAAGCTGGTAAGATAATAAAGAGGATCATCTTCCAGCTACAGTAAGCAGAACTCAGTAACTTTGGTCACATTGCTCAGGCATTAGAGTCCTGCATAGATGAGACTTCTGGAACAATTGATGCTGGTTAGCTAAAGGTAAGAAATTAGTGGTGATTAAGGAGAGACCAGCCTCAATGAGGTAAAATCTTCTGGGAAGTGTTTTCTGAGAGCACAAAGAAACTGTGTTCCAGAGATAGCTAAGGTTGTTGTACATCCATTCTTCAGCTGCACTTGGTAATGTATTAGAGTCACCAAGGTGGTTATTAGTTTTGAAGGCATAAAGGGGTCATGAAGAGCAGCTGAGGCTTGGCGTTGTGAAAAGCCATCAAAGGCCACTGGTGAAGGTGCAGGCTCACTTAAATTTTATGTCCCAGGACTGAAGGGGGTCAAGAAAAGGATTTATAGCTTGACATCATGAAGAAATCCAATGAGAGGCTATTGGTGAAGCCTAGTTGTAGCAGAAAACCCCAGAGTATTGAACATGGCAGTACCATGGGATGATCACCAAGAATAGCCATGGCTGTGGAGTTGATCAACCTGAGCTTAGAGTGCTACAGAGGTCACAGCTTCAGAAATGATGCCAGCCCTCTGGAGGAGTGCAGAAGATCATGTATGGATACCAGACATTGAAACAAGAAGCCTTTGAAGTTGCCTTGGAGATCCCATGATGTGTGAGATGCCAGAGCCATGGACTATCTGCTGAGGAAAGCTGCTAACAGAGTGCAAACAGCCCAGGAAAAAGAAGTTTGCTGCAGTCAACAAAGATAAAAAAGGAGTTGGCATCTGAAGACTGCTTTGATGTTATACATGGAGATACAGAGTTTTGAGTTTGCCTACCTAGTTTCCTGTCTTGCTTCAGGGATTACAGTTAAGTGATTGGATAAATCTCAGAAAAGTCCTTGAAGTTTGGACTTTTAACATAATTGAGACTGCTATAGACTATGGGGACTCTGAAACTTGGACTAAATGTATTTTGTATTATGCTATGTTTAGGTACGACCACCATAGACTCATATGTTTGAACAAGCCTATGGGAGTCAGGGAGTAGAATGTGATGGTTTGTGTATGCTTGGCCCAGGGAGTAGCAATATTAAGAGGTGTGGCCTTGTTGGAGTGGTTGTGTCACCTTGGCAATGGACTTAAATAGCCTCAACCTAGCTCACTTGGGGCCAGTATTCTACTAGCAGCCTTCAGATGAAGATGTAGAACTCTCAGCTCCTCCTGCACCATGCCTGGCTGGATGCTTCTATGCTCCTGCTTTGATGATTATGGACTGAACCTCTGAACCTCTGAACCTGTAAGCCAGCCCCAAATAAATGTTGTCCTTATAAAATTGCCTTGGTCCTTGTGTCTGTTCACAGCAGTAAAATCCTAAAATAGAATACATTTATATCTAAAGCAGTGGGTTTTCATGAATAAACTATTGTTTTTTTATTGTGCTTATTTGATTTCAGTCATTATACATGCTTGTATTTTATGTCATCCAGACTTACCGTTACATTTGAAAAGAGAAAATTTTCCTCTTTCTTCTCTTTATAATAATCAAAAGTTAAGCTTTATTTATTAGTAGTAATTATCATACTTCCCTGTTTTATTGTGTTCTAAATAGTTTTAAATTAACTGAAAAATATTATATCATTTACCATCCTAGATGTGAGGTGCTTTGTATTTCTGTAGGTATTCTTTAATTCTATATCACAATTGTCCAGAAATAGTTTGATCCTGCAGGGTTGCTCTTTTAAGCTTTGTTAACTAGGAGCAAAACAGTATTTTATTCAGCATATGTCTGTTCTGAATTTTCCTCTTGGTGATCTTGTTTAATCATGTTTTCATTCTTGGTGGTAAAAACAAGAATGTCTTCTGGGGCTCTGTGTGTCTGGTGGTCATTCCTCCTAAAACTTTTCAGATAGCTCTTTTCATGACTTCATAAACTTTTCCTATCAACAAACACTAATTCTTACTGGGCTAAAGTGGTGCTAGGGTATCCTGAAAGTCTCTGATGTTTGTTCTCTCTGTTTGCTTCTCCTCTCTGATAACTTGCCCTGAAAATCTATATATCTTGCTCTTTCCAAGTCTCTATTTCTTTTTGCATCAAGACACCAATCTCCATTCTTTATGGCACAATCTGAACCTCTTCAGATTAAGTAGACCATGGCAAACATGGACTCTCCTCTCTGTTCCTCTTCAAGAAATCACCCTTTATTTCTTGATGCTCAGAAGTCTAAAACCATTGTTTCTAAGTATTTTTAAGATATATTTTCAAATTAGCTGAAGAAGACAAATCTGATGTTTACTATCTATGTTTCTCAGATGCAGAGTCAGAAATGGTCATTTTCCTTGAGGAATCACATTTAGTTTGAGTCTAGTGGGGAGCTTCATTAACTTATGATTCCATAAATCTCTCTGGATCAACTATGTTCATTGTCTCTCAAGATAAATGACCCAGCTTTAATTTTGGGACATGACCACCTCAAAATAATTAGATGCTCTGTTCCTCAGTGCTAAAGCTATGGATATAAAGTCAAACAAAGCATTCAATGAGTGGATGCCATCTTGACCTCTTGGTGTTGGGCTCTCCAGATGAGCAACCTATTTTTCCTCATCCAGCTACACATACCTCAAGTCACTAACTGCTTCTCCTGCTTCTCATGCTGTGTTGGAAATGTCTACATTACTTACATGATTAGGTGACCATGCTTCCAAACTTAGGAAAGTCGTCAGTTTCTCTTCTCTCACCCTGCTCTCATAAATGGAAAATATTTCCTCTCTCTTCTCTTCAACCGTGTATTTATTTTGTTTTTATTTCTCATTACATTAATTTTATCTGTATAAAAGAGCAGCAATTATGTTTAAGTTTAAGAGACAAAACAACACAGCAGGATTCTATGAATAGAGTTTAATTGCACTAATTACTTACATTAATTATATGTCAACTTTTTAAAAGACATATTTATTGAACACCATAAGCTCTAAGGGGTACATCATTCTCCTTCAAATATTCTCTCCTTTCCCAGAATAATCAACTATCTTTTGACACATTGTAAAATAAACACCTAATAAAATCTCAATTAAAATTGTATATGAAACACTTAATTTTAGAGATAAATTAGAAGTGATTATCTGATTCAAGGATCCACATTAGACAGGTGAAACAAAACTATATCTTGACTAGTGAGAAAGGGCAGGCACAGATGAAGAAGATTTGCAGTGTGCTTTCCAGAACCTGTTAGGAAACATCACTGTACCTCAGCAGATGGCACTGGGTGATGCCTTTTTATTTCTTTAAATAGACAGTTCCTTTTCATACAGTGACTTGAGTGATTTTAGATTTCATTATTACTGTCATCTGTTAGAGACAGTTAGATTGGGTTGGGGGATGAGCATGTTATTTTCCACAAGGCAAGAGCATCACCATGGAGGCAGCCTGTGAGCACATGAAGTTTAATTTCCTGAGCTGCAGTAAGGAGGAGAATGCACAGGCTCTCTCTCTGCTGTTCATTTCAAACAACTTATCTTTATTTGATGCTTGCCAGGTGCCATACTCATTCTCTCTCTCCTTATTTTAGCTTACCAAGGCAATTTTTCCCTCTTATGGGTTAATAAATTCTAGAGTCAATCTAAAGGTTGTTAGGAGATACTACACACAAAAAAATTAATACTTTATTTTCTAGAAGTTTACTTCATTAGGCTTGTATTACAAAAAAAATCACACACACATACACACATACACACACACACACACAAATAATAAACTTAAAAGTAACTTAAAAAATAAAAGGGAGAGTGATAATGATTCGTGTCTTTAATCCTAGCACTCAGGAAGCAGAGGCAGGCAGATCTCTGACTCCAATACAGCCTGGTCTACAAGTGAGTTCCAGGAAAGTCAAGGTTACACAGAGAACCTATGCATAGAAAAACAGACAGGACTTTTGTGTGGTTCTCTGAGCCACATTTTTTAACTCTGGGGTTGCTCTTCAATCTGGAGGAGCCTTGCAGGATCCCAAAAGTGTCCTGTCTTCCTGAGGAAATTTTTGGGGTCCCAAAGCTAACCAGCCTGGAACACTGACCCATCAGTACAATCCCAGTCAGATCCTTCCATCCATCATACCAATTCGGGTCAACTGGGGCACAGCCTAAAAAATGGGGTTTGCCTGAGGCATACTGAGCATAGTGGGTATCCTGACCTCCATTGTATGGCCACAGCTGACTCCTCCATCCTGAGGAAAAAAAATCTAATTGGGGCAAGGACCTTCAGCATCAGTAAACACAGATTTCTAATCAAAGCATCAGAACCACCCTCTACACATACCTTAGCACAATAAAGGTAATATACAGAAAGCCAAAAGCCAACATCAATTAATTGAAGAGAAAACTAAAGCATTTCTAGTAAAAGCAGTTACAAGACAAAGCTGTCTGAAGGAGGAGCTAAGGTGGGAGGAGTAAGGAAAGGAAGAGGAGGAATAAGGAGAGGAAGAAGAGAAGGAAGAGGAGGAGCTGGGAGAGAGGTACGAGAGAGGGGAACATGGAAGCAGATGTGCACATGTCTTTATCAGTCAAAGGTAGTTAATATATCTAGGTTAGGTATTGGGTTACACTTCTGATTGTATGGGAATCTTGTTATTGAGCATTACCAAACATATAAAGTCTTTGTATAATCTAAATATTAAAGTCTCATCTGTACTGAGCCCCATGTGGATGATGGGATGGTCTGGGCTCAACTGAGCATTGTGGAGACAGTGTGGGAAATTGGCAGACCCATCCCCCACACTGGTGTCTTATGGCTAGCAGGATTGCTGCCTGAGTGGACAGCCTGAGCTGAGCAGCAGCAGTAAGGCTGCAGCTGCTCCTGGCCACAGGCCTAGGCTACTTGGGAACATGGCAGCTGATTAAGAAAAGCCAGATTGAATGCCGCCATTTAAAATATCTCTTGCAATAGCTGTCCGCTATCTACCTATGTTTTTAGAATAATACTTGAAGTTCTAGCTAGAGCAATAAGATAACTAAAGGAAATCAAGGGAATACAATTTGGAAAGAAAGAAGTAAAAACACAGGTATTTGCAGAATACATATGTATATAATATTATATATAATTATAATTATGATATATTATATATAAATATAATATACATAATATATATTATATATATATTATATGTAATTGACCCCAAAAATCATACCAGAGAGCTCTTAAAGCTTGAGCAAAGTGTCTGGATACAAAATTAACACATAAAAAAATCAGTAGGCCTCCTCTTATAAGTTATAAATGATCTGTGAAAAGGAGACTCTACCCTTCACAATAGCCTCAAATAATATGAAATATCTTTCTGTAACTCTAAATAATCAAGTGAAAGACATATATGATAATAACTTCAAGTATCTGAAGAAGGAAATTTAGGAAGATATAAGAAGATGGAAAGATCTCTCATGCTCATTGATTGGTAGGATTAACATAATGAATATGTGCATCTTAGAAAAAGCAACTTACAGATTCAATGAAATTCACACCAAAATTCCAAAAATTCTTTACAGATCATAAAAGAACAATTCTCAACTTCAAATGAAAAAAAAAAAAACAAAAAAACAAAAACAAGCAAACAAACAAAATAAAAACAACCAAAAAAATATCCAGGATAGATAAAACGATCCTGAACAGTAAAATAACTTCTGATGATATTACTATTCTTTAGTTCAAGCTGTACAATACAGCAATAGTAAGATGAACTGCAAAATATTGATATACAAAGAAACAGGTTGATCAATGGAATCCAATTGAAGAACCAGAAATAGACATACCTAGGAACATTTATTTTTGACAAAAACCAAATCATACAATGGAAAAGAGAGAGCATCTTCAGCAAATGGTGCTCTTCTAATTGGATGTCTGCATGTAGGAGAATGCAAATAGATATCTATTTATCATCCTGCACAAACTCAAGTCCAAGTGGGTCAAAGACCTCAATACAAAACCAGATCTACTAAATATAATAAAGAACACAAGAAGTTAGATTCCAGCAATACAAATAACCCAATTAAAAAATGAGGTTCAGAGCTAAACAGAGAATTCTAAAAGGGGGAATCTCTAATGTTTGAGAAGCACCTA
This sequence comes from Grammomys surdaster, assembly GCF_004785775.1. Taxonomy (NCBI): domain Eukaryota; kingdom Metazoa; phylum Chordata; class Mammalia; order Rodentia; family Muridae; genus Grammomys; species Grammomys surdaster. Next base: position 2,964,754 of record NW_021620842.1, read on the forward strand.
AAGAAATGTTTGATGTCCTTGGTCATCAGGGAAATGAAAATCAAAACAACTCTGAGATTCCACCTTACACACATCAGAATGGGTAAGATTAAAAATCTGAAAGGACAGCGTATGCTAGCAAGGTTGTGAAGCAAAAGGAACACTCTTCCACTGCTTGTGGGTGTGTAAACTTGCTCAATTACTTTGTCAATCACTTTGGAGTTTGCCCCAAAGATTGGGAACAGTTCTACCTCTAGACCTAGCTATACCACTCCTGGGCATATACACAAAAGATGCTCTACCATCCTGCATGGATTACTCTACTATTTATGCATAATAGCCATAAACAACTTAGATGTGCCCTCCCTGAAGAATAGATGAAGAAAATGTGACTCATTTGCTCAATGAAATATTACTCTTCTATTAAAAAGAAGGACATCATGAATATCACAGTCAAATGAATGGAACTAGAAAATATCATCCTGAGTGAGGTAACCCAGACCCAAAAGGGCATGCAGAGTATGTACTTACTTATAAGTGGATATTGTGCATAAAGTACAGGACAGATTGCTATAAGCAAGAAACCCAAAGAAGCCTAATAACAAGGAAGGTCCAAGGGAGGATGGTTGAATCTTTCTGAGAAGGGGAAACAAAAAGAAAGATATCTGCGGTTGATGGAAGGAGGGAACTGGGTGGAAGAGAGGATGAGGAGGGGAACATGGTGAAGGGGTGGAGAGATCACTTTAGGGAGAGCAGGGGAGAAAGAAGGGAGATGGGGGAGGCAATCTCTAGGATGTGCCAGAGACGTGGGTTGGACAGAGACCCCAGAGGGTCTATGGAGGTAACTCTAGAAAACACTCCCAGTGGAGGGTTAAGTACAACAACCTACCCACAAAACCTCAAACCCAAATTTGTACTGCCTACAAGATACACAGGGATAAAAATAGAGGAGAGACTGAGGAAATGGCCAACCAATGACTGCCCCAAATTGAGACCTATCCCATGGCAAAGATCCAATCCTTGACACTCTTAATGATACTCTGTTATGTTTGCAGACAGGAATCTAGCATAACCATCCTCTGTGGGGCTCCACCTAGCAGCCAATGGAAAGAGATACAAAGATTCACACCCAAATATTAAGTGGAGCTTTGGAGTCTTATGGAAGAGTTAGGAGAAGGATTGAGGGGCCCAAAGAGGAAAGGGACTCCATGGGAAGACCAACAGGATCAACAAACCAGGACCCTTGGGGGATCTCAGAGAATGAATCACCAAACAAAGGGCAAGCATGGGCTAGATCTAGACCCCTGCACATATGCTACAGATGAGCAGTTTGGTCTTCTTGTGGGACCCCTAACAACTGAAGCAGGCTCTGTTCCTGAGTCTGTTGCCCTGTGGAACCTGCCATACCCCTAAATACACTGCCTTATGTGGTCTCAGTGGGAGAGGATACATCTAGTCTTACAGCAACTTGATGTCAGATTCTGGGGATGATGGGTTTTAAAGGGGAGAGGGAGACATGCAGAGGGAAGCTTCCCCTTCTCTAAAAAATAGGAGAAGGTGGAATGTGGAGAAGACTTGCACAAGGGAGTCCAGGCAGAGAAGAAGGGCTGATATTGCATTGTAAAGTTAATAAATATATTTTCAAAAATAAAAGTAAATAAATGAATAAATGACAAAAGAAAAACAAACAAATAAGAAAGGAAAAACATAAAAAGAAAATAACCCCATAGATTCATAGGGAGTAGCATTATTGGAAATGTGGCCTTGTTGGGGTATATGTGGCCTTTTTGAAGGAAGTACGTCATAGAGGGTGGGCTATCAGGTGTTCAAGCTAGACCCAGTGTCACTTTCTTCTTCTTGCTGACTGATGATCCAGATATAGTTCTCTCAGCTACTTCTCCAGACCTTGGCTGCCTGCATGCCACCATGCTTCCCACCATGACAATCATGAACTAAACCTCTGAACTTTAAACCAGCTCCAATTAAAATTTTTCTTTATCATGATCATCATGTCTCATCACAGCAAGAAAACCCAAATGAAGACAGGTGGTTACCAACATTTACTAAGAAAGTGTCAGAATGGTAAAGGCAAAGCTATTCATTAATATAAATTGTAACTATTAGCAGTTTAAGCATATATACTCCCTCATCCTAGTCACCATTTCTTTCTGTATCTTCCTTTAAATAGAAAGGTACCACCTAACAGAACATTTCCTATCTGATCACAGTTCCTACTTCTTCTTAGCTTTAGGTAAAGGTCAGTGTTGTAGATAATGAAACCCCCCAAAAATGGTGTACATTTTTCATCTTTGGAATGTTTATAATCTGAACTCCTTCTTAGCTGTGGAGTTTCATCACCATGTAACTCTTGGCAGTAGATGACTAGATAGTTATTAAAATAATTATTGGAAGACATCTAAGAGAGGGCACGGTTTAGAATTTTTTCATAAGATTCAATATAAGTTAAGACTGCCCCAGGAAAATTAGGACATAGTCAGTTGTGTCCTAGAAGTCTCCCCTACTTCTGCAACAGAAGCTATCAAAAAATAATTATTTCCTCCATTCTCAATGGCTAGGGCACAAGAATGCATAAAGCTCACTGAACAGATGTTCCTTTAAAATTATGTTAAAATATATCTTAAATCTAATAGTAGGATTTATGAATTTCTGATTGCTAAAGAACTATCAGAGACACATTAGCCATGTTACTCTCTTGACAGGATTATCCCTGAGTGGGATAATTACTGTCTGAGATATTTTTCAAATAAAAGGACCTTCAAGTATTCTTTCTGTAATTCCTTTATAAAACAAATCTGTGTTGACCTGGATTTATTTTCATTTTAATCAATAGATAATAAAATAAATGCTGCTGTGGTGTGCCTCTGATAGATTTAAACCTTGAGAAACTCTGTTTTCATTTTGCACATTGGGGAACCTTGATCTACAATGTAATAACTCTAGTACAAGAGGGAATGGCTGTGGGTAACAGGATGTGAGATGCCTAGTAGGCAAGCTGTCTGTGCCAGAGTGTTAAATATGTGAAGGCCCCTTCAAGCACTCATTTCATATGACTGTGGCCCAGGTAACTCATGTGTAACTAACTCAGCAGCATCTGTAAAGCTTGAACACCCACAGACTAAGCCCTTGAGTTTTAAGATGTTTGTATATTACATTATGGCAGTAAGTCAGAATTCTAATTAGCAGTTTACAAGCCCGTCTGGAGTTTTCTGTCATTTTCCTGTTGCGGTTCATTAGTCTTCATAAAAAACTCCTTGCCTTCCTGATTTATTGACAACTCCTTTAAACATAGTTATTTACATTTTGTTTTCCATGATAGGGAAAGGGTCTCCAAAGATTTCACTTTTTTCCCATTTTTTTTTACATTTAAATAGCTGAACGTGCTAGGCATCTTTTTAATGAACGCTGGCTGGGAAACTGACAAAGCATTATTAAAAGTGTTGCAGCAGTCTTAAGTGGATGTGCATTTCCTTCAAAATGGATACACACATAACAACCAAAAGAAGACCCTGTGCAAATATGTTCTATTTTTCAATACTTAGAACTGGGTGAACGTCTGGGCTCCTATTTGAGTTCTTTACCCTCAAAGCCATGTCATACACAGCAGGAGCTACCATACTGACAAAAGTTTCCCTGTTGACATTCCCTGCAAAGGAAATGATTTTTCAAATACTTTGTTTCTTCAGAAAGGAGTGCACTTTGGAAAACAGTGGGACTCTTGGACAGACAACAGTCCTGTCACAAAAAGCATACAGAATAAATTCTTGAGGTTATACTTGATTTCCAAAGAAATCAATTATCTTCAGAGGGAACCTGTGTGCATGTGTCATGTCTTGAAGAGGAATAGGTAGCTCAGCAGTTTTGCTAGCAGTTTTGCTAGCAAAGCTCTGAGACGAAGCTGCTCTGAACTTGGGTTCTAAATGCTTATGTATACCACTTCAATCAAGCACCACTCTTGCCCACATCCCTTAGAAAGTAACCTACATATAGACCTTTCCATAACTGACCAAGGAGTTTCCATTAAAAAATAAAAATGATTTCATCATTGAGAGTGTACTACAATTTAATTTGAACATTTTTTCAATTGTGGTGTTTTGTTTCACATTCTACAAACATTTCTCATATGAAAAAAAAAGTCAGGTAGAGAAGGGAATGCCTTACAATTGGATAACACATCTAATCCTTTATTCTTTCTCATAATAATAGAAAACTTATCCAGACAAAGAATTTTAGAAGTAAATTCTAAAACTGAACCTAGTAGTTACTTCTAATATAGTTTATTTTTAGCTGTACATGTATCTTTCTGAAGAGAGCCCTAGGAATGTCCTCTGCATGCTTCTATGTTCAACCAAGTACATTACACTTTAGAAGAACCTGAAGAGCCCATTTCTGTAACAGATGCATAGTTCACAGCTTTGCATGAGAGCTGGGAGCTTAATACAAACTACTATGCTGTCTTTATAGATAATACTTTAATGGTAACATAAAATAGTAGTGTCAGCAGGAAGCTAGACAAGTGGTAAAGGTCCAGTTTTTGCTTTCTGATTTAAAAAAATAAAATGACTAACATAACTTTTCCCCATGCTCAGGTATTCAGTCTTCTCTGGCCTTGCAGTTATTAGCTAATGAAAGTTTTATAGAGATAAAGAAAAAATTAACTTTTCTGCAAAGTTATGGATATGGGCTCACTTTCCCTATTCAGTGTTCATTCTCCCATAGTCCCCAAAATCATAAACATAGGTTAGATAAGTGATTTTCCTCTAAAAATAAAAAGTTCTCATCTTCTAAACAGGTCTGTTTTTTCTCTCTCAGCTGAGGCTTTTCACCCAGCCAGGAATCATTAGTCACTGAATGGATAGAAGAAATGCAAAAATATTATAAAAATCAGCCAACAGGTCAGCCAGCCATAAAAGGCAAATGCCCAAGAAATAAGACTCCATTAGCTAACTTGTGGATTCAAAGAGCCACAATGTCTGAGTACTAAAAGTTATCTTATACTTCCAGGACCCCTACCACAATAACCATGTTAAAACATGGGGAAAGCAAGGGAAACACAGGACATACATCCTCAACAAGTATCTCTACTATTCCCAAGGTGACATAATTCAGAATAACTGTTTCCATCTCTATCATTTACCTGAGAATTTTCATATTTTTCTTAACAACTGAACAAGATCCTGTTGTGAAAATGTACCACATTTTCATTATCCATTAATCAACAAATTACTATCTAGACCATTGTCATTTGCTAGCAATTATGAATAGAAACAGGGAATAGCACCAGTTCTTTCTAATAAGTCATGTTAGTTGTTACCTCTCCATTTTCCATTTCACAACAGAAATTCATGAAACTCTGAGCTATCCAAGACTGTACAGATCAGAAATTGAGATAGTAAACTTAAATTAGCACTCAAGTTGCTCTATGCTTCAGCCATTAGCTTCATGTGAGACCAACCACATATATCTCAACAACGGACCCAGCCACCATACAGTTAATAAGATGAAAGAAGAGCAACTGAAAGAGGAAAACATGGGTAATAATGCCCAGTATGATATGGTATGCATGCACATATTACATATAGAGTGCAGCTAGGCAATTTAAAATTTCAGTACTTTAGAAATGTGTTTAAAGACAATTGTGCTGGCTGGTACTATCTTGTCTATGCTTGAAAGAGCCATCATTAACATTTGGCAACCTTTTATCAGCAAAGACCCAAGCTTCCTTCCTTCTCATCATTCAGAACACTTCCATTGTTCTATAAAAATGGTAAATGTCAAACATTTGTACTCAGCCATCTTAAAGAAGAATTTATGATTTCCATGTAAGTATATAGTATCTATGTAAAGAGCTATAATAGCTTTCCTGTTGCTTAATGTATAGCATTGATTCTCTTACTTGTTTGACATTATTCATTTCATATTCCCATGTGTGTGGATATGCACACCGTGTAAATGTGCATCTCAGAGGAAAATTTGCTAGGATCAGTTCCTTCCTTTTACAGTGTGAGTCCCAAGATCAAATTCAGGTCATCAGGATTATTGCCAAGTGACTTTACCTTTAGCCTTCTCACCAGCCTAGCATTGGTTATGCAAGCAATATTTATTTTTGCCTTGACAAGGATGATATCACAATTTACTATGGCTGAGTAATTTTCACATTAGTTCCATAAAAGTACCACTGTGATACAACTTATTCCATCTCTTCCTTCAGTGCTCCAGACTAAGATCCTAAGCTCTAATCAGTAAACATTAACTCTGTAGGAACAGACTAGGAGCAGATTGTGGAGCATATAATAAAATCATTAAAAAGCCTCCAGAGTCAGAAATGAAATGTTTGGTTTGTGAATCTGTCGCCTTGGAGCCTTTGAATCAGGCTGAGAGATGACTTGTCCTCATTCTAGAGAGATAGAGTGCTTCTTGGCAGTAATGAGGGCTGTTGATGAAGCTTTTTCAAGATGTACTGTCAAGTGGCAGGCTGCTCTTTACAGGGACTTTCTGTCCTACTCATGAATATCAGAAAATGCTGCTGCCTTTAGTAGATTTTCAGATGGAGAATTACATATCTCACTCACAAGATTACCTCATACTTGTGACCCACTGCCAAATCTCTAACAAGAAAGGAGTAGAGGACAGAGGAGGGTTAGGAGCATCACTCCCACTCCATGTTTGTAAATAGATATTCTTGCTACTGTGTGAAATAAAAATTAGACATATGAAAGGATGCAGTAAATCACTGAGCCTTGTAACAATAGAGTTTAATAAAAATTCTAACACCTACATATGAGTCTTATTTTCCCAAAGAATAAATGACTAAAGGATACTCCTTATTTACAAATGGTAGAATGCTCATGGCAGGAGCATCTACTCCTATTTACACAATAGTATAAATTACACACAGTGTATTTCACACATGCCAAATTTTCTTTAATGTAACATTACTTACATATGTTGATCTGTTGATCTATGGCAGGTTCACTCATGTCTGTATAATCCTAGTCAGCTAGACTGCATTCTGAGACCTGCTTATCAAAGTTGACCAAGACTATCATATCCTTAGGAAAACAAGTAAAATATCTCAAATAATCTTGAAGCTACTGCTTATGTCATATTTTCTATCGGGTATATCAGGCTAAAATAAATCATATACTCAAATCAGCTGTCTAGTGTAAAGTAGCTGTAAAATCATAGAACAAGGACTAAAAGAGTATTAGTCTAGGGCCTCAATTCACCAAAGAGATTGCTTTACAGATTTTAAAGGAAATACATAAGCACCATTTAGTTAATGGTGCCCTATACTCTTCTAAGTAAGAGTAACCTTACAAGGAGCAAGAAATAAGCTACACAAATAGTTAGGTTTATTTAAACTTATCTATAAAGATGAAGCTTTATTAAACTCTTCATACATGGCACAAGGTTTTCTCTTCCTTATTAAAATAGCATTTAAGTTTAAAAATAGGAAGCTGTTATGGCACTCATAAATGGATTCCGTTGGGAGTATGGGTTTTGCTACAGATATAATCAACAATTTCAATTGAGATCCAAATCAGACCAAGCTAGATGTATTCTCTGATACACTTACAGGGATTTAGAAAGCTGAGTAGAAAACAAGGATAAGGACAAGGATTCAAAGAAGTTATAATCACTCATCTTCATAAACCCAGTGACACTGATTTGAGTAAGGAAAAATATAAATACTTCACCCATTTTTTTTTAAGCCAAGGGATTAAACATCCACAGGAAGTGGGAAAAAACTAAATTGTATTATTTTTAATGAAATCGTATATGAACAACAATGTCTCCCATAGGCTTGTGTATTTTTTCACCAGTTGATGGTGCTGTTTTGTGAAGTTCAAGAGTTGTAAACTTGGAGGAAATATATCATGGAAGGCATAGTTTGAGAAGTTCAAAGCCTGCACTAAGACACCAAAGGCAGCCGCTTTTGTGGATACCAGGAAGTGCATGCTGACAGGAGCCTGATATAGCTGTCTCCTTAGATGATCTGCCAGAGAAGACTGAAGGAGCTGAAGGGGTTTGCAACCCCCGGGAAGAGCAACAATACCAACCAACCAGAGCTCCCAGGGTCTAAATCACCAGCCTGGGAGCACACAGGGAGGGACCCATGGGTCCAGCTATATATGTAGGGGAGGATGGCTTTGTTGGGCAGAGGTGGGAGAAGAGGTCCTTGGTCCTGTGAAGGTTGGATGCCCCAGTGTGGGGGAATTTGAGGGCAGGGAGGTGGGTGGGGGCACATGCTCATAGAAGCAGGAGAAGAGGAGATGGGATAGGGGATGTCTGGGGGCAGGAAATGGGGAAAGGGGATAACATCTGAAATGTAAATAAATGAAATAGCAAATTAAAAAATATGCCTACACTATTTCCACTTGTTCTCTCTACTTTATGCCTGTGTTTCCAGATAGAAGCAACTGCACCCTGTTCCAGCTGTCATGCCTGTTGCTTGCTGCCATGCTACCCTTGCCATGATGGAGTCTTATCCCTCTGGAACCATAATCTAAATAAACTCCTCCTTCAAAAAATAACTAGAATAAAAAAAACTAAAGAAAGAAGAAATATAGCTTGCTATAATGATAAAAAGTTCCAAAATTAACATTCTCCTCAGGACATTTAGAGACATAACTCATTTTGGCTTAAATTTATAACCTATCATGGCATTCATGAATTAACTTTCAAATTTTATTTTTCCCTCCACCAAAATAACAGCATAGGAAAGACAGGAGAAGCAACTCAAACCTCATGCCTAACATACTGTGTTGCTGGTTTCCTTCCCTAGTTTCCAAGAAAAAAAGAAGATGAAAACAGCCTCCTTTCTGTTTCTGCAGCTTACAGCTGAAAGATATACAGTAAGGATTTGAAGAAAGGTTCACACTTTAGGTTTATATATGAAGAGGGTGTATACCTCCCATTTAATTAGCTATAACCTGATATTGTTCAAGCTCAGTCATGAATTAAACCATATCACAGGTCTATAGCTCCAACTGAGCCATGTTGATTTCAATATAAAGTGCTTGCATGGCAGTTCTGAACTAGGATACATTCTTGAGCTATGGGTTTATAAGATGTGCTCTTGATTAATCTTCCCCTTTATCCTCTACTCTGGCTGAAGGATTAAGGCCAAAACTTATCATTTCTAAACATCCCAAGTCCACCATCTGTAACTTGTAGTTCCCCAAGCCAGATAAGGGATGGTAGAGCACTGTCTGTACCCCAGACAGGTTCTCAGAGAGCATGGCAGGAGTGGAGCCACTTCTACCCAAATCAGGCTTGGGCCTACTCAACCCCATAGAAGCACATGCCATGTCATGTCCTAAAGCCAGTTAAGCTTCTGTTTACCTGCCAGAAAACTGACTCCTCAGAAATATTGTGACTGGCAGTCTGCTAATCTGATAGGCTTACAAAGTTCCTCCTCTCCCTTCCTCCTTCCTCCTCCCCTCCCCCTCTTGCATGCATTGGTATTTTAATTGGTGTGTCATTAACAATACCTCTTTTCAATAAGTTCCACATATGCAAATTAGCTACACTTTCTCCCTTGTCCTTTTTCCTTCCATCATGCCTGACTCAAGTTAAAAAACCTACTCTTGACTTTCAATAAATGAGTTGTCTGTCCTCTGACACAGTCTCCCTGGACACCTGCCATACTCACCATGCACACTGTTGATTGAGACCCTGATCTCTAGCTCCTCTGTTCCCTGAAACTACAAGTATACCAGGAGAGGGGACTCATGTTCTATAGAAACACCAGGTAGAGTTCTACAGTGGAAATCTTGAAAGGCATTGCTTTTGAACAAATGATTTTTGTCTCAGGAGCTCAACTTTCCTCAATTTCATGTAAATCCAAGAGAAGTAACACTACACTGGAAAAATAAATAAATAGACAGACATAGATAGATAATAAAAAAAAATATATTTAAGGGAAAGTTTTATCCCAGTATGAATATTTTACTTGAACTTGATGATTTTCTATCTCCTGGGGTTAGAGTAAACCAAACATAACCTTGCCTTGAGGATCTCTCTATCAGCTTATAGGCATGAGTTTTCTAAGCTACCTAGAACATAACTGTGGGTGTTGCCAAAAGCAAAGGCCCAGGAAGAAAGACAATGTCCAGCCCCAAGAAGAAAAAGATCAAGGAAAATAGACCATGCTGTGGCAGACCAAAGCACCTTGGCTTCATGTGATGGCCAACCAGGTATACGACCTGGGTAAGATACTTTAACCTTCTATATTTCTTCTGAGGTAATGTAGGAATTGTGAGAGAGTCAGCCTTACTGGGGTTTTGTGTTCATTGTATCATTTAGTCTCTATAAAATACCCACTGCAATGTCTGTACACACAGATATTTTGTGGATATTAGGTAGACATAAACATCTATGCACACAAGGATACCACCAAGAGGACAAACTAGTAATTCTACCAAGTCCTATTTGGCAAACCAATGAGTTTATTTGGATTATTACAGGGTATGGTTGAGGGATTACTTACAGAAGAGTGGGTGACCCCAAAACAGCTGCATCCCTGAAAACTCACCCCAGCACAGGTGAATTTTTCTTATATCTACATGGATGGACACCTCATTCAATTCTCTCAAAATAGCCCCTCCAGAGACAGCATTCAGCTGGAGCATCCTGGCATACAGTTAGTGGGGAGGTATATGAGAAGTGGCTGAAATATCTAGTGAGTGTCTGGTGACTTTTCAACCCTCTTCTTTATGGAGGAACTTCAATAAGCTGCACCTAGACTTCCCTTAACTATAGTCACAGCTGCTCTGATAACGATGGTAATAACTGTTATGCTTGGAGGATGGCATTTCACACTATCATTTCATAAACATCAGACATTATGCCTGTCATTGCTTAAAGAGATGAGTGTTGAATATTGCCAAGAATTACTTTAGTGTGTCAAAGGTAGTATCTTATGTAATTGTTAGCATTTAGCAAAGTAAAATTGGAGCTTCCATCTTCTTTCAGCTTTGCCATCTCAACCTAAGTACAGACTAGTCATGAACCACTTCTGTAATCTCTCTATTTTCTCAACCCACAGAACCCTATAAGCAGCAAGATTGAAGTCCAAAAATTAGAAGAGGATGATATATACAATGAAGTAGTATAAAGCAAAAGTTTACAGTTAGAATATATATTCTTATTTTTTTCAGGCTAAGCATTGGCTATTTGACCATTCTAGAATGATTTAGGATGAGAGTAAAGGAGTTGCATGATCCACTGGGACCTAAAGCTGATGTTGAGTACAGTGAACTGTGTACATTTGTGAGAAAAAAAATAAATTCTAGCGACTTTTTTTCATGGAAAAAAAAGATAAATATGTAGTGTAGGAGGAGCTGAGGTGGGAAGAGTTAGGAGAGGAAGAGGAAGAGTAAGGAGAAGAGGAAAATGAAGAGGAGGAGCTAGAGAGGGCAGAGATGTAGGAGGATGGAGAACAACACAGGTATGGAGAGCACACGTGGGGAACAACTTATAAACTTATAATTAGGTTAGCTAATTGGGATACAGCTCCCTCTGTATGGGCATCTTGTTATTAATCATTATCAAACATATAAAGCCTTTGATTAATCTATAAGAATTAGAGTCTCATTCTCTTACTGGGACTGCATGGATGGTGGAATTGTCTGGGCAATGCCCTGCCTTGTGGAGACAGTGTGGAAGATTGGCAGAGCCATCTCTCACGCAGGCATCTCATGAGTGGCAGGACTGGTGTTTCTGGTGGGCTGGTTCTAGCTGCTGCATGCACGTGGCCTCCACCGAGAAACATGGCGGCTGAGCTAGGCAGAGCAGCTGCAGCTTAGATAGTCAGCTAGATCAGAGGCCATTTTAAATAATTACCACAACAATGTAGTTCAGTGTTGGGTGTATGATCAACATGTTAAGACCCTTTGCATAATCTCCAAAATTTCAAAGAAAACATAAAGATTCAAATAGGCAAAAGAAGTGTACTGAGATGCCTGACCATAGTCCCAGCATTGAAGAGGTTGAGATGGGAGAGTCACATAAGCCCAGGGGTTTGTTTATGACTAGTGAAACAGTCACATAAAGAAGAAAAGGAGATGAAGAAAGAGTGTGAGAAGCATAGCACGGGACATTTTAAAAATATTCTTTCTAAAACTTTTGGAAAGATTGAAGTCTACTTACATGTAAAATAATTTTTTAGAGCTAGAAAGAGAATTACAAAAGTGAAACATCAATTTGTATCAATCAAATACTATAAAATTATTTAAAAATGTTTTTCTATTACTTCTTTTCAAAGTAGGTCAAGGAGAGAGAGACTTGGAAAGATTAAGTGATTCATGAAGATGTCCTAAGACATAGGGATGTCTGATAAATCAAGTGAGAGGAGAAAGGGGGGTTGATTAAACTAGGGCCAGGAGCTGTGGAAGGCATCGTTCTGGTATGCTATGAGGAGAAGCCTCTAATACTCCATGAGCTAGATTTTCATGCAATATTTGATCAGTGCAAAAAATAAGTATCAACTTTAATTTGTTTTTATCACATCTTATTTATCTTTATTATATTATTCTAAGTGAGGGCACAGTGAAACTACCTAACTAGACCATTCTGTAAGTAGAAAGAAAGATTTATTGGGGATCAAACTGCCAAGGCTACCTCTCAAGACATGAGATAAGAGCAAAATGAAGGGAAAGCAAACATACTTTATATCAGCAGAGTTGTGAGTCATTGATTTTATGTCAGTAGAGTGAGGGTCATTGAGAAGCTACAGGCTATTTGAACTGACAGGGAACTAGATGTCTTACCCTGAGGTAGTTGACCTTTGAGTTTGGATTAAGGGAAGTTCCTGTAAACAACAACAAAAAAAAACAAAAACAAAAAAGAAAAACAAAAAAAAAAACAGCCTTTGGGCTTGTTACCCCAATAACAATCCTTGTTTACTCAGCCAAAGTCTTTCTGTTTAGGACATTGTCCTTGTTTGCATCACTGCCACTTTTGGGGGGAAAAGGGAGGTGCTTTAAACCTAGCAATTATCATTAAGAAATATCTTATGGCATAGAATATACAATTAGAAAATATTTGTTAACAGTTAAATATCTTCATAACTTCCACTCTTCACTAACTTGCCATATCTAATTTTGTCCTCTTAGTGTCTAGTTTATAATATCTGATATAGAGTTTGCATCAAGGATACAGAAGACAAAATTTCAGTTCTGCTCTTTCTAGTTTCTTTGTGAACCACTTCCTCAATTTTGTGAGAGTTATTTTGATTAAAATTGGATAGCCTTAGCTATAATCAGTTAAGCTTGCTCATAAACACATTGCCATCTACTCCTTAGTGTTATATATTCTTTCTCTTTTCTCAGCTACTTCTTCTTCTCATGTGGCATATAGTCAAAGAATAAGGACTCCATCATTTCTCACACAGAATGATGATACATTTTGATTTTTTCATAAATGTCTGTTTGTGTATCCTAACTTTCATCTATCAAGTCATTTTGAGCATTCTCTTGGAAATACTCATGAGGGGTGGGTAAGGCAGCATAAAAGACCAGAAATCAAGGTGTCACAAGGTTATGAAGAGCAATTACAAAGAACTACAAAGGAGACAGAGTATATTTGGCAAAGGTTAAACTGAGAAAAGTTAGACATAGGATGAATAAAGACAGGAAGAGTGAAGACAGTGAATTCTAGAAACATTGAAGAATGGAAGTTGGTGGCTCCCATGGATTAGAGTAGGAAGAAAAAGAGGTGAGTGACTCTAAATTTGATCCTCAACTTATGGATTAACATATAAAGCCTGACAGCAACACTGGCAAGACTGTCTGTAAGTGGTGTTGAGTTAGTGCACTGCCAAAGCTTCCCAGGCTATTAGAAGACCTCTTCTGTTTCTTAAGGCACACCCATTTGTTGTATCCAATAAGAGAGTAACTGTGAACTTGAACATTATTTCTGGCATTTACATAAGAAGCAGCCAAACTACTTTCTTTGGATTATCTAATTGGTCCCAACATCCTTTACATTGATTCAATCACTCAGTTGTAGTCAAATGAAGAGAGATTCTTAGTAGCTAGCTTAATGCTCACAAACAGGTAACCAGCCACAAAGATGAATTACACATATCTTGTGCTGTATGTACTTGTTTGATCTGGCAGAACTCAAATTCCTTCATCATTTAAACTACTGTTATGCCAATAACTTTATTCAGTATTAGAAGCAACACCATAAACATAATACAAAATGCATAGACTTCCAAGAAGGATTTGGCAGGAGTTGGTGGGGGTGGTGTGCTATTCCTTTTATTTATTTATTTATTTTTCTCTTCCTACAACCAACATACATTTTGTGCTGAGTTTTGACAGTATTTTTATTTTTGAAATACTATTCAACAGTGATTGTAAACACAGTTTTGCTCTCTGAAAATGAGATGGCAGTCAAGAAACAATACCTTTCTTTAGTTGTTATTGTATTAAATCATATCACAAATGATATTGTTTGACATCATATTTTCTATGGAAAAAATAATTATATTAATTGGTAAATAGAAATATATAACTGCTGTCATCTTGAGAGTGTGATACTATTGAGAGGATTTCTGTGTATCCAGACAAGAGTGCTCTCAGTACAATGTGAATAAAATGGACATAGTAAAACCAAAACCAGCCTCTATGTGAATACAAAAAGGAAAATATTTATTTCCAAACTGCCAAGATATTCTCTTGAGAAAGCATGAAAAAGTAAAAATAAAAGCATTTCCTTTTTCATTGTCCCTAAGATGTCATGTTAATATCACTTTAGAACTTCAAACATGTTAAAGTTCAGTTTCTTTAAAATATCCAAAGCTCTCTAAAATATCCAAAATCACTTACCTGGTTCCTAAAATATATAAAAAAATAAGTTATATATTTTCTTACTCCAGGAGAGAAGAATCAGAGAATAATCACAATCAAATCAAGCCAAAACCGAAGTACAACAGTATGAAGTACAGTATCAAATGTATGTTGGGTATTTCTACTTCTCAGGCTCAACCACCCATAGAAACACAGCTTTCCTCACCAGCTCAGGATGACTGCATCCTGCAGCTTCTGCTGTTATCAGGGGTGATCTTCTGGTATTATTATCTGCAATATGCTTGAGTTCCTGTGGCATCTAAAGTCACATATTCACCATTTGCCTATCCTAGCCTCTCAGAGTGCCAAGCCTCAGCTGCTCAACTTCATACCTTCAGGCCACTACTATTTAGAAAACTTTTCCACATAACCATATTTGGTTGCTAGCATAAGGTACAGCCTTTGCCCCTCTGGACTGTAGTTTCAGTATACTAACTCTAAAGCAACACGTTCCAGAATATTTTGCTTCAGTGATGTTGGTCTGTTCTTACCCACAGCTGATTCTATAACACAAACTGACCAGAACCACCAAACAATAATTCAAAATATCAAATGGCTCTAGTATAGTCTTTAAGGGACTCTCAAACTTCACTCTGAAACTTCATAAGCCAAGCCTCTATCAACTGTATTTCTCTCAGCCTTACCACATAAAGTTCCAAAATAGTTCACTAAGCTCTAACAATCAATAGGTTCTCTAGCCCAAGTTCCAAAGTCCTTACAAAATCTTCCCTAAGACACAGTCTGATATGTGCCATGGCAATATCCCATGAGCTGGAGCCAACATCTGTCTTAATTAGCATCCTACTGCTATCATAAAACACAGACCAAAAGCAATCCAGGAAGGAAAGGATTTCCATCATGAAGGTAATTCAGGGGAGAAACTCAAAGCAGGAACCTGTAGACAAGAGGTAAGGCAGAAGCAATGGAAAAGTGCTGCTTACTGGCTTGATCCTCATGATTTTCTGTGTCTGCTTCATATACAATTGAGGACTACCTTCCCAAGGGTAACATTACTCCACATAGAATGGTCTTCCCACATCAATTAAGAAAATATACTGTAGACTTGTTCATAGCAAGTCTGATGGGGATATTTTCTCAGTTGAGGTTCTTTCTTCCTAAATGATTCTAGTTTGCATCAAGTTGACAAAAACAAATAAACAAACAAACAAACACGAGAAACTATCGAGCACAAACAGGACATTCAAATCTACAGATTTCTGAACCCTGTAGCAAAGTTTCTAATTCAGTAGTGCTGAGAATCTCATGAATTTGTTTCCTCAAGATCCCAGGTGATTATCCCAGCCCTTGAGCAACAACGGTGTTTATTGGTCTGTATGCTCCTAGACACCTGGTTAGGAGGAAGGACAATCCTTTGACCAAGAAAGAGGTATCAGCTCCAAGAATATTTGGAATATTTTGTGAGACCATCCAATACAAATGTGTGTGGGAGGTGATACAATGGAACTCTGTGTTTTCAAAGGAAGATGTTATCTATCTAACAAGTGGCTCAGTTCTTGGTGTTCTGAAGTATCACTTTGAAATTCCACCTACTAAAAAATGGGAAATATGTTTTCCTACCATTTGGCTTACGTATGGCTTGACCATGTGGAATGTTAACAAGTACATGATGAACAAAGACTTGAATTGTCCTTTTATGACTAGCCTCCTCTTTTGTGCCTCTGCTGTTTCATACCACTATTAATTTTCTGACTTCAATGAGAGGAAGAGTCATAATTCAAATGTCTGCATATGATAGGAAAAAGCTGTTGTGGTTTGAATCACCAAGTTTGATGTTGTTTTCATGCAACATATTTTGGGATGATGGTAAACTGGTATGATTGATGCTCATTTATTTACTCATTCATTCATTCATTCATTCATTCATTCATTTTTGCCTTCACAAAGTTCAACAGAAGTCTATAGACTCAGAAAATTCAATACTAAAGAGACTGTGATATTTATTATTCTATTAAATGGAGCTACACAAAGGATACTTTCTGGAATGACCAAACTCAAGTCTTCTCTCTGAGACTTGCAGAAGAAAGGGTTTAAAATTTTGTAAATTTTACAGCTCATTATAAAGAGAAGCCATGGCAAGAACACAAGGCTAGAACTTGAATAGAAACTGTAGAGGAGTACTGTTCCCTGGTTTGCTCTCCCTGGCTTCCTCAGCTACATGTCTTACACAATGCAGACCAACCTGCCAAGGGATAGTACTACCAACTCACTGGGCTGAGCCATTCCATACAAGTTATTAATTTTAAAAAAAATGCCTCCACAGACATGGCCACAGGCCAATCTGAAGGAATCAATTTCTAAATTGAAGTTCTCTCTTTCCAGGGAACTCTACTTTATGTCAAATTGACAGAAAATTACCAGCATACTGCCTGTGGTTATTTTCATGTTTTCGGAAGGTAGATTTGTCTACTAAAATATCTGGTTTTCCTATAAGCTTTGAAGAATAACATTTACCAGCTCAGAGACTTTCTGAGAGAATCACATATACTGTAGTATTTTTAATTTTTTTAATGATTAATTTTTCCTATCTTGACTGCCCTCCAGAAGACTCAACAAGCAGCTAAAAGAGTCAGATACAGATATTTGCACCTAACCAATGGACAGAAAGTGCTGACCCTCTGTTTGAATTAGGTAAAGGCTGAAGGAAGCTGAGGAGGAAGGCAACTCTGTAGGAGAGCCAGCAGCTTCAATTAATCTGGACCCCCAAGATCTCTTAAGCACTGGACCACCAAAAAGGCAGTATATTCCAGCTGATATGAGGCCCCCAACACATATATAGCAGAGGACTGCTGGGTCTGTGTTCAATCAGAGATCATGCACCTAACCCTCAAGAGATGAGAGGCCCCAGAGAGTTTAGAGTTCAGGTGGGGTAGGAGGTGGAGACATCCTTGTGAAGTCGGGATTTGGGGAGGAAGTATGGGATGTAAAACAATTGGAGGGTGAACAGGTCATTAAGAGCCAATTCAATATTATATTTATTAAGGACAATGATGGTAGGTTCTCTCTAGGGCCTATGATCTTATTATGAGTTATTAGCCTGATAAACCCTGGTATGGGCTACATCTCTTGAAGTAGGTCTCAAACTCAAGCAGAATGGTTTGTTACTCCTATGATGCTCATGTTGCTATGGCATCAGAAGACATATCTTACAAGAGCAATCATTATTATAGCCTACAGGGTTAACAGCTTGGTTTTATTGATGCTTATATTTTCTCCTCTATTAAGGAATGTAAGACCTTCTAGCACTATAAAAGCTAGCCAGTAGGGATGAATTTTTGAGGTTGGTGATAACTTGGTTTCTTCATACCCTGACTCAAAACTGTGATATCTTCATTAATAGACTTACTCTCAAGTTCTGAACAGGAGCCAGGAGAGTTTACAATAGTCTGTAATGTTTGAGGTTCTTTTCAAACTACAGTATATTATCTCACATTAGGCTGGAGACTCAGGTAGTTCACATAGTCTGTTTGTGCATTAGTGAATGTTAGAAAAGAATGGTTAATGTCTCTGTAATCCCCCATCAAACAAGCAAAGAGAGACACCTAACATTGACCACTGACATTCTAGCTTTTATACAAAGAACTCTATATCATGAGAACCAAGGGAGAATCTTGATGGCATAATTGAACTTAACTTCATTTTTCCAGACTTTATCCAGGAGGCTTCCAAGGCCTGATAGCTGTTTTCTATCAACTCAGAACATGGTAATATCAACATTGTGGGCAGATTCTAGGCCAGATGTTAAGCATTTTTGCTGTTTCAGTGATGCTTCTCAGCTCAATGCCACACTACACTTGCTCAATGATTTTTTTGCAATAATTTAGAAATGTATACGTTTTTCTGTATGCTCCAACAGAAAAGAAAATGACCCTAATATAGGGGGAAATAATCCTTCAGTAGGTCAGACACACTATCATTTCGAAAAAGGATAAGCTTGAAAAATACTTCATCTTAGAAAAAACAAAGTTTACTTTTCTGGTTTCTTTGAGTGTGTCTACTTAGTTAGGCTGTGTTTGACTATATTTTCCAACTTCTACTTTTCTTAATAAGTATATTTCAAACATACAGTCATGATTATACTAGCAAACCAAAAAGAGAGTACTCCTTCAGAAAAATGCATTTAAAATTTCAGGACATTATTATTTTCCAACACTCAGAAGCAATGCCAGCCCAGTGCTCGTATCCCCTGCCCCCATAGAGCTATAAACACTTCTACCATCCCATTCAACTTATACTTTGCCAAACAGCTTTGGCACATATGTGCGAGAATGAGATCCAAGAGTTTCAGACAATATGTTCTCTCAAGCTTCATCATGTCCCACATTTTATTTTACTTATAAATGGACAAGCAATTCATGGCTCCAGTGTTGAACTCAAAGCAGGGAATGTGCACTTGGCATTTATAACAGGTCAATCAGAAGCATAGCATGACCAAAAGTAATACAAACAGGACCCACAGGGCCAGGGAATACAGAGGCTCTGGAACATTGTAATTATTATACAAAGGATTAATTACAAACTCACTGGGATGCTCTCATCATATAGGCCCTGTTCAAAGTCAGCAGGAACATTGAATAATCTTGCCTCGATCAACTGTGGAAGAAAGATGCCATTCATATATATTTAAAAAATAAGTATATTTAACACAGTAGGGGTTTTTTAAAGAAAAATACTCAAATGTATAACCTTACTTTTGTAGTTGAAGTGGTTTCCCTTTAATTTCATCTCCCAATAACCACCCAACATTTAGTTGGGAGTTATAAATCAATAGAGTCATTACAAGAGCTGTAAATTTATAAAGAACTACTAAATAAAATGTTGCCCTCCAACTTTCCTGAGGTTAGAGAGAAAGGTAGGGATGAGGACATTGAGGAATTTTAATAGGAAAACTGATCTTAATGTTACTCTAATGGTAGATACAAATCATGATGTTTTTCCACCTCTATATAGTTGAGAAAACCAGCAACAGTCCCAGGGTAAACCATGAATTGCTTTGGAGTCAGTTATTGTTACCTAACCATCTCAATAAATCTTAACAATGAGCTAACAGTATGTTTTAGTTAATTTTTAGTGAATTGATTTTTATAGCCCTTGAGGTTCACAGTAAAGCTGAGTAGAAGGGATAGCAGGTTCTCAGACCTTCCTCTGCCTTGCACAAGTACAACTTCCTCTGCTATGCCCATACAGCACCAGGAGGCCAGGCTTGTTGTAGCTGTAACTCCTCTAACAGCTCATGATTTCTACCTCTGGATAAGCAATAAGGTGTACAAATGCCAGGTTTCTTGGTGACAGTATGGCCAGTGCTTTATAAGACAATGTCAAGCTGTCTTCCAAGTAGCTGAACCATTTTATGCCACATTTCAACGGAATTGGCATTTTCATTGTTATGGACTGGGATTACTTTAGTGTAGTAGATATACTATTTTATTGTTTTATTTTAACTTCCTGGTAACATATAGAATGGCACTTTTTTACATGTTTCTTTGCCATCTGTGTATCTTTCATCGTAAGGCATCTGTGCAAGTCTTTTGATCACTTTGTAATCAGAATGTACATTTTCCTACCTCTTGTACTTTTAAGAGTTCTTTATATATTAAAAGTCCTTTGTTTGTATGTGTCTTGTAAATATTTTCTTCTAGTGTATGGCTTCTCTCCTCATTATCTTGATAGGATTATTTGGGTTGAAGTTGTGAAATTATTTTATATTAGAATATTATATAGCAAAACAGTTACATAAAAGTTTACTACTTTCCTGAGTCTCAGTTTTCTTTGCCATTAAGAGAGTCCAATGATAATAAATATCTTAATGAGACTGTGAATAAAGTAATCAGAAGACATAATGTTAGATGGTGACTATAGAATCAAGAACAGTTGTACTAGGAGGTCCTTACAACCTTAAAAGACATGAAAATTAGTTTATGAAACTATACTCCTCCATTTCATTCCAAACAAAAATGTCTATAAATGATACAACCAACCCAGGTAGGAAATGATCACTTTATCTAGCTTTGTCTTGACAAAGGTAGATAGACATGCTAAACAGTTAGTAATTAATAAGTGATGGATAAGTTGACAAATATTCTGGCTGTAGATTCCTACTGTTCATATTGTTCATGTCCAAGGTAAAAATACTCATAAACAAACAAACAAAAAATGTCAGAGGTTCTACTAAAGACAGATCAAGGTGTATATTTTAAAGAAGATGAACACTGGAAGAATGAATGTCCATCCATCTCAAAGCCAGGAAAGAAATGATCCTCTGAAACACAAGGAAGATTGATAATAAATGAACATAATGGGGCTGAGGTCTCTTAGGCCTCCAAGAGACCATGACCATTGTGTCTAATGGAGGTGACCCAGTTAGGGTTTTGGTAGACACTGGGGCAGAGGTTTCTGTTTTAAAAATCTCAATTTTTTTCTTGTTGCTTTCCTGATCCTTAGCTTCCATAACCCATTTACTCACAGGAAGACCAAGGACAACAACCCACCTCCAGGATGGAAAACAGGATACAACTGGATAGCAGGTATTGCCAGACTCAGGAATCATCTTCCCTATGGTCTTTGCATGCCTTAAGTGCATCAACTGCACAAGAAGGCCCATCACAGTGCCACCAAACTAACTATTTTCTAGGTACCAGATTCTGCAAGTCTGAGAAACGACTACTGAAGCTGCCTCTAAATATTTCTCCTACACACAGATCAACCTAAGATAAAGGTAAAATGAGATCCCTGTTGTTACTCTCAGGGGACTAGCCTCTGAAAAGTCATGCAAAGTCACAGAGATGCACTGTCCTCATGCTGGATATAAGTATTTATTAATTTTTCCCCTTCTCAAGATGGATAAAAACCTTTCCTACCAAGAGGGAGGCTGCTCTGACAGTGGACAAAACTCTTTTACAAAAAACATTATGTTTAAATTTACCCTGGCCTTGTCGACTAGATCACACAATAGACCTTCCTTCATTTTGTCCGTAGCTCAAATGCTCAAGAAGGCCTTAAAAGAAACCTGGAACTCCACTATGGCCACTGGCCTCAGAGCTATGGGCAGGTTTAATGCATAAACTGGACTATTCTCTCTTTCTAAATTGATTTTTAAAATTGGTGAAAATTGGCCCAACCTTTTAGTGCTGGCCCTTCTTATGTCAAGATGTAGCTCTTACAAGACAGAATTCAACACCTGTGAGACTTTGTTTAGAAGGCCACCCTCCTTTTCTCCCTGTTTAAGAGACTCCATAATTAAGAATATTAGTAATAAGTGTCTTTTAAATTATCTGTGGGCTTTTAAACAGGTCCAGACTTCAATCCATTCTAGGGTTCAAGACACCCTTCCAGTTCTCTTCTCAGTGTCTTCATTCATTCCAACACTTGGACCAAGTATGCATCAAGAAGTTTCAAGAAAAAAAGTTCTGACACCTCCCTGAAAAGGACCTTGTACTATCATCCACACAACACCAGCTGCAATCAAGGTTGAGATTTCCTCCTGGATCCCTCATTCTTTTGAGAAGCCTGTTTCAGTTCAAGACAGGAAATGGACAATATCACCTGAGCCCGATTTACTCATGCAAAGACTCTCTCACAAATAGAATCCCTATTTGTTTATACGAAACATACTATTGGTAGACTGTCTACATATTCCTTTGCTCTCACTTCCTTCTACAATGAAAGAATCCTAACAAACAGACAAAATAAGCCTATGTTTAAAACTGATCTCCCTCACTGGTAATGGGCAAAAGAACACCTTATTGGTGGTGGTGTTCTTATATCCATCAAAGGAAGAGCAGATGGCAGTCCTTTGTTCATTCTAGCATGAAGCCTGGCTTGGTGACCAAAGTTGGTTTATGCCTAGGACACATAAGTATTAAATCAAATTAAATCCAGGCAACACATGGGGGAGAAGAAAGACAGAGACCTGCAGGCCACCATGCCACATGTTATGGGTGCAGAAAGATTTCCACAGACCTGTCTTCTGCACTATGGCACCAAAGACCATAGACACACAAAGTGCTGCCAATAACCATGCAACATAGCACAGGAGGAGAAAGACAACAGAGACTTGAAGATATCTGTACCATCCACAGACCTGCCCTTTCACAAACAGCATAGACTGGCATAACACTTGCCAACATGCTAGATGAACAGAGGATGTCACCAGCCAAGGGGTCAGCATTCAAAGGGAGCCACCACAATGTTCAAGTATGTGATGTTAAGATGGGAAAGAAAGAGAAGTAGAGCAGTTGGGGCATTATGAAGATAGATGCAGCTGGAGTCTCGAGGGTGAAGAGGAGTAGCCTATTGTGAGCGGCCAGTCCCACAACCTGGGGTCATGGTGATGTCACAGCACAACTAACCACAAAGGGCCATATCTGAGTTCATTGCTACATAGCAGTAGGGGTCATGGTCGATGTCCTTATTTCATATTACCATATCACCACTAGAGAACATGGGAACATACCTGGTCAGGACAACCACCAAGGAATAGATGTCCAGGGGCTATGCAGAACTGTCCCTGTCACTTACTGGCTGAGGCACTCTGGATAGCTAGCTCCATTTCATAGTGATAGCAGTACCCTATCCAGTCAGCAGAGTGGCAGCCCTGTTGGCAGGGTATGGATGAGCAAGCCCTGAGGGACTGAGTATGGATGAACTAACCCTCACCTACTGCAGCACTCAGAAGAGCAGGCCCCAAATCTTGCCTGGGCAGCACAGTAAGTCTGGCCTTGGTCGAGTGGCACAGGCACAGAGGTGTTGTTCCCACCCATGCCCCTGGCCACCTCTAGCAGTTAGGAAAGCTGACTACAAGCTCATGACCTGGAGCACTATCCCTGCCCTTCATCAGCTCCAGCACTCAGAAGAGTGGGCCCTGCACCTCCCCTGAGTAGCAGAGTACAGTTTTCCCTAGTGGTAGAGGCAAAGGTGAGCTGGCCAGAGGGTGTGAGCAAGGGAGAGCTAGCCCAAACCTTTTTTGCTGTGAGGTACTCTGAGTGAGAGGGAGATAGCTTCTGCCCTTCATGCCTTGCCATATGAGGCTGTCAGAAGATCTGACACTGGGGTCATAAGAGTGGGTGAACTGCCCCTCATCAACTGCAACACTTAGCACACCTGGCCCTGAACCTTGTCTGGGCAGCATAGTAAGGCTGGTCCTAGTAAAGGGTGCACAGATGATCCAGTCCCCAAGGTAAAAAGTGAAGAAGAGATGGCGCTGCCCCTCACAGGCTGCAATACTTGGGAAAATGGGCACCATGCCTTGAATAGTTTGTACACTGGAGCTGGCTATAGATCATGAGTGTAGGTGAACCATCCCGAGGGTATGAGAGCAAGAGAACTGACCTTGCCTCTTTCCAATGGCAGCACTAGGTGGCCTTGCTGGAGAAGCGATGGAGAGCTTGCCCTGGTGGTACAGATAAGGGAGATCCAGCAGGATGACCAGCTCAGAGACCACCCAGGCCCAGATCCAGGGTTATGAGTTGGCCCACCCCAAAATCTACATCATTTCAAATGGTTAGAACATGTGAAAGACTCAGTCCTGTTAATCCAAAGCTGCAATGACTCCATGACACAGGGTAACAGGAGTCATCCTAATGAGAACACAGTATTGATAGTGTCACAGAAGCAAGTCAGATTTCTTGAACCATACCAATGACTCATTGTGATGAACATTTGCAAGTGAAGATGTACGGACAGAGGGATATATTGTGGCACACACTGTGACATTCTACAGCTTCCACAATGAGATGTTTTCTATAGTTTCTTTTATTTCTGTGTGTGTGTGTTTTATTTTGTGGTGAGAGGTTTCAAGGGCAAAGAGCAAGTATGAAGAGATGAGCTAGAGTGGGGTGCATGCTGTGAAACTCACAAAGAATCAATGGAAAGATACTATGACTACTACTATGACTATGACTACAACTATGACTACTAATACTAATACTATAAAAAACGTGATCTCATAGAACTCTTAATCCTTACCACTGTCATAGCTGGAATTGACCTTTTGACAGGCTTTAGGGAAAAGCCTTCTAACACAGCATATAATTATGAGAGTATAAGAGTGACAGACTCTTTTATATATCCCAGTGAGTGAAAGATGATTTAAAAAAAGACTTCAGTTTAAAGGTCAAAATGTAACAAACAAAATGATAGATAGATAGATAGATAGATAGATAGATAGATAGATAGATAGATAGACATCCATCCTAAAAGCATGTGTGTATATATTGTCACCTAATGAGGGGGCCCAAATGATACAATCTTCCTAGTGGTATGTAGGGGAACTGGTGGGCACTGCTCCAGCTCTAAACCTTCTAATCCTATGAACTTACAAGTAATACAACCACTACCTTTTATTTTACTTGAGTTGTTGAATTTACCTAGAAAGTAAGATTATATTCACCTGGGCATGATCTGTATGCTCTGTTTACCATCTAAAACAGACTATATTATAATGCTACTCCAATCCCTGTTCCACTCTACTGATCAATAGGATAACCCAATAACTTGTATTAATTTGTGGTTGTCCACCCCCTTACCCCCGGATAATCTAGAGTCCAAAAACTTCTATAGACCATATTTACCAATTTCTGGGGTTATATTAATTAATTCCACTCTTCTGATGGGCATGACAAGAACATGAGGAGTTTGACTGTGCTTGCTGGAGAGTGGGTGCCTGTCTGTAGAAAAGCACTGAGACACTGCTCAGGGAGTAGGAAAACAGTCTGAGCTGTGGGAAAGCTGGAGCTAGTTCTCAGACTCTTGGACATCCAGATACCAATACAAGTAAGGAAGAGGAGAGAACAGAGTCTGGGGGCCTTAGACTGGGAACCTCATCTAGCCCAAGACTGGTGGGGAGGGGGAGCTCCGGCTTGTCCCAGGGATTACTGTCCTTAGCTTGGCAGAGGCAGGCTTGGTGGTCATTCTGGATGGGAGTACAAAGAGCACTTCTACTGGAAAATTAAGCTGTGGCACTGTAACCAAAGGCCTTCTCCATGGCTTCTCAGAGCAGATCTTGATGAAAGAGACAGTCCATGGTTCCAAACATTTTATTGAATGTTTATGGGGGAAAATGTGTGCATACTGTACCATACCCACTTCTTGGAGTGGCCCTGAGATTAAATACCTTCTGCAGGGAGGAATGTCTTGGAAAGTAAGCTTATTGGCTAGCCCACCCCCACCCCACCCTAGCCTCTAGGTACCTCATTAACATGGAGAACTATGTTTTGGGCCAACCTGACCGTAGGACAATTTTTTTTTTTTTTAATCAGAGAAGTCTGTCACATGTTCCAGGCCAGGAGTCTGGCAGGGAGCTGGGAGTCGACAAAGTCTCAGGTGTGTGCCCACTGAGTCCCTGGGTCTCAACTTGCTCTATCTTACCAAACATTCTGGTATAACTTTACCCTTCAATACCCCAGGAGGTCTCTGCCTTGACTAATCATTTTATTATACTTCAAAAAAATACCACCTCCTAAATTACACCCAGCCTCAGCTGACATAAAACTACTAAATCTATTTAAAATTCTGTCACTCTCATTGTAGCAAATTCAAAATATAACTTCCAATAACCACATCCACTATCTTGTCTTCTTGTCTAGTCTCCTGAACCACTATTACATTATAAAAAGTATAATTAAAAATGTCCCTTGTCTTGTCACTGTGTATTTTCACCTTGTAAGTTCTCCATTTCTGCCTCTTGCAATATCTTTTCACAGTTTCTCTTGACACAAAAGCTTATTTCACTCTCAAAAAACTTATTTTGCCTATACTATCAGTCTTACCTGCTACACAACCTCAAAATATCTACATAATAATCCAGTTTTATATATACTCATACATATATTCCCCCAAATGTATCCTGAAGTAGAAATTTCTGGTTTCTTTGGAGACTCAGTTATCATGTGATGTTTTTCTGTAAACTGTCTTATAAGAAGATGTTTTGCTGAGAACAGACATGTGATGATTTCTGGAAGCAGCCTGGAAAAGTGGTATGTGATGTTTTGCTAGAAAAGATGCTTAAGAAAATACATGATGTTTGGTAGGGGTACAAATACAGCCCAACAGACAACAACTAACCCTACTTTGGTATTGGTTCACCTTACCACTCTTTGCTGCTCTTTGACGATGAGGCTTTGTGATATTGGTTTACCTTGGCATTCTTTACTCGTTATTGTTTGTCATGACTCAGAAAAAAAGCACACACTACTAAAGAACTTCTGGTCGTGTTCTTCTTGCCACTTTCTTGGAATCCTGCTGATTGGCTTGGCAAAGCCTCACAGTTTCTTCTGGATAGACCTGCTATTGCTAATTTGTAAATGGTACTTTTGAGTGAATCAAGCTACTGCTGCTGATTCATGGAAGCTAAATTGCTGATATTCTGACAACACAGATTAGACTTGACCCAAAAATCTATTTATAAACAGGTTCATGTCTTCCTTTGTCCTACTAATCTTTTCTTTTCAATATCTCTAGCAGGTGATGGGCTAGAAGGAAGATTAAAGCACTTAAGTACACTTACTAAAATAATGTTTAAAAATATAAGCCTACAGTGTCCTTTTTCAGGACTAGAGGGGCCCCACATCTTATTATCCTTTGGGCTGACCCATGCCAGTTGTACAAGAGACCTGCTCTTCTCATTCCAGTTATGGTAGTAATAGCAGGGCAGGAACTTGAGTACTGTGGACATAATCAGAGGATAAATAGACCTATAGGAAATAAGCTATCAGATAGATATAAACATCAAACACCTTCAGTTCTCCCTCTGTACATTCTATACCCAGATAAGTCTCTGACAAAAAAAATAATCCCAGTAAACAAATAAAGGTTAGACTTAGTTTTAATGTCCCAGGGAGGACTTTATATGACACTGAGAAAGACTTGTTATATCTATACTAAAAAATCAAAAATTATATATGATATATATGTATAAAAACTTTACAAAAATAAAAACAACTTAAATAATAACAACAAAAACATAAATAATTTCTGCACCTTGGGATATTTAATTAACATTTATAACTCACAACCCTTTTCATTGCTCTAGCTGGCCCCCTACTCCCTTTTGTAGGTTTTCCTATTGGGCCTGTTATAATAAACTACCTTTAAAAGTTTACCAAACGAACTACTGCCTCTTCTGCTAATAATCCTTAAAACCTAATATTTAACCTTTAGTCAAAATAAAAAAGTAAAAAATAACTAAAATATAAAAACACTAAAATACACAATCTTAATCTAACTCTATTCATATTCTAACTCCATTTAAACATAAATAACAACAGTTACATCTATCTTATCCACACATTTAAGATTTCCATGACATTAATTATGGTCCAAATATATTAACTAAAGTAATTAAAAATTATGTCTAAAATACCTAATATACCAAAAATAAATATTTCAAGAATACTCTAACCCTCACCTAACATTAATATATCTTTATGGATTTTGCCTTTAACAGTGTTTGCCTTTAAAATTGCTGTATGCCTAAACTTAGACACCAAAAAACTTTTCAGAGGATCAACCCCACTTTGGGTCTGACTATAAATAGCAACAAAACAAAACAATGCAAAACAAACAAACAAACAAACAAAAAACTTAAAACTTTTAATTCACTTACTCAACATAGTTGTCAATAACTATCTGACATTACTCATTTCAAATCCATGGTGTTTCTATGAGCCTTAGTTTCTGCAGGTAGTAGGTGAAAGATGTGGATCACATGTCCTTAAAGATGTATACACTTAGTCATTTCATGAATGAATCTATACTAGTTTTCAGATCTGTGAGTTCATGCATGTAATAGTCCTGTCGTGTCTGGAAAACATTGTTTTATAGAAATCATTCACTAACTCTTTGTCTTATAATCTTGTTTCCTCCTCTTCCCTGATAATATATAAGTTATGTGGGAATGGGGTGTGAAATAGATATTTCATTTAGGGCTGATCACTGCAGTTATATTCTTGGTATATTAAAAGTAGAGAGTCACTATATTCATCACTATTTACTGTAAAAAATAATTTCCCTGGAGAGGTTTGAAAAGTACACTACTCTATTAAGTATTAAACTAATTACTCAAGGAGTAGTTTAATGCTATTTGCATTAACAGTATAGCAGGTTTTACTCTAAGCTCTATAACCACTCTAGGCACAGGTTTTTGACCTAGTTAACAGTGCCAAGTATGAGTCCCATCCTGAGAATAGGTTTTAAATCCAAACAGAAAGAGTTGGTTATTTCTCTGACATTGGTACCACTGTTGCACTAGTGGGCATGTTTTGTCACACCAGCTGTTATTGTACCTTCAAGGCTTCATAGCTGAGTAAGATTGGTGATTAGTTTTCTCCTCCAGTAGCATACATTGTACCTTATCGGACTATTAAAGCTACCCACCAGGGAAGAAGCTGCCATGTCAGTAGCAGCATAATTTCTCAATGTAATTTCTTTCTCTTGAGTACATAATGTCTTTAGTAACTGGGTTTTACCATCAATTTCTATATGGTAGCCATGAGCAATGTCAATACCATGAAAAGTATGTGGTAGTTTATGAGATCTCACCAATTTAAAAAGATAAACTTTTGAGAATGTGGATCTAAATATTCTTTGCTTCATGTCAATATAAACCTTCCTTCCTTTGACGTATTTCATTCCTAAAGGTAACAGAAATAGCTAACATAAGTACATAACAAAATTAAATGGAATTATAAACAACTTTAATAGTATCAAAGGTTTTATAAACTTGTACATTTATATAAATTTTACAATTCTCAAGATATTTTAGATCTCTGAAATGCAGTTCTAGTCTCAATTAGATCCACTGGGACACTGTGTCCAGAAAGTAGCTTGATCCAGCCCTCACTACAAGTATTTGTGATTCCTACCTTCTCTAAACTCTCAGGACTCTCTGTTCCAATGTTAATGGGTCTTATTTAGTTTTTAATCTGTTAATTCAATTTCAAGAATTTGAAGTCAGGAACTGTCACCTGTCATTGCATATGGTCCATGATAACAGACAAGTTAGATGAAAAAAATTATAATATAAATGAAAAACAGGAAAAAGTTTGAAATCTAAATAAAAGTTTACTAATGTTGAGAGACCAGATCTTCTTTCAGACTCCATCATAGAGAACCAGACCTAAGGCTGAATACCAGTTAAGTATCAGGCCAGTACCTACTCCAGTTTTTTGGTTATCCCCAACAAGTCTTGCATCTAGCACCAGTTTCCAGGTTGACCCCTAACAAGACCTGAGACTAGCACCAGTCTCCAGATTACCACACATCAAGACCTGTATCTAACATCAATTTTCAGGTTATTCCCCAACAATCTACACCTCCAGGTTACAAGCCTGCTCCTAACATTTCACTTCCTAACAACTACCAATTAGGAGAAAAGCAGAAGTTAAGTTCATGGTTTGACATCTAGCACCAGCCAATTATATTTAAGAACAGCAATACCTCCACCAATTAGATGCTTGCCAAGTTAGAAGCCCCCACACATTGCTTGCGGTTTCCTATAAAACTTTTTGTCTCAATGCAAGTTCGGGGCTGCTTCACCAAGTCGTCCTGTAGATCAGTAGAAATTAAGCCCAAACTCGAGTTTGTAATAAAGAGACCCTAATGTGATTACATCAGAGTCAGCTCCTGGTTGGTCTTTTGGGCTCCCAAACGCTTCTTGGTACTACAATACAATGAGGTTATCTTTTAAAAAGTACTGAAGTATGCCTGGCTTTTATTCCTTTCCATATTTTTGCAATAAAAATACTCAGCGCTACCAAGTTTTCTGTCTGGTTAAGAAATTCTATGTGTCTCTGTAGTCTAACCAGCCCCACAATCTAGTCGTATTTTCCTATTTCACCATTAAAATTTATTCCTTTGCTCATTTCTTTTAGATTCCTTGTTTCTGGGAGACAGTTTTCCAAAAAGTATGGTAGATAACTGTACTATAACTGTACTATAACTTTAGATAACTGTACTATAGCTCTCCCTGAGCCATATTACATATCAACATTACAAAGCTGTTTAGATCACTAACAGCTGCTGTGGATATACACAGGAGACTTAGATAGACAAATTTGTCCATTTTTCTAAAACCAACAATTCAACTAAAACTTGGTGGTCATACAAACTGTTCTGTTCATAATATGTTGGCCCTTGAGTTATATACATTATACAAGATTTTCAAAAACACTGTGAGCCTATATGCAAGTGACCATCTATTCAGTTTCCCAGGGTTTTAAGAGCCAGTACACATACTCCTTCCACTCCAATAAATAACCTTAAAATGCTAAATATTTGGCTGATATACATTTTCTAAAGGACAATTGATCAGAAGTTCACATTTGAAAGTACATGCAAGGAAAAAAGCATAGCATAACAGAATGAGAGATATTTTTAGTCTTTTTTTTTCAAATAAAATTCTATTTATCTTACTTTAGTTTTATCCAAATACTTCCATAAGTCTCAGCTGTTTAAAATGTCTTAAGAAAGTTTGGTCTCAGCTTGTATGTGTGTGTGTGTGTGTTAATATCTTTCATTACTGTTTTCAAGGATAGTGATCACTTACGTAACTTTTTGCAAGGATACAGCAAATCTACCAGTGAAATGTCATCACTGCCTTTGCTTTTACAAAGGCTCATGAAGGTGGTGAATTCAGAAGCAAAACCTTGAATCTTCACTCAGAGATCTAAAACCTGTCAACACTACAGCCACAGCTTTCTGTAAACACAGAAAGTCTAAGAAGCTGACTTTCCTTCTTTTATTCTCAGGTTTGAAAGTGTTTAATTCAGAAAGGTAGCTTGACCCTAATATGCTCCTTTTTTCAATGCACTTCACCTTAGGAATCTTGTTTAAAGCCAAGGCAATGGCAGGGAAAGGATTATCTCAATTAAAATTAAAAGATTTAAATCAGCCTCTAAGGGACATTGAATATTTCTAACATCCGCCTCATTCGCAGCAACTTGCAACATTTCAGCCACTTGCAATCCTGTTACAGGTGCAGCACTGTAACTGCAGCAGCCTTCCGTAGACACTAGGCCTCCAGGCTGCACATTTCCCATAGATGTCACCACTAAACATTTAAATATTAAGGAGCATGAACTTCATTAATAACAATGGTGAAAATGTTCTGTTTGTGGCAAGGCTTAAGATAACAGCTTCTAACTTTTCATTTTCTAATCCATCTGCCTGTACTTGATTTGGAATTCTAACAAGCCCTCAGACACAGAGCTGTGGCATCCTCACACAAAAGGCTGTTTTAAATTATGTGTGGCAAGTTTTTAAGCACATTAGCAACTAGAACAAGCTGTCCTCATGTTAACTGGCCTGGCTTTGTTCTTGATGGTGGAAAATCTCACTTTAACTGCACTCTAATTTGTTGTAAAATGCTACCGAACCAGCAGCTGTGTTGGCACAGGATTAAACACACAGGAAAACATTATTTTCCACACAAATTATCAACAGTGCCAAAAGCCACAAAATCCTATTTTAATTTTTTCCTCCCCTCACCTTTTGTTTTCTCTCTTTCTGTAAAACAGCCTGTAACAAATTCCATCTCAATGGGATCTTTTGAGGATTCCCCATTTCCATGTAAACATACAGAGTTGGTACTTCATTCTCTTTTTGATAACAGACAGACAGTTCAAGAGGAGCAAAGGGAAATGTCAGCTTCATATGTCGTGTCAGTGAATGAGGCCTCCTGAAAAGCATAGCAGCCAAGTACTTCAGAGGCTTGTTCAAAACCTATAAGAGGATACGCATACAACAAGCATCCCTCAGTTCTAATCTTATTCTGACTACAGCTGTTTCTATGCAGCAGCTAAACATTTGCTTGATTGCTGCTTCAGACAAGAATTTATTACTGCTGTCTGCAGACGACTGCTGAAATGACAGCTGTGCTC
The DNA here is from genome assembly GCF_004785775.1 of Grammomys surdaster. Taxonomy (NCBI): domain Eukaryota; kingdom Metazoa; phylum Chordata; class Mammalia; order Rodentia; family Muridae; genus Grammomys; species Grammomys surdaster. The sequence continues at coordinate 2,997,503 of NW_021620842.1, forward strand.
CACTCATTGTCATTGTCATTCTGAAGGTCTGTCATGACTTTTTATTTTATTTCATTTCATTTTATTTTATTTTATATTTTATTTTTACGCATTCTTACATTTGTTAGGGAAAAACAGGAAGACCTATAATTGTCTTAATTCTATGGAAGCCTTAAAAAGTCAATTTTTATTTGTAGAGAAAGAAAAAAGAAGGCAGTGTCCTCTAAGCTTCCTTTCAGACAAATCCATCATCCTTTTTACTGTAAGAGGTAAGAGTATTTTGGGTTCCCGGCATCAATGATCTCCTTTAGAAAGACCCAGGCATGTTTTCATCATTTCTTTTGAAGAGTGTCCAAACATCCAGTTACAGTAATAAGCTCAAGTAACTTCAGTAATACTCAGAAAACAGGGCCTGGATAGAGCAGAAGTAAGAATAGCATGAGAGAGAAATGAAGTTGGTGATATGGCTTCCTAGAGGAATCTCACACAGTCTGCTACTTCATGGCTTCCTGTTCCCATCATACTCTTGGAAATGGCTGGTCTGCTAATACTCCTGCAGAAAGTTTTCTTTCACCACTAAGAGAATTCTAGGAAGGGATGAGTGTGGTGGGGACTACAACTTTCAACTGCAGTTTATGCCCTAAGGTCATCAAAAGGACAAAAAACTCTAGAACTTTCCATTCCAACTGGCTACTTTGAAAATCCCATGGTTCAAGGTCAAAGCCACCTTCTGGCTTTGACTTTCCAGACTGACCTATTTCTTTAATTGTACCTCATTTTTTCTTTGCATTCTGAATCTACTTTTGATCAGTTATTCAACTTGCGGAAATGATTGGATGCAATGATTTGAAAAAAATTAAAGCTTGTATTCAAAGCTGCTTTTATTAAAAATTTCATTAAGGGATTTACAACCTTCTCCTTTGCTTTCTGCTCCATCGTCTCTGTGAGCTGCATAGCAGAACAGTCCACCCTCAGGCATTCACTGAAAATTCATCTCACGTCACCCGTTATTAACTAGATGACTCCAGATTCAGGAAATAAATAAGCGAAAAATTCAGAGCAAATGAAATGCACATTAAATTCACATAGTCAACAAAATGTCTAAAATATAAGATGAAAGCCACATCAGCTGAAAGTAAAAAGTTTACAGAGAAAACTCATCTGTGCTTTATGCTAATGGTTGTAATTAGGGTCAGTATTTCTATTTCCTAACTTCTCAGACTATCTACACAAGGTAGACATTAGCATTTTCAGATTAAAAATGACTTCCAGTTTTTCTGCATTTCTTCTGTAGTTCATCTGGATCACTTCTAATACATTTAGTAAATGACAAATGAAAGTGCTACATATTTTGAGTGATCTAAATAAGTACTCAGAGAATACAATGTATATTAGCTGTGTGCTATTTATATAATTTTTAGAGTGCTGGTTATACATCAAAACAAATAATATAAAAATATCTAGTGCTTATGGAAATACTATGCTGTTGTCTCCCCCATTATATCAGGTACACATCAAACATCATCTTCTGTACAGGAAAAGATCAAACTCTCTGGTGCCAAACGTGTGGTGATAGTCTCTGACACAACTTAGGTATCACTCATGGTTCTCAGTGAGTATATAATACAGAATTGTGATTATTTGTATAATCACTAAAATCATCCATCTCATTATAATAAAAATTACAATAAACAAAAAATGTTCAGGCTCCAAACCAGAACTGCTGAATCTTGAAACCAAGTAACATGGATGTTATAGAGTTTCTGGGTGATTATCTTGTTTAAGAGTCACATCTTAAACAAGGATGATAATACACCCATGGTTGAGTCCAGAACAAACCTGGCACATTTCCACAACACTGGCAAATCTTCTGGCCTCTGCTTTCATAGATCTCTGCATTGTGGATACACATTTAGTTGAGTCTTACAAAAGCTGAATTGAATATTCTAAAACTAGTTCCTTTTTCACTTCTCCATTTCTCCATCAAAAGGTCCTCATTGTAAGTTGTTTTGTGTTCTTGCTGCTGTTTTGTTTTATTTTATTCTTTCTAATTTCAGGGAAGAGTTACCTAGCACTATTGCCACTTCCAAAGCTTAAATGTGAAATTGCACTTCTCTCAGAAAATTGATGGGAAAGAAGTTGTAGATAGAATTTTTTATCATCTTGAAAATCAGATAATAAATAATGAATTGGTTTGCTTACATGAAAGGCGTTAGGAATCGGGACATATCCAGATTTACTAACTTTAATAGAACTACGTTTATGATTTGAATCTGAATTCCCATCCCCCACCCAGGCTCAGAATTACCTGGTTCCCATCTGCTAACCTTTGGTATGTGGCAACATATGGAACTGCAGCCTAAAGAGCAAAAGGAAAGTGGTGGATGCAGATCTTGATGGTGCTTCCTGATCTACTAATATGTGAAAAGCTGCTGTGCTACATTCCTTCAATTAGGTGACCGGTGAAGCCACCTGGGTCACTGTGTCTTCTCTGTCACTATGGGCACACTAGCACCCTTGAAAGTATAAACTCAAATAAATTTTTGCTCTCTTAATAGAATATCAGAGATTGTGTCACAAAGATTGGAAAAGTAATTAATCCAATGACTTTCTTAACTTTTTCAACAGGAACAGGAGTCAGGTTCCCCAACAAAAAGATAAGGATCAAAATACTATCTTTCTAAAAAATATTTTTGGAAATTCATAAGTAATTCTAAAAACAAACAAAAAACAAACAGAAACAAAAACAAAACCAGTAAAGTATCTACCACAGTTCCTGCCAGGAAGGAATGCTCGATGGGTAGAAAAATCTATTCCATAATGAAAACTTGTGTCTTTTGGAGTTAAAGTGACAATGAACTCCAGTTCAAGACATCGTTGTGACTTCTGGAATTAAACTGCCTCTCATAACATTTTTTTTTCCTGTCAAGAGGAGAGGATAGCTATTTATGCCACACTATCCACTGTGCATGTCGTCTGAAGGCTTAAACAACCATAAACTAACCCTATGTCAGTTGTATGACATGAAAATGATGCTTGTCTCCTCTTCCCTAACAATCGAGTACAAGACTGATGGAAAATCAAGGATGGATAAATACCACCATTGACTTGCACTTAAGATCGAGATCCACTTTAATAGTTGTGCTGCCTTCTTAAGTTACAACTTAAAAGTTGTACAACTTCTTATGAGGAGCACTAGCTTTTGCATTTGCTAAAGTTTAATACCCTTGCCATTCAAAGTTGCTATAAGATTTAAATGTAGTAATGAACATTGACAAAGGAATCATAGAGAGATTCCCTTCATGTAGATTCTCCAGTTAGAGGGATTTGTCAGTTCAGCTTACTATGATTACTATCACTATTTTAATTCACCGTAGCTATTCCTTGATAACCTAATGTATCAAATTCTACAGTTGCTGAGTCATGCAGTTAACATATTATCCCTGCAATGCCAGCACCCAGGAAGTGAAGTCAGGAAGATCCCAATCTCAAGATTTACCATTTATTCTTTCAAGGTGATAACTTCTTAAAAAATAATTCTGTTAATCTTCATGGCACATAGAGAAATTTAAAGTCAGAGAATTAAGCCATTTGCTTCCCACTGTACACAAAAGGTTTGGCATAGCAGAGAAAAATTGATTCCCTAGCTTTTAGAAGTAGATTTTATAGAAAGGAATGAATGCACTCCGTGAATGACATCCCATGCTTCAGCTCCCCACACCTCTGACTACTCGTACACAAAAGGATTACATTATTAAAAAATGTTTTTTAGTACCTATCATTTGGTGAACACTGATCTAGACACTTACTAAAAACAAGTATTTATTCAACTCCCAAATTCTCCTTCATGCCAGTCATTTTTCCTCACACTCAGGATGCCCAAGACTCTATCATTTACCACTGTCAAATATTCACTGACTTCAAGCAGTTCCTGGAAACCTTTATGAACTTGCTTTCAGTCATTCTTACAGTGGGCAGATAAGCTGACCAGTGCTTTCCATCTGAGATTTAGGTTGTTTTCTTGTCTTTGTGTAGTAGCATTTGTAATTCTTCAAGCATAAGTTTGACTCCAAACTCTGAACTAAGGAATTATGCTTCCCCAAGACTCAGAATCACCCTCTCTAGTAGTCTAGGTTTGTTTTTAGGGTGTTTGCTTATTTGTTTGTTTTGGGTTTTGTTTCTTCAGCACAATAGTCAGCTTAGCTACAGTACTCTTATTCGGTAAGTACAGGCACTGCACGTTAATGCATTCAGCTTTGTCTTGGTTCCCATGTCTCCAGTTGCTATAGGAGGGTAAACATAACTCAAGAATTAAAGTTTAGAACGAGGACAGTCCCAGATACAATTTAAGTCAAGGCTCTAAAATACCATTTTTTGATGAACTATGCTGATAATGTAAACACATAAAGTGAATTCTTCAATGTCTTTTTTGAGATTATAACATAATCTCAATCTCCCCCTTTTCTCTTTCAAATCCGTGGCTTCTTTTGCTTCATTATAATGCACACTAGGGAGAAATCAAAGCTATGAAGAAAGCATGAGAATTCTAAATCACAGAAGAAAACTAGGGAAGGGGCCAAGACATAGCCACTATGGATTTTTAAGGAACAGGATGGAGGCATCTCATACTTGATAACATCTTAACCTGGCAGAGTGCTTGCACTTAGTGAGTCATTGAGTCAATGAATGGATTAAACTGCAATAAATTAAGTCAATAAACGAACCAAACTGTAAAATCTAAAATATCTCTCAAGTGCATGAGCAGACAAGCCTCATCTGCTCTGCCTTCACAACGGGTGAGATGGCAAGGTACATCTATTTAAACGTACATTGTTTTCCAATCTCTAGAGACTTTGAAGCTTATACAATTTTTCAAAATTATTTTTCTAAATGATTTTATTTAGGCCTTTATGAGAGACAGGTGCATGAATTATCATGAGATAGATGACAGGTATAAATATTGCACCATCCTTAAAGACAGAGTACAATACAATCTTTTTTATATTTTCATTACCAGAGCTAGTGAGATTGCTCTGTTTGTGTTTATAAAAGCATTTTTACTGAAAGCCTAATCCTGAAGCCAATGTAAAAACTCAGTTACGATAACATACATCTGTAACTCCAGTACAACAGTGACATGAGAAATTTTTCTAAAAGTTCAAAGGACACCTAGCCAAGAGTATGCAGGGAAGGGACGGAAATAATGGCTTGAGCCCCTGGAAGGAGAGCAGCTCTCCTGGGAGATAGTCCTGATTTCAACCCTTTCTATTTCTCTCCTTCCAGAGGCTCAAGCCTTTCCTTGATTCTTTTAGCTCCTGGTGGGGGTTAATATTCCTTGACCCTGTGACTGATGTTATCCAGCCCCATTCTCTTCCACTAGTTTAATGTTTTTCTGTCACAGTCTACTCAGGATACCCATGGTGGAATTCATGACTCATATAAACTATGCAGGAAAAAATGTCTTATTTAAAGAACCTTAACATCATCTGCAAAACTCTTTTTCAAGTAATTCAACATTTACCACTTTCATAGACAAGGTAGGTAATTTGTGAACAAATTTTGTAAATAGGGTAAATGGGTTGCAGTTTGTATCTTCCTACTACATGAGTATTCTACATAATCTTATTCCATGACCATCCCTAACCTCAAATTCAAAATGCTAGTCCATAAAGAGTCAGAGCTTTATTCCATTTGAACGTCTGAAGCTAAATGTCACAATCATCTCAAGGGACAAAAATTATACAAATCTAAGGAGATTCTCATTTATATTGTTCAATAATAATATCTTGTCTGATACTCTCTTGTCTGGTGCCTTTAAACAGATGCTCAAATCAATAGCAGTCTATTCTTTCCTTCACTGCAACTGTTCTCTATTTCTTCCCTTATTCCCTCTTCCACTCTGGCATTTAAAAAGGATGTTTGAAGTTTTTACAGTCTAATGTGTCATTCCCAAACTTAGCATTAAGCATTTCCTGAAGCTGGCTGCTGTTTTTTTAACTGACATGATGTACATGCCTATTTCCTCTTCCTCTGTCCCTCCTCCAAAATTTACACAGGACATCAGTCAACCTTAATATGGAGTTCCAACTCTTGTATTTTCCAAATGTACAGACAGAACTGCTTCTTGCTTTTTACCCAGAGAAAGCCCTCTGGAAATTCAGACAGTGGTTATATTTGTCCAGGTGTCTTGAAACTCACTACAAGACATCTCTCCAAAAGCAGCCCACAAGATATCATCCCGGTTCAATAAAATATGTGGATTGAGTTTCTTCAAATGAAAGTCATATAATACTCAGATCACTTAGCAGAACTCCTAAGCCTTGTATTGTGGGGAAGTGTTCATTACCCAAGCCTGCCAAAGGATTCCACTCAAGCATAACCACAAATGGGTTTTCCCACTGGAATACAAACAGGATCTCAGCTCTTGGAAGATTGATTTATACTTTCCTTAACCACCATGATTGGGATACAAAAAGCCTCTTTTGTGAAGGGGGGGGGAGGGAGGGAGGGAAGAAGGGGGGAGAGAGGGAGGGAAGGACTGAAAGAGAGAGAGAGAGAGAGAGAGAGATCTAGCAGCTTCATAGGATTTCTAATTTTCAGGCTGTGTAATGAAAGAAAATAAGAATTATCAATGGTTTTGAAAAGAAGTCAGAATATTCTTGGGAAATATTCTATTTCAAACAATACAAAAAATAAAATAAACAACAACAGAAACCAAAACCCAACAAAGAGACAAACCAATCAGCCTCTTACAAAACCAGAAAATTAAGATTACATGTTTCTCTGATTTTAAGGTGATAAGGAAACACTGAGCAATTCCATGCTGTAGATATTGTTAAAGTTATTCAAAGTTCACAGATAGCCTTTAAAAGCCAGGAATTTCTTAATAGACCTGTGACTTATTATGGTTCATATAATATCCTAATGAATGACAAAAAAACACTTCCATCTTTTAATTGGGATTAAAATATAATTACATGATAGATCCTATGTTTATAAACCCTTCCATACATCCCCCCTCACTCTCTTACTAACCATGACCTTTTATTCACTAATTGTTATTGCATGTATATATTATGTACATATACATACATACATATATACACATGTAAATGTTCATTGCATATCATGTTATTTGTATGTATGTTTTCAGGGCATTTGGCACTGACAACCAATTGGTCTGCTTTTCCCTGGGTTGACCACCTCTCATGCTCCCAGCTTTCCTTGGCTACCTATAGTTCTTTGTGTAGAGTTGAGGCCATTTGAGGTTTTTCCTCATCTAGTTTGGTATGGTTGTTGGTATTCTCTTTGTTCAGTTTACATTTGGGCAGTCATGCTGGGCAAATTTTATATGTGCTTTCTGATGATACTAGATGTTCCTGATTCTCTGGCTCTTACAATCTTTCTATCCACTCTTCTGTAATGCCTCTAAACTTTAGGTGCAGGAGTTTTCTAAAGATCTATCCACTGAAACTGGGCACCACAATTCTGCTTTTTTATGTCTTGTGTTTTTCTATAGTGGTCTTTGTTTGTTGCAAAGACAAGGTTCTTTGATGAGGGTTAAAGACTACACTTTTCTCTGGGTTTAAAGATGTATATTTAGTGTATTTAGAGATGAATTATTGGTTGTGTTAGTTTAGTGAAGTGGTGGTTGTAGGTACTTTTTCAAGATCCATCATTTCACTATTCTGTAGTTGGCTTGGTTTCCAGTGGCAACAATGATTTTTGTTTTGTTGAGCATCTCTGAAGTCCAAATAGAGAGATGTTGGCAGCAATGTATACATGCCACTACTGCGCCTTTGATGGTCATCGATGTGGTTATTAGACATCATAGCTAGATAGGCCTTTTGTTTATACTTCTCCTTTGAAAGATTGCATAATGCCTTCTGGTACCATGAAAGATAGTCTTCAGATTAGTTCCAGCTTAAGAGTTTCTGTGTTCTGTTTCTGACCTGCCCAAGAGACTTACCTTCTACCTCTTGAAAAGTAACCAAAGGTAACACCAATAAGTTAAATGTTAGGGAAGTCTTTTGGATAGCCCTTGCCAAGAACTGAAAAGAGATCTTCTCATGTCTGCTATTGGAGTTTCACTATGGAGTAATACTCATCTGTAAAGAAAAATGAAATCATGAATCTTGAAGCTAAAGGGATGGAACTGGAAAAGACTATATTGAGGGATATAATCCAGAAAGACAAACACTTTGTATTCTCTCACTGGAGACTTCTAGCTCCAAATCTTCAGATGAGTACTTAGCTTATACTAAGTACAGGAAAGTAAAAGGGGACTATTGCCAGGTTAGTGGGTTTAGGAAGCAATAGAGACAAGAATGGTAATATAAATGTGACCTGGTCAAGGAAATGAGAAAGGGGGGCTCTGAAGGGAGGAGAAGGAAGGTAAATACAGAAGAAGGTGGGAGGAGGGTAAAGTACCCTTTATAGGGGACATTATCTTATAGAGGAAATGAGAAAGTGTAGCTTCTTAGTGAAACAAAGGGAAGATATATACAAAAGAATGTTCATGGGTAAATTGACAACAGGAATATCTGTAAAAGCCACGCAAGAAATCATTCTATTAAAAAGTTACCCAAAATGAAGGTCTGTAATACATATGAATCCATATATAAATTGCACAAATACAGTTTTAATGAAGTCTTTACTTCTGAGTGTGCTCCCTCCATGAGTCAAATACCTGTACCAGACATGAGAAGCCTCCATTTTTACAGTATCCAAATAGCGTTTTAATATGCACAAAGATTACCTTGTGTTCTCTCTCTCTCTCTCTCTCTCTCTCTCTCTCTCTCCCTCCCTCTCTTGACTATGTTGGATATTGAACATAGCCAGCTAAAACCAAGGCTAGTACTGAATGTGGTAACCTTTCTGCACAAAAGCACATGAGCAAAAAGCCAAAAATTTCTCCTTCAAATCCAGGGAACAGCATATTTCTGGTGATTTTACAGTGGCTTGTGCAACAGAACCAGCAAAATAAGAATTTGAAAGGTCTAGAAATACTTGTTACTCAATTTGAAGACCTACTGGAGGTGAGAATCCTAGCATTTTATAAGGGTTTCTCAGAAGGCATAACATTTTGTCTTTGCTGTCTTTGGCCCTTAAAAGATTAGAGCTCTGACTTACTAAGAGTTTTAATTTTCACTTTTGCCAAGACTAAAGTTAAAAGTTTGCCAGGCACTGGAGACATATGCTATTTGATTGAAAAGATGGAGAAGTTTATAAAATCACTCTCTATTGGTTTTAGAGCACATATTCCCCGTATATTGAAAAATGTCAAAATAAGTGTATATTTTCCTTGACCTTTTTTACCTGGAACATTCCACCTGTGGACAGGGGATCATGTGAAATTCAGAAATTGTTAGTTGATGTACTTTGTATCTAAATCTCTCATTATGCAATAATTTATTATTTATGCTTTGTCAGAACTGAATACTCTTTGGCACACACCATAACAGGACCACTCCCTATGATTCCCCTAACTGAATCTCTTTTCCTTTCAAACTAAATTATTTGTGATCCTGCTTAGATATTGCATCTTACAGAAAGTCTCCCTTAACCCTAAGGAACTTTCTGGTTCCTAACGTGTTAGATTTGATTTCCCTTGTTTGTACTGGCATGAAAATCTCTATATATCTCTATATCAAGCTTACTTGGTTGTAATTACTTCTCCATCTAGGAGAATCACACCCCTAGTGTCTGACAATGAGAAAATAATGTAAAAACAGTTATTTCTTTTAAACTTCTTTTTTCCTGTTCTTAAAGAATTATGGAGCCTTAAAAAAAGCTTTATTCTGTTTATACATAAGAACCCCCCAAATTTCCACCAGAGAACTCCTACAGCTGATAAACAACTTTACCAAAGTGGTTGGATAGAAAATTTATTCATAGAAATCAATAACCTTCCTTTATATAAATGATAAACAGGCTGAAAAAGAAATTAGGGAAACAACACCCTTCACAATAGCCACAAATAGTATAAAATATCTTGGTCTAACTCTTACCAAACAAAGGAAAGATCTGTATGACAAGAACTTCAAGTCCCTGAAGAAAGAAATCAAAGACCTCAGGAGATGAAAATTTATCCCATGCTCGTAGATTGGTAGGATTAACATAGTTAAAATGGCCATCTTATCAAAAGAAACCTTGAGATTTAATGTAATCCCCATCAAAATTCCAACACAATTCCTCACAGACATGGAAAGAGCAATTCTGACCTTCATATGGAAAAACAAAAAACCCAGGATATCCAAACAATTCTCAACCATAAATAATCTTCTGAAGAAATCACCATTTCTGCCCTCAAGCTGTATTACAGAGCAATACTGATAAAGACTGCATGGTATTAGTACAAAGACAGACAGTTTGATCAGTGTAATAGAATTGAAGGCCCAGAAGTAAACCCACACACCAATGGAGAGTTAATCTGTGACAAAGTATTCAAAAACATACATGTTTAAGAATACAATAGAAAAACAAATGGCTTCTAACTACTTTTTTGAATTTAGAGTCTTATGTTTCTTTTAAATTGTTCTCATTCAGGTCCATTACTGTGGTATTCATGATTTGGGGAAAGACATGTTTTCCAAGCTTTTCTTATTGTTGATGTTTTTATGTGAAACCGTAACACCAGGAGTTAGGTTACTGTTTATGTATCGATACAAGTTTGTAACTCTAATAAGGTGGAAGGTAGGCTTTATAGTTATTGGGTTTCAAAGGGATAAAGCTTTTGCTAAGGCCATGTGATTAGAATCACATGGTATAACAGATGATGGATTGACTTCAGTAGAGTCCAAGTCCCGAGAGCCTGGAGCTAAGGAGGTGATGCTAAGTAGAGGTAGGCATACTTGCACTTGCTGGCAGAAGCTGGTGAGCCAAGAACTTAGGGCAAACTCTGGGTGACTTGTGTGAAGGCTGTTCTAGAGAATCAGCTTCTGTGGGCATAATGTTTTTGGCACTGTGTAAAGGATAGTCTTGTGTTATTCAAATGCTGATTTCTCTGTCCACAAATCTTGTTTCAATGCAGACACAGCAATGTAAGGCTTGTATCAAAAATCTCCTGTCTCAGGTTTGTGTAAACAATTCTTACCATTTATTCTTGGCCTTGTCAATAAATGCTGATCACTCAATGGTGGGGGAGAAAAGAGAATAGTGCAGAAGCTTCTGCCAGCCAGGGGAAAGGGGGGGTGCGAATTTCAGATCTTCCATGAGGATGTAGAGTTGAGACATGACGAGAATGTCTGAGATGACATCATAGGAAGAAACATCTAAAGCAGAGAGAGCTAGAACAATAGTAAACTCCAAATACTATTTAGGATCATGGCCAGGAGGTAACCAGATTAGCATAGGGGTTCATATAAATCATTATTGTCTAGCTATTGTGGTGTAGCATGAAATAAATCTTGGTTTCTCTGTGAGATTATTGGGGAGTAGCAAATGTCAAGAAATACAGATGCAAGATTAATTCATTTTTTATACTTATATTAAAAATAATTCATTTACAAGATTCCTCATCTGATGCACAAGCAACCTCCAAGGTGCACAAGCAACCTCCAGGGTGAGTTCCCAAGGAAGTGTGGGAGAGGCTTAAGTGAAGGAGTTTGGGTCCCTTGTCTGGTTTTATAGGCCACATGGGTCAGCACTTTGACAAACTTCCCTCGAGTAATGTGGATGAAGTCTAACCAAAACAGCTATAGTTCTTCACCAGATGCAGAAATCCTCTTGGGTCATACACCTGGAGAAAATTCCCAAGGTGGAAAGAACAGGCTACATGTGAAGGTCTTAGCATTAAAATTAGAAATCACAATCTATGACATATTTTCATCAACAGCCCAGAAAACATTTGTGTACTATGCATATTCACTTTAGTACAAGGCTTCTTTTACTTTTTCAGATGTAAGACAGACAAACTTCAAACAGTCAATGTAAATTTTTGCCACTTTAATTTTTCCTGAGCTACATTTTCTGTACCATTCAGAAACAACAGACCAAATCCAGAAAGTCTTTGTAGAATCTGTGACTACTAACTACATGTATTCTAAACACTTCCTGAGGTTGAATCACTCAAATGCCCCATCCCTGTTATCACAGTGCACTCATTATTATCATTAGTATCTTGTAGAGTAATATTCTCTCTAATGATGGAAATGGTCTATTTCTGTTAGTCAGACAGGGAGGGAAGTAGTCCATTTAAATCATGGCCAGTGAGAATAAATAATGGATGTTAATTTTTAATTTCACTAAATTTTAATATATTCAGCTTAAATTAATTTAATTTAAATTAATTTATACTCAAGTTCAAATATAAATAGATGGTCACTGGATACTATATTGGATGATACAGCTCTGGACTATGTCCATTTGTTAATCATCTGACTTAATTAAAGTATTCCCCAAATGGGAAAATAGCCCAATAAAGGCCTAAATGATTATAAAATCTAGGTTATTTGATTTTACACATAGCCCAATGTTGCCAATGAGACCAATCATGAGAATGTAGTTCCTATGGGGTTGGGGAGGAACAGTAGCTATGTAAAGATAACTAAAAGATAAACATTAAATTAGCCTAACATAAAATGACTAATATAAAAGAATATAGCTGAAGAGAACAAAGAAAAAGAAAGATTATTTATGTTCTTTGCTTTGCAAAAGTACTGAAGCTAATCTTTGTAAGCCAAAACCCATGGATACTTAAGAAGGAGGTCCAATTCTAGTGTTCTAAATCACAGTAAGGATGAGATGGCTACGGCTAGCAATAATTTATTGTGTATATAGATTGATTACTTTGATTTTATCATTACACATTATATACATGTATCAAAAATCACACAACTCTTATAAGGTACTTATTGTATCTTAAAGTGCCTTGACTTGATAAAAACCAAATGTTACATTTGTGATGTGTAATTCATAACTCTTTTGTCATATGTACTTACACAAAACCAGTAAGTATTTCTTTCCTGGGACTGAAGAGATGCTCAAGCATTTAAAAGCACTGGCTACTATTATAGAGGCCCTGGGTTCAATTAAAAGCACCTACGTGGTAGCTCACAACTGTCTATAACTCCAGTTTTTAAGGATCCAAATGTCCTCAAGCCTCCATGAGCACCAATTTGTGCATGTCAGATACAGATAGATATGCAGGCAAAATGGCTACACATAAAAAATAAAAAGGAAAAAAGAGAAAATAAAACCCAAAGATTTCATTTTCCTAGCATTGAGTTTCTTCTTCCTTTTTCTGTGTGAATTAATGCTAATGGGTATCTAATGAGTTGCCCTAACTGACTACTGTGGAGTTCCCATCAACTGTTAAGTTGCATTAAATTGACACTGAATCTTTACAACTCTCAAAAAGCTTGTCAAATTGTTATCTGGTTTATTCTTTGTTTTGTCTGGAATGGAGACACAAGACCGAATATACCCTTTAGTATGAATTACAGGAATTCACCTAGTATTGCTTTAGGTATTTGAAACACATGATGAGATAATATGAAAATTATGCATCTATCTAAAAGAACTTAAAAGAAAAACATTCCACACAAATTATCATGGGCCTAAGGGTCTTTTTGTTGTCAGTAGTTTCTTTACTTTACATTGATATGGTTTTAAAATTATATGGGTTGGTGAACTGGGTTTGATTGGATAATAATATTGAGCTTTTAAAGTACATCTGGTTCCCTGTGGGCCTGTGTATCCGAAGCCTTCTTATGGAGATCTCTGGCTAGGCCTGATGGGAGAGTTCAACCAAAGTGGAAAGAACCTGAGCCTACCCCCACCTCTGCCTACAACTGCTGTCTCTGTTGTTGCTCCAAGACACCTCTCCGGCTGTTCTTCTCTGAGCCAGGATGGGCTGAGTCAGCAGATGCAGACTAGCCAGTGAGGGGGTGTGAGAAGCAGGGATGGGAAATTATTAAGAAAGATAACAGAAGGAAAGAGTTCCCATGTTCATGGATTGGAAAAGTTCACAGCCAGGAAGCCAAGGAATGGCCACTGGTGTTCTACTCACTTCCTCCTTTGTATTCACTCTGGATTCCAGCACATAGAGTAATGCCACCCACACTTACAGTAGAGTTTCAAAATTCAGTTAAATCAACTCTTTATAGACATACTCAAAGGATTGTCTCCTCGGTGAGTCTAGAACTTGCCAAATCGAAAATCAAAGTTAACTATTACAATAATAATCATTATATTTAAATAAATTCAGAAAGCTATTTTAAAAGTAGTTCTTTAAAACAAATCATTATTACTTTTCCCAGAATATTTCTACCTGATATGATGAGGGCCTGGTTTGCCACAGTTCATCCACAACATATAGCTCATTATATATATGCCTCTATATTTTAATCCTACTCCTCCAATAGGGCATATTACAGATGATACGTGTTCAATAAAATCATGAGTTAATTGGTAGTTTACTTATAACTGATTATAGACCACACTTTAACAGAAACTGAAAATAAAAGCTAAGAATTTCAATGGAATCAAGCTATTTGATTATCTTATCTCCTTCAAAATTTTGAAGAAGTAAAAGAGAAAGTTAAAAAGGAAGAAAAAAATCCCTTTGAAAAGATGACTTGTGTGTGATTAAGAAACAGTGATGTGGGAGAAGAGATGGAAGTACAGAGATTTATTGGAAGATTAGTTGATAAAATGCACTGATCATCTGTTACTCTGAAGCTCATGCATCCGAAGCTCAAATAATTCTATTTACCTAATTACAAATTTTCAACCAGACTCTTCCATTCCATTAACACAGAGAAATTGAAAATCAATGTCAATAAGTAATACAAATAGGCCTAAAAGTAAATTTAACCATTAATTCTTTTCTTTGTTTTTCTTATCTTATGGTCTGTTGTAATCATCACCGCCCCAACATACACCAAATGCACACATACCTGTACACATACACATACACACACATGCACACACACACACTACCCATATCAGATAAACACTTACAAACAAATCTGAAGTTGAAACAAAATCATCTATCTTGGCCACCTAGAAGATTATTTCTTTCTTGAGTTTCTTTTGGAGCAGTCACTGAGATCAATCAGTCTGAAGAACCTAAATTCTATCCCAGCTCCATCATTTAATAACCTTTGTCAAATCACATAACTTCTTAGGTTAAGTTTGTTGTTGTTGTTGTTGTTATTGTTGTTGTTGTTTTTTCATCTTGAAAATGGATCAGACAATACTACTTTCAGGTCTCCTGGGAGAGTTCAGTTGAGTGAGATATAAATTCCTAATAAAACTACAGATAGAGTGAGCACTCAAGAGAAGTCCTCTCTTTAATGAAGTTTCTCCTGAGAAAGCTGACGCAATATGACGCAAACCAGGACCTGAGTTTCTTCTCTTACTTAAACACCTCCCAAACCCCCTTTATGCAATGTGTAAGTGTTGTACCAGGGAAATGTTAGTGATCCACAAAAACACATACAGGAGCCAATCTGATGTAACTCACAATAGGGTCTTTATTCCTGTCAGGCTAACTCGCCCCCCCCCAACAAACCATCATGCAGGACAGTTTTGGTGGAGAGGGAGCCCCAAATGTCTACGGGGCAAGACTTTATAGTAAGTAGTAAATAGGGAGTCATGTGCAAGGATCTAATTGGAAAGTTACTGTGGCCTTTAACATAATCGGCTGGTGCTGGGAGTCATATCATAAACTTAAGGGAATAATCTGGAAATGCTGGTCTTGTTGAGGATTAGCATAGAGACTGGAGCTAGGCTCAGGTTTGTTTGGAGGGTAACGTGGAAACTAATGCTAGGTACCAGCCTGTTAGTTTATCTGAATTCAAACTTAGATCAGGTTCTCTAAAATGGAGTCTGAATTTAAAAGATTTGGCATCTCATCAGCAGCATTTCAAGTTGACACACAGGAAAACTGAGAATAGATACAGAAACCTTCAAAAATATGCCTCTTCACCTTATCACCAGTAGATTTAGGAGTAGTTCTTCAAATCCTGTGGTTGTCATTCACAAGGAGCCAGAAATATCTTTTCAGTCTTAGGCACAAAAGAGTAAAAGATCTGAATCATGTGATATTGTCTTAACAACTATCAAAAAAAAATGATAATGTAGACTCAGCACAGGCACTGGTTCTTCAGTGTAGGTTGCATAATTCAGATTTCTATACTAAGACAATCCCTGAAATAAGAAACAAGAACTTCCAAAAAGAAAATATTGTATTCTACACAGTTCTCCACCTGCATGTACTGCGAGGTAACCATAGGCCACACATTTAGAGTCACACTCTCTTCATTTACAAAGCAAAGATTACATCTGCCCTGTTTCTTATACCCCTACCTTTTCACTAATTATTTTATTTATTTATATTCCAAATGTTGTTCTCCTTCCAGATCATCCACTCACCCATTCACCTCACTTCTCTAGCATTCTGCTTCTCTGGGCCATCAAGCCGCCATAGGACCAAGTGCATCCCCTCCTTCTGAGGCCAGGTCTCTGCTACATGTATGCCAGGGGCCATGGACCAGCCCTCTTTGGTTAGTGGCTTAGTCTCAATATAAAACTTAAAGCAGAAGCTCAATATGCTGGCTGTCATTCTGCATAAAATAATAAATGGAGCTGCCTTGTGCTTCCTCTGTAAACAGCCTGGTAGGTAGATTTCACATCCATCAGAGTTTTCATTCATTTTTATTCATTTTTTATTCATTACCTAGTTTCTTAAAATGTGCTTTATGCATATTAACACATTCTAGTTCATAAACCCCACTACAGGAATTGTCTACCAAACACACACACACACACACACAGACACACACACAGAGAGAGAGAGAGAGAGAGAGAGAGAGAGAGAGAGAGAGAGAGAGAAAGAGAGAGAGAGAGAGAGAGAGAGAAAAGACGACCCCACTAGAATCACTGTTCCTATCTCACTAGTCAATAGCCTCATTTTGAAATGATACATCACCCAGTTAATGAAGAAATACCACATATGGAAAATATAGGGAGGAGAAACAGAAGACAGCTTTAGGTACCAGTCAACACAGGTGTGTTATGTATAATATAAGAAACAATAGTTTTGCTACACCAGGACTTTTATGCATTAAAGTGCTAAATTTTCCTAAAGTCTGAGACACATAGTTGTGCAAAAAGAGGAGTTAATCATCAAGATTATTGTGTTTCTGGTGTTTATCCCACTAGGCTTCTTTCTCTCCTGCTCCTCATAGCCCTCTTAGGGGCAGGTGAAAAGAAAAATTAGAAGTCTACACACTTTCATGTTCCTCCATCTTTGGGTATCTGTAAACTTTCAAGCCAAAGTTACCAAGAAGAAGGAAGAACTAGATTCTCATGAAATACCCTGACGAGCCAAACATAATACTTGTCCTAATAAAGAAGGACCATACCTAATCTTTATTTCTTTCTAGGTTCTTATGCATTTACTAGAAGACTACTAGCAAAGACCAAAACACACGTTCTGTTTTACTCTAGATAGCCTCTTAATACAACTACTCATAGATTCAAACTCATAGGTTTCCTTTAACCCAAGGCTTCGGGTTGGTAACTAAAGTAAAATGTAAATTAAACATGCAACTTGTGACTATTGTTACTCTAAGCCATGTTAGCAGGAAAGGGATGTTTGCAGAGTAAGCCAGTTTATAAGAAGCTAAGATAAGTTAGTTGGAGAACCTCCAATTCCTAGAATAGAGTTGGATTATTTTCCATGGGGCTTCTTCCCATTAAGAAGGTCAAATTCTTGTTGTGGTGATCAAGAGGCCAAGCTCTCTAGCGAGAGAAATGAGGGCAAAGCCAGGCATACCAGGAACCCTTCTGGAGGGCGTGGAAGTCTAGGGGTCGACCGTAGGGGGAGGCAGGGGAGCTGACAGCTGTGTCAGTCTCCTGCGGAGTCACTTCTGGATCCTCTGCAATTTTCAGCTGATGGTAATGAACTTCAACTGCCTTCTTGATGGCAGCAACAACCTGGTTCTGTGGATGACAGGTCACGGGCGATGATCTCTGTCTTGCTCAATCTTGATGTCGTGCGCACATCCTCTCAATGAGGGTCCGTCCGGATGGGTCCGTGCCTCGAGCCCGACCGGCGGATCCTGGTTATTCATGGGGGCGAGGAGGACTGGAACCTGCTATTCTTCAGAAGATATGGTACACTGCTTGAGTTATGGTCTCCCTGCTATTCTTCAGATGATATGGTACACTGCTTTGAGTCTATCTGCAGTTGCCAAGCAGGATCTTGCAGTTGCCCAGCTTCAGGGGACCTTGTGCAGGTGGGAAAAGGTAGGGGGTGAGGGTAAGGGCGAGGCTCCTGGCTTCTGGTCCATCTGGGTTAGAACTTCTAATAGCAGGCATCACGGGTGATTCAATTTACCTGGAAAGAAAAAAGAAGGGGATTCTCAGGGAGATTTCTCTTCCCTGGATGTAAATTGTTATTCATCGTATTTATGATTGGGCCTGGCTTTGTGAGGGTATCTATTTTTTCCATTAATATTTGTGGTAGCCGGTTAGCTGTGCCTTCTGTGGTATTGGGCAGGCATATCAGTCCTCGGCTCCATAAGGGAACTGGGACTGGGGCATTCCCTTTATGGGTATGAGGGTCCTTCCCCATATCTGTGGCAAAGTTTTGTTGGTCTTGGTGGTGCCCTAGGTCACCAACATGGTCAGCAAGAGATTTGCCATGAGCTTTCAGCTTTAGAGAGAGAAAAGTGAACAAGGCATGATGGAGAGTATTTCAGGGGGACTCCTTCTGAGGGGGTACCGTTCCCCCTCTTTTGTTTTTAAAGCCAATTTTTCAGAGTTCTTGTAAAATCAGGGCAGAAGCGCCAACAGTTGCTCCTTCCACACTCAGAGAGTCATGAAGGCCTTATTTAAGGATATATAAATCTATATTAATAATCTTTTGTCAAAGGACTTTTATAGCTCCACTGACAATCAGACTATATGATATATCGATTAGAAATAGCTTTTTCTACTTTTTGTTAGATTACCTCTCTTTTGTCAATTAACTGTTGAGGAAGTTAGGGTTTAACTTGGCTTTTTCCTAAACCAAGGCCACCCTTGATATGGCCGCTAACATTGGGGAGCCTTCCTTTATGACAATATTACACCCCAAACTGACAAATGGTTGGTAACTTGAACATTTACAAGAGACTAGGATGGCTGTGAGTTAGCCCAATGACGGGATTATTGTAGGTCCACTTCCCAGGGGCCCACCCAATGCAGCCGAAAAGGAGTGCGTGGTGCTGGGAGTGGGTGCAGCCTACATGGCCTAAGACAGGGCTCTCACCCTCCTTTCACCCACATCAGAGTCCCTTGACGTTGCCCATCGTCGACAGCCTAAAGCCTTCGACCATCGATGTGACTTGTCTCACGTCAGTGTTTTGGGGTTGTGAACTTGTCTAAGACCCCCCATAATTAGACATACAAATTCAAAACTCACATAGTTGGGATTGAACATAAGAAGCCTTCTCTAACTAAACAGAGAAGGGGGAGATGCCAGAAGCCAGGACCCTCGCCCTTACCCTTACCCCCTACCTTTCCCCACCTGCACAATGTCCTCTGAAGCTTGGCAGCTGCAAGATCCTGCTTAACAACTGCAGATAGACTCAAAGCAGAGTACCATGTCTTCTTAAGAATAGCAGGGAGACCATAACTCAAGCAGTGTACCATATCTTCTGAAGAACAGCAGGTAGATCATAATTCAAGGCAGTGTACCAAGGCACAGGCCAAGAAGATTTTGTACCTTTCCACCACCTGGACCCTCTTACCCCCTCCCCTTGTAAAACATGCTATAAAAAAGCATTTCATGTTCAAAAAAAAAAGAAATTAAAAAAAAATACTCATTTATAACAAAAAAAATAAAAAAAAAAAAAAAAAAAAGAAGGTCAAATTCTAGTTAAACCTAAAAGGGCCTCAGCAAATGTACAAGATGGAGAAACCTCTGTACTGTCTTGTACTACATGTTGAAGGCAAGGTTTAAACAGAAATTTTCAAACCTGGTTCATATTGGAATCATATGCACACTATAAAAAGTACAAGTCTCTATGGAAAAGACACACTTTACTAGTGAGTCTGTTTTCAAGATGGCATGAGTGTAGAGTAGGGGATTATACTATGTGAGTGTAGGGGATTATACCATGTGGGTCTAATCTTTGCAAATTTTCAAACGGTTTTTGGCCCAAGAAAGATACAGCCTATTATCATGCTAAAGATTGAAGAAGCTAAGAGACTCATTGCCTTGTCATAAGTTTACACTTTACCCTGAAGATTGTCATTACCCTGAGTCAATCTGCACAGGGGAGGACATGCATAACAAGTTAAATTACTCCACAGTAATCTTTCTGCTTTCTTGCAATTCTCACTTACACTGCTTCTGTTACTAAAGAGTGAAGCCTATGTACTATGTTGTGTGAAAAGGACAAAAGACAGACAATTCTGTTTGGCTGTTTTCTGTATTTTTTTTAATTGGATATTTTATTTATTTACATTTCAGATGTCATCCCCTTTCCTCATTTCTGCCCCTCCCCCCGAAACTCCCTATCCCATCCCCTGTCCTCCTTTTTGCTTTTATACCATTTTAATTACAAATAAGTATCAAGGCCAATTCTAGGTTTAGGAACTTGCAATACAATAGATGCAAATATTCAAGGAACAAGCAAGACAATAAACACAAATAGTCAAAGAACAAGCAAGGCAATAAACAAAGTTCTGTGATCACTCTCATTATCACTGTTTCTAAGGGCTTATCAGGATGACCAAAATATCTGAGTCAACTTCCCTGTCCTAGCCCAAAGTCATTTTCATGTCTGAAGCCTACTTCTTGGTTCTAGCCTAAGATTTAGATTCCTGCCTGAAATTACATCTTTGTTCTAGAATAATCTCAAATTCCTTCCTGAAGTCTACTTCCTTGTCCTTGGCCAATGACATATTCCTGCAAAGCAGCTCATTTCCTTGTCCTTGGCCAACATCAGATTCAGCTCCAAAAGCTTTCCACCTCTCCCCACTTTTCTATTTTATAAACAAGACTGACCCTATCTCAGATTGTTCTCACAAGAATGCCTTCCTTACCCATCATTATCAATAGCAATGCACTTCTGTCTTAGGTTGGTAAGGCTCTGTGTAGAATCTTACTCATCCTTAGCTTGCCAGCCTGTTAATTTAATAACTCTGTCTGGGGGTCCATTTTCAGTTTCAAGCCATGTACTTTGGCTGCCAACATATTGTTGTTGGTAAATACAAGCCTTAACAAAATGGGTAGGAATAAAAGTATTCTCAGGACAAAAGGGCTAGCATGATCAAGCTATATATGCCATCCTTGAAGCTTGACCAAAATGTAAATATCAAGTTATCAATCTAAGGAGACCTCCAGCCACTTAGCTCATGAAGATTACTAAGTAGATGAGGACTCTAGGACTTAGGTTTCCTTAGGCAGCATGCTGCATTTCAGCCTCAAAAACTGGAATAAGGTTGATAATGAGAATCAAAAAAAGTTAATTTTTTACTGTCATACAAGCCAAATGAGGTTATAATTTGGACAAAAGATGAAGTTTTATAATAACATTAAGACACTATGGTCATAAGACATTAAGAAATTGGTACTGACTAGTAAGCTTCCTCCTGACTAGTTAAGTTTTTACAGTACAGGAATTTGTTATGCAGGCTGCTAGAGGCACGGTAAACAACCTTACTCAGTGATAAACCCTGTGAACTACAATAATGAATAGCATGACAGATATTCTCATGAATGCAATCATGGCACAAATCTTATGGGGTAACTATGAACCTTTTGGAACAAAACCCAGGGATGGATATAAATATGGTATCAAACTGTCCAGGAAATTTCTCTTCATATACATAAATTAGTTCAACTTTTCTTGTTGTATATAGAAACTCACAACCAGTCAACTCTAAGAAATAAATGTCTAGGGACCTTCACAGGGCCTTCACAAGATCAAGTCAATACTCTAGCATAGAAAGGGGAGGGATTCACAATCCTGTACTCATAGCTGAGAAGCTATGAACAATTGGTGGCTTCTTGGAGAAAAAGAGTCAGGTTTCTTTAAGGTCCCTTACAGATTTGGCTATTGAACAATGTCTTCAACATCCAAGAAAGGGGTTAAACCCTGACATGACCACCTTATAGGACTGAAGAATGAATTGAAGTAAAAATACAGAAAAACAAAAAACAACCTTGCAAAGCTCCAAATCAACCTTATTCCCTCCTAAAATAGAGATAATGTTTACCTTAGACTAGAGAGATGACTAAGCTGTTAGAGTTTTGGTTTTCTTGTTGAGGCCACAAGTTTGGTTTCTAGCACTCTTGTTGGGCACATGATAATCATCTGTAACTTGTTCTTATCGAATTCAACGCCCTCTCTTGGCTTCTCTGGTCACCTGCACTCATATGTACATGCCCACACATCAATACACATACACATTTTTTTAATCTTTGAAGAATATTTTTAGTTTGTTAAAGTAATTATGTCATGACTGTAAACAACTGTTTCCAGTACATATATATTCATCATTCAGTATTAATACAACATAGAACACAAATTAGTTTGCTCCTAGAATTTCCCCTAAGTAACAAAATCTGTGGCCATTTCAAATTTTCATTCACTTTTCTTGTAGATTGAAATTATTTTTATTTTATATCTATTTGTTAATTTTGGGTATACCTAATTAAATGAACATATGGATGTGTGAAAATGATAGTTTAATTCATAGATAGTTTAATGAGATAAATTGGTAAAATGCTAATAAGTACAAACTTTCTTATAAATGTAGCTATTCCTTACTTCTTAAAACCTATTAAAATACTATCTTGGGGTCTATTAAATGCCTGACAAAATTTAAACTGCTTCTTGTTTAAATAAAACAATATTCATTAGAGTCATGAGACAAAAGTTTCATTAACCCATGAAAATTAATAATACATAATCGATTATGATGATAATTTCTTTACAAAACATAGATCTTCCTCAATCATAGACACATAGATTTGGATAATAATTTCTTACATTTGGAAGAAAAAATAATTAATTTTATTTCTTTTTTAGATAATCACATCACACATAACTTTACTAGGACATAAAATGCTTTATGCCAACCAAAACATCTAAAGGTAATGCTCATTAATTTTTTCATTAGATTAATTTCTATAGATTGATTTTCAAAAATTTTCTGAAAATTGAAGTATTAAGTATGTTTGTTCTTTTGTGTACTTCTTAGCCACAATTTCCTCTCTTTTTCTCCAGATCTCTCCCCCACTTCCCCATTGTCCACTCCTGTCCCATCCTCCCCACATCCACTCCTCCTCCTTTCTCTTAAAAAGTCAGTCAAATGTTGCATATTAATTGCTGTAAGACTAGGGACCTCCTGTCCTATTAAGATTAGACAAGGCAACCAATTAACACACTAGGCAGAAAGGTTCCTAAAAGTACATAACAGAGTCAGTGACAGCCCCAGTTCCCATTGTTCGAAGTCTCTCTAAATAAATAAATAAATAAAACCCTACAGAACTGTAACATAAATACAGAGGTCAGTTCCATATTGGTTCTTGAGTGGGTGATTCAGTCTCTGTGAGCTCCTGTGGATCCAAATTAGTTGATTCTGTAGGTTTTCTTGTGGTGTCCTTGACCCTTCTGGCTACTATAATTCTTTTCCTCTTCTTCTGAAGGATTCTACAGGTTCCTCCTAATATTTGGCTGCAAGCGTCTGCATCTGTTTCCATCCAGATGGATGAAGTCTGTCTAATGGCAATTGGGCTAGACAAAAATTTATGAGTATAGCATAATATCATTAGGAATCATTTCATTGACTTTATTTCATTCCTGTTTCTCTTTCTCCTAAGTCTCTGGGCTACCCAATCTCTATTTCCTTGCCCTCTAGGCAATGTCATTGCTGGGTATTGTCTCATCTCATGGGTCTTAATCCAGGCCAGTCATTTGTTATCCTCTCCCTCTGTGCCAAATTTACCCCAGCAAACTCTACAGGCAGGACAAATTGTAGGTTGAAGGTTTTGTGGCTGGGATGGTTCTCCACTGGAAGACTTGTCTTGTTATAGTAGATACTAGGAGTCTTAGCTAGGGTCACCATCATAGATTCATGGGGCTTTCCATTGCACTACGTTTTTAACTTATTTCAGATAATACTCACATGTCTGCCTTGATTCCAATGGTCTCTCCTTCCATCCTTCCCCACTCTGATCCCTCCTGTTCCCATCCACACACTCATCCCTTTCAAACCTGTCTATCAGGTTCCCCTAGAGTTCTCCTTGTTACTTAGCTTCACTAGGTCTGTATATTGTACAACAGCTATCCTTTACTTTGTTGCTAATATCTACTTGTAAGTGTCTGTGATGCACTTCTTTCAGGGGTTTGGGTTACCTCAATCAGGATGATGTTCTCTAGTTCCATCCATTTGACTGCAAATTTCATGATGCCACTGTTTCAATAGCTGAATAATACTGCATGTATAAGTGTACCACATATTTTTTTATTTGGTTGAGGGTCATCTAGGTAATTTCCAGTTTGTGCTATTGCAAATAAAGTTTGCTGTAGTCAAATAGAAGGGCTTTGTTGGTGCTATATTGCCATGGCTGTTATTGATTTTGTTATTACCCCTTTCTCTCTTGAATTTATTAACTACTTTTCTAAGCTCATTAGTGTGTGTGTGTGTGTGTGTGTGTGTGTGTGTGTGTGCAACTTACAGAATCTATTTATTGTTGGCTTGTTTCTTTACACATATTTAAGACTTACTACTTGGAATTAGATGACCTATCAGAGTCTTGTTTCCAAAGAAAACTGAGTTACCTATCCTTATTGTTATCAGTTCTTTGTCTCAGGGATGGATCTTGTTATATTTTCCCTAACTATATTGACCGTGATGCCATGTATACCAAAGTACTCTGTTCTGATGGTCATGTAAAATGAGAATTCATAGTAAAATTATTATTAAAAGATGAGCAAAAATCAGAAATACTAAAGGCTGTGCTGAGTGGACCAGGCCAGTTTGATGATAAAAAATTAACTTTTTTATGTTTTTGATATGAGTTCATTTTTGATATGAGAAAATGAGTTAACATTTTTATGTTTTTGATAAACTGAAGTGTTTCTTAAATGAATCTAATGTTTTATTAATTGCTACAGTTTAAGTATTTTATTTAAAAGCAATTAAGGGTCACCAGGTACAACATTTAGCATAGTAACCATTTCAGCTGTAGCCATACATCCAACAAGTAAATTATATGACTTAAGAATTTTTTAAAAAATATTAATAACAGAATTTTAAAAAGCTTTCAAAACTGTTAATGCTCTCTAAACTATGAGGATATTTTTAACCAATGAGATCAGTTTTAGAGCAATCCCTTCCTACATGCTATGGAAAGTATGCATGTATTTAACATATAAAAACTGTTACTAATAGCACAACAGAGATCACAAGTTCTCAAGTTCATCTGAAATTTCACTGAACTACTAATGGCTGCATGTTTCTTAGATTAAGTAAAATAAATAATATAAATAATAATAAATGTTTGTAGCGTTTATTACTCTTAGTTAAATCAGTAATTGTTCATATTTAGCATGTTGCCTATTTTCAAATTACTCTAAAGTTAATTACACAGCAGGTTCTTCTGTCATGTAAATAGCAGTTGACATTTGTTTACCACATCAACAAATTAAGGCTGTTTCACAAGTTAAGAAATAAACAAACAATGGCAGTTTGTGTATGGTTTGCTTTCTCCTTTAGATTTGACCTTTAAAATTATAGCAGTAATAAAATAAACCCTGGAAAAAAAACATAAATGAACATATTTTACAGGTAAATATGTGGCTACATGATTTTATATTTAAGAACAGTTTGATCTCAGAGCCACCAAGCATCATTAGAGTTGCACAAATAATCACATGAAAAACATTTTTATAACTTAGCCAAACAGTGATTTTTATAACTCAAAAAATAAGAGTTAACATTTTTATGGTTTTGATAAACTGAAGTATTTCTTAAATGAACCATGTTTTATTAATTGATACAATTTAAGTACTTTATTTAAAAGGAATTAAGGGTCACCAGGTACAACATTTAGCATAGTAACCATTTCAACTGTAGTCATACAGCCAACAAGTAAATTATATGACTTAAGAATTTTTTTAAAAAAATCATAATAACAGGATTTTAAAAAGCTTTCAAAAATGTTAATGCTCTCTAAACTCTGTGGATATTTTTAATAATTCAGTATGTTCTTAGTAGACTTATATCTCTCTTCTCCTACTGTTGGTAACTAATACCATAGCATACCTCACATGATTACTGTTCAATAATCTTCTAATATTTATTGAAGTGAATGCCATAACTATTTCTAGCTAGTCAGCATAACATTTTCCCAGCAGGCCTATACTATTGTGGTCTGTAGTGTTCTATACTGGAATTATATATTCCACATGCCAAGTATCTTAAGCATGTACACTGAGGATTTGATTTCTGAATATTTTCCCTAAACTCTACTATAATAGTTACATTTGAATGTTGCAAATATTTCAACAGAAGAAGCAGAAATGATAAAATCTCCAGTCAATGAAATGACTGCAAATGTATAAATATTGATGAAGCAATATAAGAAATATGAACAAGCAAGACAACATAATCACCTACCAAAATACCAATTCCACAACAATAACTTCCAGTGAGAGAAAGTTAAACAAAATTCAAAATCAATAACTTAAAAGAATGATTAAAATGAAATTGTAAGAAATCAGAGGGGGTACAAATAAAATCTTAAATGGCTTGTAAAAGAATACAATGAACATAAGAATGAATAAGAAAATGTTTTATATAAAACAAAAATTTAATAGAGATAATACTAGAAATAATAAAATTAAATATAAAAATACAGTAAGTCAAATGAAAGAAATCAATAAAAAGTTCCATCAATAAAATAGAACACTTTGAAGACAAAAATATCAAGACTGTAAAACAAGGTAAATGAATTAGAATTTGTTAACATTCACAAAAATAAAATACAGAAATCTGACATATTGGACAAGTTTGATGAGAGAACATTCAAAGATCAAATGCATGAATTATGAACACAGCAGAAGAACTCCAGCTGAAAGTCATAAATAACATGTTCACCTGAACCATATCCAGCAATTCCTTGACCAAAAGAAATGGCTGACCAAATTCAGGAGGCATTTAAAACACCAAATGAACAAGACCAAATAAGAACTCCCCATATTGTATCACAGTTAAAATGTTTAAGATACAGACAAAAATCAAAAACAAAACTGAAAACTGCAAGAGAAAAGCATAAAGTCACATACAAAGACAAATCCATCTAAATAAGATTCTATGCATAAGAAATGAAGAATCCATCATAAAACTGATATATTTGACAAACACTTTCAGTGAGTAGCAGGATGAAAAACTGGCGTGTAAAAATCTGTATCTTTCTCACACAAACACCACCCCTACACACACACACACACACATACACAAACACACATGGAGTGAAGGTATGGGCAAATTAGGGACAGCTCAGGGCAAGGTTTTACCTACACTAGTAGGACTTTAGGTGGGATATGATTGTTTTGGGATCACTTAAGCTGCTGCACATAACCTGTAACCTATGCTCTGTAATTATGCAAAATAAACACATTGATTTGTCGAGTTAGACTTTGGTGGAACCATTATATTGATCTGTTGTTAATCCCCTATCTAATGTGAGTAAATATTTCTTCACTTTCCCCAGGAAAATTTCAGGAACCATAATCATACTTGTTTGCTCATTTCAAACACTCATACTAGCTGTAGCAATAATTATCAATAAATGAGCTTCAAAGCTAACCTTTGATATTAGAAATTAGTAATAATGTCTATGCAAATGTAATATCTCAACACAAACACTCAAAACTTTAGAGAAAAGGCTGTTCAATTTAAGTTCATTTGGGGAAGCTTATATAATTCTTGACCAAACCTATCCTCTATCGAATCTTGCCTATAATAATTGTGGTGACAAAATGGAAAATGGAGGCTGTCAGATGATTTATTATATTAAAATTAATAGGTTTGGGTGCAAGCATTACTTTATTTCTTAGGCTTCTTTGTGCTCTATATGTAGTAAGTGCACATGCATGAATAGAAAGAGAAAATATGTTCACATACTATAGACAGTCTGATATCTTTACACTTAAACCATCAAGAAATTTGTGCCACAGAGATTTTTGTGTAACATTCACGTGACAAAATTCATCACTGGTGTGTACAAACACCTGAATCGTCCTCCATGGATGAGACTATATGTTGAAAGTACAGGTTCACTAACTTATTAGTATCTTACTAATATTATGAGCGCTCAAGTAGGAGATCATCAAGTTTAATAAGTAACATTTCTTGAACATAGGTTCCATGTAGGAATGCATCTGGGACAGCTAGAGCCTGGAGTGTAATGACAATATGTTAGAGGAACATTGTCATTATGCATTAAATGTTCGATGTCTCACACTTCAACTCAATTCTATAATGTGAATACCTTTAACACAGCTTTCTTTTTATCAAACCAAGGATAAAGAAACAAGTTTGAACTGAGAAATCACTTAAGCAATAGCCTAAAATTACTGATTGACTGCGCTATTCATTAAGATGTTAGGATGAATGCTCTAAAAGTAATAAGTGTGCTGACAATTACCATGGGGGAGAAGTGTTCAGCAGGAAGCTTCTGTGAAGAAAACCAAACTGTGGACACACAACAACATGTTTAAAAACAGTGATAGAGTTGAAATAGAAGATCCACATAGGGAAAAATGTCAGCAAAAAGTACTAAATTCAGAATCTTACATTCTCTAAGAGAAACTGAACACAGGTAGCTGGTTTAAAAAAAAATAATTTTGAGTGATTTTGAATGAAATGATGTTTTGTGTGTCTAAGAAGACTTAATTTCCTCCCAGTCATGCTTGACTCAAAATTCCATCTCCCAGCAGATCCATTCCAGCTTCTAAACACTTCTCCATGCTATGCCAAGTCCCTCCCTTTTATAACTACTATCACTGTCTTATGGAGAAAATCATCTTATATTTTATAGAACATTACTTCTGTTCTCTATCTTATTCCTCTTTCTGCCTGCCAACCAGCACAACCAAAATTTTAAACATATATTTCAATAGAAAGCAGCCCACTGATGGCTCCCTGTGGCTTGCTGGACAAAATATAAATCTCCTTTCTAGATCATTAGGCTTTATGCCAGGCTGACCACAGCTTCCCTCCTGGTCTTGCTCAATTCTCTATTTGCATAGCGCTAGATTTCACTTTCAATGACAGTGTCATTGCCTGTACAATTCAGGCCTTGTTGCAAATTCAAAATTTGCTAGTTTATCAAAAATGCCTTCTGTTAACCTTTTCTAACAGTACAGTAGGTAATTCTTTGTTTAGGTAGGATCAGTTTCTCCTTACTTTTCTTCTAGGGTTTTGTGTCTGTGTCTCTAATACAGTGCGTTTTTAATGTATAGTTCAGAACAATTTAAATAATTTTATAACTATTCTCCAAATGCATCATTATATAAACTGTAAATATTTATCTTTAGGTCACCAACATTTGATATCATGCCTGTCAATAGCAATTAGCAAGAAATTTGAAATATTGTATGTGTAAAGTACAAAAATTATTAATAGAGAATGTAGGACTTTAATATTTAGCAAAAGAAGTAGAATATTTGTCATGTTGAAAGTTCCAAAACTTATCTGATCTAATCAGCACCAATCTCAAAACTAATGCAGCTGAAGTTTTTTTCCCTGTGTACAACTTAAAATATCAATGTTTTCCTGAACTGATCATAAATAATCGTCTTTCTCTAACTCATCCTATGTAGTGATCAGTTCACACAACTGTAAATATCTAACTGAAGAAATGAATAATATGAAGGAAAAATTATCCTTCAGGCCTTCATCTAATCTTATCAACTAACACAAGAAGCACTCTACCAAAATCACCTCTCATTACGAAACAAGCTAATGAAAGCTCAGGCATAGCAGAGGAGTCTGCACAACAATAAGAAGTATAACAGAGTGTACTGAACATTTCTCATTTGCCTAGGACTTCAGAGCACATATTCATGAGCTTGTTTCTGACTAATTACAAACCAGCTCCACCTTAGCTCTTTTAGAAAAATTTAGGGAAATGAAGTGGTGATATTTAACATGTAGGCAAGGCTTGAGTTTATAGTGGATACCTGTACTAATAGTATTTGTCTAGTAAATAAGCTTAACACAAAAGCAACAAAACACTGTTTTTTTTTTAAACTAAAAACTTATGGCTGCTAAATACATTTCCAAACATGAATTAAAATTTTAGACTTTGACAAGATTTGAATGTCTCCCATCTCAAGTATCTGATGCTATCAATATAATTGTTTCTCAAAATAAGGCCTGGAGAAGGATAGGGATCCCTGGGACTATCAAGGAGGCCTATAAATGTAATAGAGTTTTGCACAAATAAAATGCAGGCTGGGTTTGTCTGAAGCTGTGTATTTTAACAGGGTATGGTGGTTCCTGTCTGTAATCCCAACACTTAGGAGATGGACACTATAGGATCAAATATACAAGATACTCCAATTGTAGACCTAGTCTTTTTTGGCATATTCTTATATTGACCCATTCTGATTGAACATACCTGTGTCATTACCAATGTCCAGGCTGGCCCTAGTTGTGTATCTTACTTACCAATCAAGTACGATCAATTAACCTGGTTCATACACACCTGTGCATCATTCAACCTTCAGGTCTTGGCCTAAATTTCAATGGCTATACTCAGGATCAATCTTGTGAGTTCCCAGAACCCTAACATACTATACCCTTATCTTGATTGCACATTTCATGAGCCCATCCAGCCAGATCAGTCCCACTTGTTACGTTTCCAACAACCAGGCAATGTCCAAATCCCATAGCATGAATTCTCACCCATTCTAGTGAATCATCTAGCTCAACTGTAGCACCATTAACCTCCAGACCTATCCCATGATCAAATCTTTGCACTAAATCAACATGTTGCAGCTTAGGAAACTCACATGATACACCATCAAAACCTTAAGATCTTGTCCCAGCCATATAACTTGTACAGTTGCTCTGTACATCATCTCAGAGTAAAATGAGAGAAAAAATATATTCCTAGCTAATATGATAAAAAAGCAAGCAATGTAGAATTTTTAATATCAGAAAAAAATAGACTTCAAACCAAACTAATTGGAAGAGATAGCAATGGGCATTACATAACTCAAAAGGATATTGCAATGCTAAACATTTGTGCAACAGCCACAAAGATACCACATTTATGAAAGAACCACTGCTCTACCTAGTGTTACATATTGATCCTCACATAGTGATGATAGTGGACAACTTCAATACCCGTCTTTTGCCAATAGAAAGGTCATCCAGACAAGAACTAAACAAAGAAATACTGACATTAAATGACATTATAAACCAAATGACCTGACAAACATCTATAAAATAAACAAACAAAAAATATACTGTCTTCTTAGCAGATCATAGAATTTGCTCCAAAATTTACCACATACTTGGACAGAAAGCTAGTTTTCAACAAATACAAGGAAATTGAAATCACACCCTGATTTATATCTGTCCACCATTGAATAAAGCTGGATGTGAATAACAACAGAAAGTGGAAATACACATAGGAAGCTGAACAACTCACTATTGAATGAAAATTGTGTCAGGAAATAAATTGAGAAGGAAATTAGCTTTTTAGAGTTGAATGAAAATGAAAACACAATATACACAAGCCTATAAGACATAACTAAGATGGTTGTAAGAGACAAGTTAATTTTAATAAGCATCTAAATAAAAACAAAGAAATAAACTGTAGAAGTCTTAATATAACAAAAAAATTGAAAAAATTCTAGAAAAATCAAGATGAAAGAAAAAACAAAGAGGAGATGAAAATAGATAAGCTATGAGAAGAAATTGAAGTTAAAAACAAATAATGAATACAAAGAATTGGTGAAATAAAGAGTTGGCTCTTTAATAAAATGAAGAATATTGAAAAAGCCTAAGCCAAGTTAAACCAAAACCAAAATGATAGAGCAAATACAAATTAATAAAATTGAGATGAAGCTTTCCTATATAAAAATGTCAAATATATTGAGAAATAAATAAAGGAAACAGTATTTTTCACAGAAGTCTCAAAAATATCTTAGGATTATTCTGAGTGAAAGACTTGTATAACAATAAAAATTGTACTTTGAAGAGATAAATTGAAGAAGAAAGCAAAAGATGACATACCATGCTCTTGGATTTGTAGAATTAAAGGAGCAAAGAAATGGCCTTCCTACCAAAGAAATCTACTTATTCAATGCAATGCCCATCAAAATTCTACCATAGTTCTTTACAGAAATTAAAATAGTCATCTTAAACTTCATATGAGAACACAAAAAGAAAATCAAGTTTGCATAAATAATTTTGAATAGTAAAAGAACTTCTAGAAGTATTACCATCTCAGATTTCAAGTTATAGTACAGAGCTGCACTAATAAAATCAGTATTAAATTGTCCTAAGGGAAGAAATGTTCAACAATGTAATAGAATTAAAGACCTGTATAAACTTCATAAACCTGTGGACATCTAATTTTGTTTTGGTTGTTTTTTTTTTTTGAGATTGCAGATAATCATATTTCTTCCTTTCCCTCCTCCCAACCCTCTTATATACTCTTTCCAAATCTTCTTCAAATTTATGAACTCTTGTCTTCATTAATTGTTATGCATGCATATGAATATGTTCATAACAAAATATAGCTTGTTCAGTCCATTTGAAGTTACTTGTATGTATGCTTCCATGGTTGACTGTTTGGAACTGAAATAATTGTATTCTTCCCTGGAAAAGGGAAGAATACTCCTCTCCTGCTCCCAGCTTTCCTCAGTTGCCTATACGTCTTTGTATAAGATTAAGACCTTATGGGCTTTCCACTCTGTATTTTAGCATGTCCATTGGTGTCTTTGGTATTCTGCTCACATTCATCATCCACACTGGCAAGATTGTGTGAGTATAGCTTCTGATATTGTGAGGCACAGTGCCACAGCAAATTCCATGATCTTTTGATTCTTAATCTTTCTTACCCCACCCCCACTGCTGTAACAGTCTGTAAGCCTTAAATACAGGCATGTTTCGTAGATATATCCATTTGAACTGGGCTACACAACTCTGAATTTTGATTGGTTGTGCTTTTCTGTTGTATTTTCTGTTTCAAAGACAAGTTTTCTTGATGACAGTGAAGGCTACTCTTATGTATGCCTATAATAACAAATATTGATAGATTGTTGTTAGGGGCAGTGCTGGTTTAGGAAAGTAGTAGACACCTGATTTTTGACAAAAAAAGCAAAAGTTAAACAATGAATAAATGGCAGTCTTCAACAAATGGTGCCAGTCAAACTGGCTGGCTGCATGAAGAAAATGAAAAATAGAGCCATATCAATCATCCTGCATAAAATTTAACTACAAATTCAGGACTTCAGCATATGACCAGGTATTCTGAATCTGATAGAAAACAAAGTAGAGCATAAGCTTGATATCACTGGAACAAGAAAGGACTTTTTGAAGAGGATACAAACAACACCAATAGTGCAACCATCAATTAACAAATGGGACCTGATGAAGATAAGAATCTTCAGCACAAGACACTATCATCTGTGGTAAAGTGACAACCAACAAAATGAGAAAAAAATCTTTTCCAATTATACATATGAATATATATATATATATATATATATATATATATATATATATATATTGCAAAGAACTTAGAAAAAATAAACATCCAGAAAACAAATAGAACAATTTAAAAATAAGGGTGTAGAACTGAACAGAGGGTTCTTAACAGATAAAAAACAAATGGCTAGAAACACTTCTAAAATGTTCAATATTCTAATTCATTGAGAAATGCAAAGTACAACCACTCTGAGATTTCTTCTATCCCAGTCAGAATAGCCAAGATTTAAAAAAAAAAAAAAAGCCAGCACATGCTAGCAAGGATGTAGGGAAAGGGGAACGCTAACATTTATTAACTTTCATTGATAGTAGAATTGCAAACTGGTATAGCCACTATGAAAATTAGTGTGGACATTTCTCAAAAAGCTGAAAATTGATCCACCACAATATTCAGCTCTTTTGCATATACCCTGAAGGACTCTACATCCTCTTACATTTCCTCATACACGTTTATTGCTTCTCAACTTACGATATTGGAAACTGAATACATGTTCATCAAATGATGAATGGATGGTGAAAAGTTGTACATATAAACAATTAGTTAGCTCTAAAAAATGAAATCATCAAATTTGGAGATAAATGGATGGAGCTAGAAACAATAATTCTGAATGATGCAGCCCAGACACAAAAATACAAACATTGTCATGTGTCTCTAATGTGTGTATGTTAGACTTTAAGCTTATGGATATGGTTTTTTAATTAGAATAACTACAGAAGTTAGTAGCAAGTTAGGGACCACCAAAAAAGCACAGGATATTTTTTTTATTTTAAAAGTATGGGTGGTTTGATTACATGTATGTCTATGACATAAACCATTGGAGAGTATTGAATGTCCTGTAACTAGAGTTACAGATGCTCATTAGATACTAAGTTGGTGATGGGAAAGGAAATCATTCCTCTGGAATAGCGGACAGTAATCTTAACTGTTAAGCTATCTCTTCAGATCCATATAATTGTTTCCGAGTAGCAATGTGATCACTTTTTTTTTTTTGATCTTGGTCTTTTTTTTTGATCATGGTCTTGTTCATTGCTGTAATAAATAATTTCTATTAGAATAGTTTAAGATAATTCCAATCAGAATTTACTTACTTACATGTTGCTATGCAACTAGTGAGAAGCTGAGTGACTCACTATCAGTACAGTACTACATCAGGAGACTCTCAATAGAATTAAGTCATAATATCTATTACATGTTTCTTCTCTGTATCTCATTTCTCTAGTTAATCATTCATAAAAATTTATCTAGATTAATGCTCCTTTCTTTAGACAATGGTAAAAATGAATTATCCCCAATAGACTGAAAAATAATCTTTTCAAGTGGTTTCATAATAGTAGACCTAAGATTTTATATGAACAGCATATATTTGAGAGTTCCTTATTTATGAATTCATTAAAAAACCAGAATTTACTTAAAATATGCACTAAATGCTTTCTTGGTGCCAGGCATAGTAGGGAATACAGCAGACAGCTGTCATGTATACAATCTGTAAAGCACACCAGAAAATAAGCAAGTAAGCAATAAAGATACTTTTTAGCTATCATATGTATATTTGCCCACACACACATACACAGATGCACACACACACACACACACACACACACACACATGCACACATACACATGAATCCTAAACTCATAATGAAATGGGGTACTTAAGTAGAGGAAGATGGTTGGCAGGGTTAATTTTATCAGGGTGTTTGAGAAATACTATTCAAGGAATTGATTTTGATCCGAAGACTTACAAAAAGCCCTGGGAGACCTTGAAGGGCCCGGAATGAGAGGTAAAATTTTGAGGCAAGAGGTAAAACATACGCCTGGTTGTAATGCAGATTGGATATAAGAGTGGAATGAGAGATGTTCATGGTCTTGTAGGCCATGCCTGGAAAATGATTATTATCCTAACTTTACAGTGTTTAGAAATTACTAGGATATTTTGAACTGGATATCACATGATCTTTTTCTCCTTTTTCCCACTTCCTTTTTTGAAAATGTTCAGGTATCTAGCATTCTGATATTTTGATAGACTTTCCAAATCAGTATTTTTCACTATTTATCTGAACAATTTTTATCTCATTTTGTGAAGTAAAGTAAGCAATCTGTTTTCATTTGTACAATTTTGTAATGCTCTCAACATTTTGAAAATAAAATTAAATTGCTTTCATAATGTGAGGATGTGTATTGATGATCTATAAGTCATGTTTAGCTCATACATGCATTTCATTGACTCATTTGTAATCTGAAAAATTAGGAATTTTAACATGAATTTTAACATGAAATGAACTTATATGTATGGATTATGTATAAACTTATGTATTCAACATATAATACATAAATATTTGATGACAAATCCATTGCTTCACTTCTATGGCTGTCTTATCTCTTCAACCTGAAACAAAAATTTCAGAAACTACCACGTGTTTTATGCCACTGGAGTAATTCTTTACATACAGAAGCAGTGCCTTCTACTTTCCTGTTTGAATACTCCCGTATACAGGAACAGACACAGCAAAGGGCTTAAAGAGACCCAGGAGACAGGCTCTACAGTCAGAAAAGTAAGCCTGGAAATCAGCATTCGGCATGTAGTATGCAGTGATTGGGAAGCTGTCTTCTTATATACAATGAATGAGAACGAGAGACAATATAAGGAACTCTTGCTGCATCTGTTTAAATTCTCTCTTGATACATATTCACTGGGTGATCTCATTAGTAATTATTATGGGGGAGTTTCTGAGATTCATCTGACCCATTGAAAGAGAGATTTACAAGTCTGCAACCAAAAGGTTTTTGCTAGCTACTTTATAGCTCTTGGCAAGAGCTTTGTTAGCCCAACTGGCATAACTTCATTTCTTTCAGTCATAACCTCTGTTAGTTTCACTGTGACTCTGTTTAGTTTCTGTCTGAATGACCTGTCCATTGGTAATAGTTGGGTGTTGAAGTCTTCCACCATTAATGTCTGGGTTCATTGTGTGATTTGAGCTTCAGTAATGTATCGT
This sequence comes from Grammomys surdaster, assembly GCF_004785775.1. Taxonomy (NCBI): domain Eukaryota; kingdom Metazoa; phylum Chordata; class Mammalia; order Rodentia; family Muridae; genus Grammomys; species Grammomys surdaster. Next base: position 3,034,219 of record NW_021620842.1, read on the forward strand.
TTATAAATATGGGTGCTCTTAAATTTGGAACATAGATGTTCGGAATTAAGAAGTCCTCATGATGCCTTTTTCTTTTGATGAGTATGAAGTGGCCTAATCAGTCTCTTTTGGTTACTTTTCTTTGAATGTCTATTTTTTACATGTTCAAATGGCTACTCCAGCTTGTTTCTTGGGTCTATTAGCTTGGAAAACACTTTTCCAGCCTTTTACTCTGAGGTAATGAATATCTTTGTTACTGAGATGTGTTTCTTGTATACAAGCAGAATGTTGGATCTTGTTTACCCATCCACTTTGTTAGCCTGTGTCTTTTTATTGAGGAATAGAGCCCATTGATATTAATGACCAATGATTGTTAATTCCTGTATTTTGATGTGGGTGGTAGTTCCCTCCCATTTTTCTCTCTCTCCTTCTCTCTCTCTCCCTCTCTCCCTCTTGTTCTCTCTCTCTCTCTCTCTCTCTCTCTCTCTCTCTCTCTCTCTCTCTCTCTCTCTCTCT
>NW_021620842.1:3034723-3184767 GCF_004785775.1 Grammomys surdaster
TCTCTCTCTCTCTCTCTCTCTCTCTCTCTCTCTCTCTCTCTCTCTCTGCTACTCGTTTTTTGGTTTTAATGCTGTGAAATTTTTTATGGTTTCTTGAGTTTAGGGCTGGCTTAGTGAAATGATATTGTTTAAATTTATTTTTGTCATAGAATATCTTCATTTTTCCATTTATGGTGACTCCATTTGCTCAGCATAGTAATCTGGGTTAACATCTGTGGTCTTAGGGTCTGCAAGACATTTGTCCAGCCTTCTAACTTTTAAGAGTCTCTTTTGAGAGGAAGACTGTAATTCAGATACCTCTGAATTTATATGTTACTTGGCATTTTCCCTTATAGCTTTTAATATTTGTTATTTGTTCATTATATTTAGTGTTTTGATTACTGTCTTCAGGAAGATTTTCTTTTCTGGTCAAATCTATTTTGTGTTTTGTAAGCTTCTTGTACATTTACAGGCATCTCTTTCTTTAAATTAGAAATTTTTTCTTCTATGATTTTGTTGAAGATGTTTTCTAGGCCTTTGAGTTGAGAATTTTTTTCATTCCTATTATTCTTTGTTTTGATCTGTTCATAGTGTCCAAAATTTCCTGGATGTTTTCTGCCATGAACTTTTTATATTTGGCATTTTCATTGACCAATGTATTGTATTGTCTATGCCTGATACTCTCTTTGATCTCTTCTATTCTGTTGATGATGCTTATGTCAATAGTTTCTGTTCTCTTTCCTTTGTTTTATGTCTCCAGGATTGTTTCAGTTTGTGGGTTTTTTTTTATTTTTTCTATTTCCATTTTCAGTTCTTAGACAGCTTTATTCATACCCTTGACCTGTTTGACTGCATTTTCCTCTATTTCTTTATATTTATTCATTTATTCTTTAAAGGCCTGTACCTATTTGAATGTATGTTCCTGTATTTCTTGAAGGGATTTGTTCATTTCCTCTTTAAAGGCCTCTGCAGGCATATATATTTTAGAGTCTACTCTAATAAGGGTGTAACCTCTCCTCCATCCCACCACCCACCAGAGGTAGTAGAAAAGAAAAGTTATTAAGACATGTCAGAAATAGACCTGTTTAGAAATAGTTCCTTTGGGCAGTTCCAATCTTCATTGTTCTCAGCACAGACCACTAGCAAACACCACAGACAAATCAGCAGCTGCAGTCCAGTACTGCAGTCTAGTACATGACATTGTACTAGAATCAGCAACTGTCGTTCAATCCAGAAAAACCCACGAGGCCCAACAACTGGCCTGGGTCTGTGAAAAAGTCTAGAAGCTGGGAAAACCTCCCAAGAAATCCTTTGGCAAGTTTCTCTCTATCAAGTCACCACCACTGAAGCTCAGCAATGCAGTGTAAATGGAAACAATATATGTGTATTGTCAGCAAACAATAGTGAAGCAAAGTAAACAAACTAATGCTTGAGTTCCCACTGTCTGTAGTATCATATTTATATTCCTTCTACACATACGTGTTCTTCACATGTCTGCTATAGCAAAATATCCTTTCACCTATATCTGCTTCAGGAAAACATTTCCACATGTCTCCTTTAGCAAAACATCCTTTCACCTGTGTGCCCCAGCAAAACATCATTTGATAAAACTGACTTTCCAAAGAAATCAGGCCTCAATTGTCTATATAAGATTGGATTTAAGATTATCTTTTCATGCTTCAGTTTTGTTAGGATATTAAAGACTTACTTATCCCAGCAGGATACCTGGGATCTGGTGGAGTCATATTGCCCTGGCTCATGTTAATTGTGTTCATGGCTGTTCTTTAGCCATCTGTTTCCCCTGGTGTTAGCTAGATGATCCTGATGCCATCAGGAAACCTAGGGAAGGTAGGAAGAGCTATGGGGTCAAAAAGTGGAGGTCAGGGATCCAAACTCTGCTGTCTGTGCCTCAGGTATACTGACTAATGAGGAAGTGTTCCAAGCTGGCTAGTTTGGGGTGTACAAAGACCTCCATGGACACTCTTGTGGTGCCAAAAACACTCCTCAGGATGGTAGGGCAAGACCAGAGCAGACAATGGAGGTTAGGGAACCATGTGCCTGGCAGTTTTTGAAGAAAATATATTAGCTGGGATTTGGGACCATATGGAAGTCTAGAGGTCACTAATGTTGGGTGTGGGAAATGAGAATAGACAGGGCCACTGGTGGTGAGACCCCGTCTAGATGCAGAAGAGTGTGACCAAAAGAGTATATGGTGTTATTTGATGTTACTCACCAGACTAGACTCTAGAAGAGGATGTAGGCAGTCTGTATATGGAGCAGGTTGATGTGTTCTGTGACAGGATTGTTTCTTTGTTTATAGTAAGTAGTGTTTGCTTTATGAAACTTAACTCACCTCTTTCAGTAGGTATACTCTGAACTGTAATATCCTCTTAATGAATTGTTCATGAATTAGTATGAAGCAACCCCCGACACACACACACATCTTTTACGTCTTCTGACTGATTTAGTTTGAAGACTACTTCATTAGATTTTTAGAACTTTGGCTTCTTCTTGTTTTCTAGCCTTATTTGTTTAAGATATAGTTTCCTACATTTTCACTATAAGTCTGCATTTGTCTTTGATGTTATGTTGTATTTGCTGGATGCATAAAAAGATGGATTTGTTGCTTTAATCAAATCAGCTAGTCTGTATATTTTGCAGTTATTGTTGAAAGGTAAGTATTGATTCCTGTAGTATTTTTGCATATATACATGGTATATATGTGTGTAGATGGGAGTGTAGTTTATGTGTAACTGTGCATGTGTCATATATATATATATACATATATATATGTATATGTATATGTGTGTGTGTGTATCCTACTGAATATATATTTAGTAGACTAAACTTCTGAAACTGTAAGCCAGCCCCAATTAAATACTTTCTTTAATAAGAGTTGCCTTCCACATGTTGTCTCTTCACAGCAATAGAACCCTAACTAAAACACCAGCAGAAGATGGATCATGTCACAGCAGAAGATACAGATTGAATATGAGTCTTCTCACTTCAAATGATTTAATTAAGAAAAAGCCCTTACAAGTTTACCCACCCATTTGGGTTTTAATCAATTCCAGGTATAATCAAGTTGATAACCAAGAATAGCCATTACAAGTTACTTCACTTTTCAATATTAATATCCAAAATTACATAAGTAGTTTTTTAATTACAAAAAGCCAGACAGCAAAGAACTACAAAAATAAATGTTTGTATTCAAGACAATTCTAAGAGAATGAAAATATAAACCATAAACTGGGAGAGAATATCTGCACAAGATATAATTAATGTAAAAATGTTGTGAAGCACTCTAATAACAATAACAAAATATAAAAAAAAGCCAAGTTAAAAAAAAAGTGGAACAAAATCTTTCTTTAAAAAATAAATTTTATGGGGCTAGAAACATGTCTCAGTGGTTAAGAGCAGTGACTATTCTTCCAGAGGTTCTGAATTCAATTCTCAGCAAACACATGGTGGCTTATAATCATCTATAATGGGATCTGATGGCCTCTTCTCTTGTGTCTGAAGACAGGGGCAGTGTACTCATATACATAAAATAAATTAATTAAATAAATAAAATTTAAATCAATGACATAAAAGTATGTTTACCATGATATATCATTAGGAAATTAGTCCAACTTCCTATTAGTTGGAAAGCAGTGAAGGGATCACCTTGCTCATATTAGCACCCACTCTGCCAACATTTGAAGTTGGGAAATGTAGATTCTTGAATTAGCAAACATCTTCATGGTTAAAATTGATAAACTGAGATGCTTTATGCTTCTGAAAACTATTAATCATCAATCTTTATTCTTCTAAAAGATATTATGTTGCTGAAAGTAAAAGTCCATATAATTTATAAGTTTTTTATTGATTCTCTAGCCTATGTTTCCAAAAGGCTAACATGAACAACAACAACAAAAGACCAAAACCAAAACAAACATTCAAACAAACAAAAAACTCACCCAGTTAGCATGCACTACAAAAAATATGTGTACAAACCAAACTCTTCAGGAGGTTAGAAGAAACTTTGGGGCTAAAACTCAGAAACATTTACAGTGAAGACAGAAAAGGTAACACTGGTAGAAAACATGACCTGTATAATTCAAAGATGCCTCAGTCAACGATGTTCTTGGTTAAAAAACAAACAAGGCAAATGTATCCACTTAGGAGTTCTGGGAATTGATTGTAGTGTATTCATTCCAAAGGTTCATATATTGCAGGCTTAAGTGCTAGCTGGTGAAGATTCGGAATTTATCAGTGGATAAATATATCATTTATAAATAAATGATATTTATAAATAAATAAATTTATCATTTATTTCAGAAATGTTTTCACAACATAGTTCTGTTCATTGGGAGGGGTAGAAATTTTCAGAGGTGTAGCCTGGTTAAATAAGCAAGTCATTGGGAGCTTATTCTTGGGGGATATCTTATCTTGGGCATATTCCTCTTTCTATGCTTTGGAAACAGTGATGAGCAACTTTATCTGCGACAATCTCATCCTGCCATGTTATTTTGCCTTATCTACAGCAACAAAACATGCTGTAATGGTTGGAATATATGAAACCATAAAGAAAATAAGACCTTTCTCTCTCCCTGTGTTGATAGTATTGGGAAATATTTATAGCAGTAAAAAGAATGACTAACATAGGAATAAAGGTACTTTGTAAGATTTTTAATAGAGAAATAAATTACAATAAATATGAAATTGTAGGCAGTTGTTTTACAGAAGTACAATGGAAATGTCCTCCAGACTTGAAGCAATCAGAGCTCATTTGGCAGACTTTCAAAGACTGAAAATTTGGCAGGATGGGGAGTGAAGGATTTGCCAGATGAATATACCAACTACTGACAAGAAATCTGTCTATGTTAATTAAGCATATTTATAGATTAACATAGTAAGAATTCTTGTCTCATATATGAGATAATCTCAAGACAGCTGGGAAAGGATACCATAACAGTGCTAACGTATTCTATGATATGGTAACATCTGCTATTATAGTAACACCGTACTGAGTATCTCATTCCTACAAGCACAGGTAGAGTACACTACAAGCAGAATCTTCTATTTCAAAGGCTTGTGGCTAGAAAGGCATGAAAATAAAACAAATATACATGCTACCACATGAATAATCTTTTGTCATCAGGTGTGCAGTGGGTGTTTCTTTTAAACAGCTCTGTGTATTTTGTAAAATAAGAGGAAAATGTCTGGGAAAGCTTATTTGTACAGGACTGTGTGTTTCTCCATCACCCTTTCTCTTCAAAGCCACTAAATCATAATTATCATGAAAGGCACAAATTTCTAAGTGGTCGGTGATAGTCAGAAAATATATAAAATAATAAAGAAAAAGAGAAATGAAAATGAAAAGAAAGAAAGAAGAGAAAAGAAAAGAAAAAAGAAAAGAGTACTAATAAGTAAAATATAAAAGAGAATTAGATTAATTGTAGAGGATTCCTGAACTTACCATTAAATACAAATTGGGAGATAAATTAATAAGACTTGGAACTGGGGATAAATGCCCCATTGAAGAAAGAACCTCTATCTATGAATGTATTTACTTTCTTCTTTTACATATGACTATAAGACTACTTCCCAGTCACTTATATTGAAGCCAACAATGCCAGATTATAGCAATGCCCTGACACACAGCTTTTGTGGTGTTTCTATCTCTTGTTTGTCAAAGATGAACAGACATTTAGAATGGGTAACTATGTAAATAAAAGAACACTTCACCTAATAGAACCTCCAAATATGAAAATATGAAGTCAAGCCCTGAAAAATAGCATTTTACTAATAATAGACATGCTGAAATATGTCCATGAAGATGTATTATAAGACATACTTTGAATGCATAGGCAGGCAAATCTCTAGGAATTAGAGACTAGCCTGATCCACATAGTGAGTCCCAGGCCAGCAAGAGTTGCATAGTGAGAGCCTGTCTGAAAAAAATAAAATAAACTATTTCTAAAAAATGTAAACAATAAAGGAAAGAAAGATAAACAACAAATACCATTGTAGGAAATAAACAGTGTAATTCATGGTGGTAGTACCGACTATTACAGCTAATATAGGATTCAATATGAAAGTTTCTTAAAAAGCTACAAAAAAAAAACTTCCTATGTCACTTGTCTTAGTCATTGTTCTATTGCTGTAAGGACACCATGACCAAAGAAACCCATATAAAGAAAAGATATAATTGTGTAATTGGAAGCTTGCAAACCATTTTGTAAAAGGATCATCATGGGAGAGAACATGGCAGCAAAGCTTACTCCTGGTGACATACTTCCTCCAACAAAGCCACAACTACTCCAATATGGCCACACCTCTTAATCCTCTAAATCCTTGTCAAATAGCACTACTCTCTAATGACTGAACATTCAAACAAATGGGTCTATAGGTGCCTTTCTTATTCAAACCACCTCAATACTCTTAGACATATTACCAAAGGACTCTGTGTCCTACTACAGAGATGGTTATTCACACATGTTCATTGATTCTTTGTTCACAATACCCAAGAAATAGACAGTCTAGGTGTACACCGACTCATGAATGGATTATGAAAATATGATACATCCACCCAATGGAATATCATTCCACAAAAACAAGTGGGAGCAAGGGTCCTTCTCCCCCCCCCCCACAAAAAAAAACAGTCTAGATAGAAAGCTGTTGAAGAGAAGAGAACCCTTAAAAAAAATGTGATAGGGATGCTGTAGTGTAGCACTTCGGCAGAAAAAAAATTGTTTTCTGTAAGGGACTACCCACTGGGCATTTTATCATGTTCTAGTGAGCATACAGGCAGCACAAAATGGACTTGTTTTATGTTGTTGTTGTTGTTGTTGTTGTTGTTTTTCTTTTTCTTTGAGAGGAACACAAGTGTGGGAGGGTAGACGTAGGAGTACTAGGCAGTGAGTGTGACCAAGATGTACTTTGTGAAATTCCCAAATAATCAATAAAAATAGTACTGAAAAAATTGGATTTTAAAGGTAATAAATGGATCTAGAAACAATTCTCCTGAGTAGGGCAATCCAAACCCAGAAAGACAAACTCAGCATGTTTTCTCTCATATGTGGTTGTTAGATTTGAAACTTTGGGTGTGTGTGTTTAATTATAGTACTACAAATAAATCAGAAAACTAGTAAGAGACTATATAGAAAGATGTCAATCCATAGACCCAAAGACATAGAACACAGGTGGCATGAAGAAGGAAAGGAAAATAATGTAGGAGGAAATTTTAAATGAGATGGAATTTGATGGCAAGATGACTAACAGGAAAAGACTTGAGAAATGTCATAGGGAAACCTGACACATACTCTTGTTATTCCTTTAGTTTAGTTTTGTTTTATTCCACTGATGTTATAATGATGATTTATTTTAATTGACTTTTGGGCTTTTTAAAAAACGTTCTTTGTGACTTATAATGTGACAAATGTAAAAACATATAACTATAGGATAAGCTCTGAAGTTTATTTGGTGACTCTTAGTTTGGAAGACCTATCTAAATATGAGAGTCACTGAATCTCACAATTTTACTGTTTCAGGAACTGTGTCCTTTTGCTTTTAGTGTTTGATTTATAAAACTTGGAACTACAGATACCCTCTTTATGAATTGTTCCATTTATTAATATGTAGTTACTTTTTTTGATCTGAATAACTTTTTCAGACATACTTAATCAAATACAAGAATTATTGCTCCAGCTTGTTTACAACTTCTCCTTGCTTAGTGAGTTTACTTTCATCCCTTGACCCTCATGTTTCAGCTATTTTGGCTCGTTCAATGCAGATCTTAGAGGAAACAGATGCTTGAGTTTTACTTTCTATTCCACTCAGCCTAGGTATTTTAATGAGGGAATATTGAGGATTTTAAGTCATTAAAGTGATTTTACAATTTCCAGTGCCTTTGTTTGTTGATGGTCTGGTTTATTGGCTTATTGATATTTTTCTATTACATCCCATGTTGGAAATAGGGGATTGCTTATATGCTGTGTTGGATATAATTCATCAACACCAAATCTCCCCTTCTTCCTTTTCCCTATCTCCCTCTCTCCTTCTCACTTTTAACTTGATCTTCTTTGTTCATCTATTCTTATGTTCTCATGGATGAAAAATTTTCGTACACAGCTATAAAATAGGTTTTATGGGAGAACTTTTGTCAGTGATTCCATGCCTATCTTAAATCATCTTCATTTGTGTTGATTTTAAAATGTTATTCTCCATCTATTTTAGAGATAACTTTAATGGTTATAACAATCTTGCTTGAGAGTTACTTATGTTCAATGTTTGAGATATATTGTCATATGATTTGTGAGGTTTTATGGGTGGTGATAAAAACAACCAATCATTATTCTAATATTTCTGCCTTTCTATCTGTTGGTAGTTTTCTCCTAAATTTTTTAGTATTCTTCATTGCTTTGTATTTTGAGATATTTGCTATGATATGCTTGGTAAAGATTCTTCTCTATTTGGAATTTTTTTCATTTTTTGTTGAATATTTTATTTATTTACAGTTCAAATGTTATCCCCCTTCCCAGTTTCCCTTCCATAAACCCCCAGCCCCTCCCCTTGCCCTGCCTCTATGAGGGTGCTCCACCCACTGCTGCCTCAGTGTCCTAGCATTCTGCTTCCCTGGGTCATCAAGCCTCTGCAGGATGGGGCGAATCCCTTTCCAGTGGTGCCTGGTAAGCCCATTCTCTGCTACACATCCAGCTGGAGCCATGCCTCTCTCCCTCAACCCTGCTCCATGTATACTCTTTCGTTGGTGGTTTAGTCCCTGGGAGCTTTGGGGGTGGGGGTGGGGGGGAGTCTGTTTGGTTGATACTGTTGTTCCTCCTATGGGATTGCAAACCTGAACTTCAGCTCCTTCAGTCTTTGCCTTAACTCCTCCATTGGGGTCCCTGTGCTCAGTCCGATGTTTGCCTGCATTACAGACGCATCTGTATTGGTCAGACTCTGGCAGAGCTTCACAGTAGATAGCTATACCAGGATCCTGTCAGCAAGCTCTTCTTGGCATCAGCAGTAGTGTCTGGGTTTGGTGTCTGCAGATTGGATGGATACCCAAGTGGTGCAGTCTCTGGACGGCCTTTCCTTCAGTCTCTGATACACTCTTTGTCCTTGCATTTCCTTTTGCTGGGAGGAATTCTGGATTAATATTCTTGAGGTAGGTGGGTAGTCTCATCTCTCAACCAGGGGGCCTTGTCTAACCACTGAATACGATCTCTACAGGTTCTATCTCCCCTTTGTTGTGTATTTTGGCTAATATCCTCCCCGTTGGGTTCTGGGAACCTCTTGGGTCCCTGGCATCTCGGACTTTCTAGTGGCTAACCCCAGTTTAACCTCCCCCACTGCTACACACCTCCTTTCAAAATCCTGACCCTCTGTACTTCTCCCCCATTTTTCCCATGTCTGAATCAGATCCCCCTTTTTCCTCCCCCTCCTCTCTTTACCAGATCCCTCTCTCTACCCTCTATTTCCCAAGATAATGTTCTTACCCCTTCTGAGTAGGACTGTAGCATCTGTACTTTAGTGTGGTCTTCTTTTTCATGTGGTTTCATATGGTCTGTGAGTTGTTTCCTGAATATTTTGAGCTTCTTTTTGGCTAATATCCACTTGTCGGTGAGTACATACTATGTGTGGGGTTTTTTGTGATTGGGTTACCTCACTTAGGATGATATTTTCTAGTTCCATCCATTTGCCTAAGAATTTCATGAAGTAATTGTTTTTAATTAGCTGAGTAGTACTCTACTGTGTAAATGTCCCACGTTTTCTGTATCCATTCCTCTGTTGAGGGACATCTGGGTTTTTTCCAGCTTCTTCTGGTTGTTATAAATAAGGTTGCTATGAACATAGTGGAGCAAGTGTCCTTGTTATATTTTGGAGGATCTTTTAGGTATATTTCCAGGAGTGGTATAGCTGAGTCCTCAGATATTTCCAATTTTCTGAGGCAATGACTTTCCATAGGTGTGGGAAATTTTACACATCAATTTTATTGAAAAAATTGCTTATGTATTTTGACTTATCCTTAGCTTCTCCTTTTTCTCATGTATATTATGTTTAATTTTGTGAAGATTTAGATCAGTTTTAAATTTCCTTTTTATATAATTATCATCATTTTGGCTTCCATTCTGAAATTTTTTTCTATTGTTTGGTCTTGTTGGTAAATAATGCTATCTGATGATATTTTCCTGCCCAGTGTCCATTTTCCCTGTCAGGAGAGCCAGGTCTGTTGTGCATTGACCTGGACTTGAAAAAGAGAAGCTTAACCAAGCCCAGTTGGGTCCAGTGCAAGATCTAGTTGCTGATGAGTGGTAGGTCAAAAAACACACCGGGAAACAGCTTTAGTGAACTGATTTGGTTTATTAGGGGAGAAGTATTTTTGCCTCTGGGGAGATGACCAGGGTCTCTGCACTTTGTGTCATTCCTGCACCATTGGCCAGGACAGAGGTGTTGGAAAATGTTTCATCTACATACTCAGGGTATATATGGTGGGATGGGGTGTTTATCAAGTCAAACAAGGAATAAAGCTTTATAACTGTCGAGGTAATAGATTCCTGCAACTGTTACCTGCTCCAGTTTGGGGCAATGGAAGTAGCCAACTCCTGCGATCATCAAGTTTGAGGTATCCCAGGTTAAAGCTCCTTCAGCCTTTCTTCTGTAACCCTGTACCATTGTGGTCCCACAGTCTTTCTATATTTTTCCATTTTATACCTGATTAACATTTTTTAATTCCATAATTTCTGTTTGGTTCTTTTTCAGTGTCTAAATTTTTGCTGAATTTTTTTCTCCATGTTTTCAACTTATACTCCAAGTCATTTACCTCTTTTTCAAGTAGATAACTTTTTGTCTAAGTCTTTGATTGATTGCTTTATGTGCTTATTTGAAACCTTTGTATGATGTCTGAGGCTTTTTAAAGAAGTAATATGCTGAATGTTTTCTGTGAGATTTTATCTGTGTCTTTGTCATTATTTGGGGATTGTGAGGTTATGGATGTAACATAGTGAGTCTTTTTCGTGTGTGTTTTGTGTTTGTTTCTTAATTTTGTTGTGTGACTCTAATAGAATATTGTGTCTTTCAGGTTTGAACCCACAATTACTTTTGGTTTGGTTAGTTGTATGTGTGTACTCCTATAGGGTTACCTTCACAAGCAATCATACTTCTTTCTGCTAGTAAGGGAACAATGGCTGCAACTTCAAAGAATTTATTATCAGTCCTAGGACTGACTTTGCAGTAAGTAACACTGTGCACTTGACTCGTGACCCGATTATGGATCAAAATGTTGTCATTACTGCACTGTTTGGGGAAAGTGAAAGTTATAGATTTATTTGTATAGTAAAGGATTTCAACATTTACATGGCAAAACAAAGAACATGGAAGTATGAGGGAAGAAAAGTAAAATATCTCTAAGAAAAAGTAAACAGCTTGTAGGTAAGTGGTGTCCTTGAGAGACTACTATAAAGTAAAACGTTTAAAATCTTTATGCTAATGAGGAAAAATGATAACCGTGAAGTTCCTGTTCAGTGACACAGAGATGAAATCAGTAGATTACCAGTTAAAGTACAGAACTGTAACAAATTATAAGAAATACAAAACAAAACTGGAAAAGTAAAAATAGGTGACAGATGTAATAGAAGATGTTACACCTTCATTCAGAACTTCTATCCCACTGAGATGATATGATTTCTCCCTCCTTTTAGATTCTAATTTGTATCTTTCTTTACAGGTGTGGAGGAGGGGGAGAATGCTCAGCTTAGTAATTCATACAAGATGTGTCCATCTAGATAAAAGGGATTTCTGTGATGATAGACTGCTTTGTGTCAGAATTTCCTAGCAAAAGATCCCGCTGAATTGTACCCAGCAAGTCATTCTCTTGCCTGAACTGATCTAGGAATCAAGCTTTCCATAGCCGATTCCTGTGGCTAGAATGTGGGAGGCTGAGTAACTTTGGGTGCTGGCAATCCCTTGAAGTAGTTGATGAGAGGCAAATATTTTCTCTATCTGGCTCTCTCATATCCAGATGCCCTGACCACACTTCTGGCAAGTATACACATTCTTGGATTTGCCCTGCTACGGTCTGTTCACTGTGTTTTCTTGAAAATGCTAGTGCCACTTCTATGATTATTTTTATGGACATAAAAATAATCAGACATAAAGCTGATCCATGTTGTGGCTGGGATGACCATGAGTCTAACAGCCACAGTGACAGCTTCACTGGTCACTGTGGTTTATCTCTGAGAGAAGTTCATTGATGGTGCCACTCTTCAAGCAGTTCACCTGCTGAGACCATTAACCCTGAGACTCATGATGCTTGCAATGGCTACAGCTGCTTTGATTGCAGTAGTGATGATAGCAGCAATTAGCCAGGACTGCTCATGAGAGAAATTCAGTTCTGACAAACACTGGCTAGCTAGTCAGAGTCCTGAGAATAGGCTGACTGGGTGATACAGCAGTCATAGTCTTTCTCCCTCTCTTAATTTTATTTACCTTCCACTCAGGTGAAGGTTCAAAGCCTCAATGTTGTGGGGATGTCAAGCATGGGTTTTTGTAAAAGAAAGATCAAACGATCCTGTTACAATGAGGTGTATTCCTAAAAATATTCCATATTAACCAGATGTATTAATCAGGGTTCCATAAAGGAACAGAAGTGATAGAGTCTATATGTATATCTATAACTATATGTATATACGTATCACATATAGTTATATATAGATAGATATGACTATATATGTATCATATATAAAGAAACATACGTAGACATACTGTGTGTGTTTGTGTGTGTGTGTGTTTTTGTGTCTGTGTGTGTGTGTGTGTGTGTCAGAGTATGGGCTGATGAAATGCACACACAGTGGTCAGATGACAACAGAGTAAATGTGAGAATGTGAGAATGTGGGTCCTTAGCAGAAGTATGGCCAAGATATCTCGACATGAGACAAACTGACAGAGAAAATGATTCCCCCCTCACTGATTACTGCAAAGTGTAAACTTCAAGGGATTGCCAGCTTTATATAGGCTGCAACTGAAAGGTGTGGCCCAGATTAAAAGCGATTCTTCCCACCTCAAAAGATGTCAATTAAATGTGGGTCTTTCCACTGCAAATAATTTAATTACAAAAACAAAATCCCTCACAGGTGTATCCAGCCAATTGGGTTTTAATTAACTCAAGATGTAGACAATTTGACAGCCAACAATAGCCATCACAGCATGTAACATTATAGTAAATGAGTTTATGTCTCAATAAATTTGTACTTAGAAGAAAAATATATACTGAAGTAATGCCACATCTTCATGACTACATTTTTTACTTAATCATTTATTTATTTATTTATTTATTTATTCATTCATTCATTTATTTCCAGATTTTATTCCCCGCCCAATCCACACTCTGTCTGTTCCACATCTCATCCCTCCTCCCTACCTCCTGTCTCCTCGAGGATGTCCTCACCACCCAACACCCGCCCAACCAGACCTCTAAACTCCCTGAGGCCTCCAGTCTTTTGAGGGTTAGGTGCATCTTCTCTGACTGAACCCAGACCAGGCAGTTATCTGCTGTATATGTGTTAGTGGCCTCCGGTCAGCTGGTGTATATTGCCTGGTTTGTGGTTCAGTGTTTGAGAGATCTCAGGGGTCCAGATTAGTTGAGACTTCTGGTCCTCCTACAGGGTCACCCTCCTCCTCAGCTTCTTCCAGCTTTTCCCTAATTAAACCACATGGGTCAGCAGCTTCTATCCATTGGTTGGGTGCAAATATTTGCATCTGACTCTTTCAGCTGCTTTGGGGGTATTTTGGAGGGAAGTCATGATTACTTTTTAAATATCAGCAATATCATTTTTCTCATAACTTGCTTCTCTATCCTAGAGACAGAGTATAGATAATCTTTATTTAATAATCTATGAGAAAGCTTTAAATGATAGATTGAAGAGAAAAAAATAGAAACAGAACGGGATGAAAGCAATCAAGACACACTGGGGTTTTCTTTCTAGTAAAAGCGTCTTCCATTCCAACCCTTTCTAGAATTCTTGACTTCTCATTCTCAAGGAAGCAGTAATTAACATTTGTTCACTTAAAAAAAATGTGCAAAGACATGTTCTCTCATGTCTCCATGAATTTGATCTTTATGCCACACACACTTATTAGAACATCAAGAAACCTTTAACCATCCTTATAGATTAATGTTACTTTCCACTGGAAAATTGGACATGGCTTTCCTATGCTCACTACAGTCTATAACTATGAAGGAATAACAAAACCAATTAGTTTATTAATATTAAAAATTACATGGAATTTGAAATATTCTACATTTTACATTAAACATGGAATCTCTGATTTTAATGTTAAATACAGGTACTATTTTATTTGCTTTGTGTTTATACAGGAGCATACTTACCCTTCCAGGCCCTGTGCCTGTTATATGTTGCCCTCATAAAAGTTCACTGACATCATATTAAATGATGAAATTGAAAAACAATATTCTGTACATTGAAACAAAATAGGTCAGTAAATAAAATATTTCAATATTTTAATATTTATTGAATTCTGATAGTTTGATATATGTTTCACTGGGAAATTTTTTCAAATGTACTTCAAAAAATGGTAGTTAAATATTACAGTTTTATGGTTAAAATTAATTTTTATGTCTCTGTATTTCCTCACTTATATAAATTTATCTGATACAGCTTATTTAAACCATTCTGCCAATAAATTTGGTATTCAAACACTTGGATTAGCTTTATAAACAGAAAGCTGCATTTTATCATGGATAAAATCTTTAAATCTAGGAACACAGGTTTTAGTTTCCTATATCAATATCTCTGTTAGAAAAACTTTCAAACTTTGCTAAATTTTATTTTCACTCCTCCTACTTATTTTTACAGTTTCTAAAGGATTTATGTACTTAAATTTGAAGAGAAGTACTCTCTTCAAATTTATGTACTTAAGTTTGAGGAGACAATAGAAAGCTTGGAAATAACCAAAATGGGAGAGGGACATGCACTCCTGTCTAGATACAGTCAGCTTTTCTTGACTTAGTTACTGTTAAATAAAAAAAGTTGAGTAATTTAAGGTAAGGAAATAAGCCAAAGTTTAGCTGCTGATGCCTTTGATGACATATGAAGAATTACATTTGATCTTCCCAAGGAAATGCATCCCTTGGGCATGTCAGCATAAGCCAAGAATGAAAGACGAAGCTAAACCATCAACCACAGAGATCCTAAAGGACAGCCCTCAATATAAGATGGGTTTGTGCTCCATATGTTGATAAAATACTTGGAATATTTAACCCCCACTCCAAAATAGCATACATGTGAGTTTCAGTGAACAAAATAGGAACTCTTAGGTGTGTATAAACACAAATTTTGAGTCTTCAGCAAAATGAACTCCATTATTCCAGAGTTTTTAACAGTAAATATACAGTGAGGATGACTTTGGTAACATAGTACAACATCCATCAGACTTCTAAAGTGCTAGAGTTAATGGTCTCACTGAACAAAGAGTGTATGGAAAGACCTGCCAAGAGAGGATTGACAGGAACTCAATTTTTGAAAAATTAAATATTCTAAATTAGAAAAAGTACACGAACATATGGTGTACAGTAATCTGAAAAGTTTGTTTCGACCTCAAAGGAAGGGATTGAGGTATATATTAGAGACAATATCCTTAGTTCAGCAAAAAAAAAAAAAGGAACAAAAAGAAAACAAAGAAAGAAAAAAGAAAAAAGCCAAAATTGTTCTTCTTAATCCAAAGTGTATGGCAAGCTTAGGTAGGCAGTTAACCTCTTTCAATATTTCAGGTCTTAGAGCATATTTGTGATAATCTACATAGTTTGTCTCTTTTATATAAAATAAAAAGTTGACTATAGTGCAATCCTATTACACTGCAGTCTTTCCATGCAACTACTTGTGTTAATGACAATCATATGTCTCTAGAAAATAGTAAAGATCTGATTTAAAGAAAAAGCAAATAGACAAAAAAAGCCCTCAGTTTGTGTCCACATCATTTTTTAGTCAAATACTCATTTAAATATCATTTCTTTTTCACAGTAGCCTTCCTTCCTCTCCTATCATTTATATGCAGGTACATGTATTTGTGGGTATAAACGTTATAGATTATATATCTATTCATGATACATATATCATTAATATTATTACAATATTTTCCTGAGAAACAAGGTGAATGGATTTATGTGATTTTTTTTCTTTTTTGTGATGTACAATTATCATGATTTTCATTGTATATACTAGGTTGGCCTGGACCTTATATCTCAGATTACTGAAGGTAATCAACCTCAGCTTTCTGGATGTTTGAATTAAAGCATGATTCACCAACAACACATGGTGTGGATTTTTATAATAGCTCTATATTCTAGCTGGTTCTTTGTCAACTTGACACAAGATATAGTCATCTGGGGAGAGGATATCTTAATTAAGAAAATGACTTCATCAGTCTGCGAAGTTTTTGCTTAATTAATAATTAATGAGAGAAGATCCAGCCTACTGTGAGCAGTACCAGCCCTGGGCAGGTGGTCTTGAATTATATGAGAAAGCTGAATACATCCTCAATTGAGAGAATCATGAAGCAATCAGGAATAAGACAGAGCTATCCACTATTCACAGACCCTTTCAATATTGGGCTTAAAGAACTAGCTAAGGCAATAAGGCAAGAGAAAGAAATTAAAGTAATATAAATATGAAAAGAATTCAAAATATCCTTATTTACTGATGAAAGGATATCACAATATTAAAGATCACAAAAATACTACCAGAAATATTTCTTAAGAAAAATAAACTCAGCAATGTAAGATGATACAGAATCAATTGATATAATCAATAGATTTTCTCTACATCAACATGAAATATATAGAGACACAAGTCATAGACATACTCTCATTCACATTGACACCAACGAAAATAAAATAAACCAAGGAAATGAAGGACTTTTATTTTTAAAAAAAAGCAAACCTTCAAGTCTCTGAAGAAAGCAGGTAGATAAAGACACTTGAGAATGGAAAACAATCCTATAATCATGGATTGACATAATTAACATTGTAAAAATCATCACTTCCCATTAGTTAATTACAAAGTCAATTCAATCTCAATCAAAATTCCCATAGCACGTATCAGAAAAATATAAGAATCTATAATAAAATTCATATGAAACCAGAAAAAACTCTGGATACCAAAAATCAACACTGAGTAATAATAATAATAATTAATAATAATAATGCTACATGGATTAATATCACAAATCTTAAGATATATTATGAAATGAAACCAACTGATATTATCACAAAAACAGACATGTAGAACCAGTAGGCCAAAATAGGAGACCCAAACATGAATACACATGACTCTGAAATTAAACATTTAACAAAGATGCCAAAAACATGTTATGGAGGAAAGAAAGCATATTCAACAAGTTGTGCTGGAAAAGCTGAATTTCGACGTGCAGAATAATTTGAGATTGGATTTGTATTTATCACCTTGCACAAAAACCAACTTCAATTAGATCAAAGATGTAAATGCTAAACCTAAAACACAGAAAATGGCAGAAAAAAAACTAACAATACCATACATGATATAGGTGAAGGGAAGGACTTTATAAATGGGGCTCCTTATGCCCAAGAACTAAGACCAACAATTGAAAACTGGAACTTTATAAAAGCAAAATTCTTCTGCACAGCTACAAAACCAAGCAAATAAACAAATGAAAAAAGGCAGTCAATCAGATGAAGAATTAGGCCACAGACTCAAAGAGAATCTTTCCCAGCTATACAGACAGATTCATGCCACCCTGGGACAGACCAAATCTATATCCGTCCAGGCATGGTCAGAATGGTACTCTCAGGACTGGATCCCACACAGCTTAGTTTACAAAGGCAGGCAGATCTTCTATTGCAATGTTAAAAAAAAATGTTCTTACTATCCCTTTCCTAAAAGTCAAAGAACAAATGTCATGGAATGCCGATTCTTGGGATCATCATAAAGGAACCTGGAGTAAATGACTAAAATGATACATAAATATAAGACTGGGCTTTTGGTCTGCATCAGATGAGCTAGGAGAAAGAAATAGCAGTTTATTATTATTGTTATTATTATTAACTTTTTTACAGTCCAGCTGTTGCACCCCTCCCTTTCCTCCCTCCCACAGTTCCTCATCCCATTCCTTCTCCCTCCCCCACCCCACCATTTCCAAGAAGATGTTCCCACCACAACACCTACCCCTTACCAGGCCTCTCCACTCCCTAGGGCCTCAAGTTTCTCCAGTGTTAGATACCTCTCCTTCTAATAAGGCAAAACTAGGCAATCCTCTGCTATATATATGTCCAAGGCCTTGAATCAACTCATATATGCTGCCTGGTTGGTAGCTCAGTGTCTGAGAGATCTCACAGCTTAGGTTAATTGAAACTGCTAATCTTCCTATGGGGTTGCCCTCCACTTCAGCTTCTTCCAGCCTTTCCCTAATTCAACCACAGGGGTCCTCAACTTTAGTTCAATTGTAGGGTGTAAGAGTCTGCATCTGTCTCAGTCATCTGCTTTTTGGGTTTCTCAGAAAACAGCCATGCTAGGCCCTTGTCTGTAAATATACCATACATCAGTAATAGTGTCAGGCTTTGGAGCCTTCCCTTGAGATCAATCCCAAGTTGGGCTGTCACTGGACTGCCTGTCCCTCAGTCTCTTCTTCATTTTTGCCTCTGCAGTTCTTTCAGAAAGGAACAATTCTGGGTCACAATTTTTGACTGTGGGATGGCAACACCATCCCTCTACCTGATGCCCTGTCTTTCTATTGGAGGTGGACTCTACAAGTTCCCTTTCCTACTGTTGAGCATTTCATCTAAGGTCCCTCCCTTTGATTCCTGAGAATCTCTCACCTACCAGGTCTCTGGTACATTATAGAAGGTCTCCCCACCTCCTACCCTCTGAATGATTTACAGTCATTCTGCTCACCCTCAAAGCTTCTCTCCTGTCTCTCCCCCCCCCATTGCATGTTCTTCACCCCTCTTCCACTCAGGTCCCTCCCTCCCTCTACCTCATGCTATTAATTCCATCCCTGAGATGCAAGGATGGTTCAATATATAAAGACCCACCAATATAATCCACCATATAACCAAACTGAGAGAAGAAAAAAAGGACACGATATTCTCTTTAGATGCTGAAAAAGCCATTGCCGAAATTCAACACCCCTTTACGTTAAAGTTTCTGTAGATATCAGGGATACAAAGAGCATACCTAAACCCAATAAAGTTAATAAATAGCAAGGCAGTAGCCAACATCAAAGTAAATGGAGAGAAAGATAAAGCAATTCAACTAAATTCAGGGACAAGACAAGGCTGCTCACTTTCTCTCTACTTCTTCAGTATAGTACTTGATGTTCTATGTAGAGCAATAAGACAACTAGGAGAGATCAAGGAGATACAAATTGGAAAGGAAGAAGTCAAAGTATCACTAGTTATAGATGATATAAGAATATCCATAAGTGACTCTAAAAATTATCCTACAGAATTCCTACAACTGATAAACACCTTCAGAAAAGTGACTGGATACAAAATTGCCTCAAAATATTATTAGTCCTCCTTTATATAAATGATATATAAGCTGAGAAAGATATTAGGGAAGAATCACCTTTCACAATAGCCACAAATAATATAAAATATCTTGGAGTATCTCAAATCAAGCATGTGAAAGTACTATTTAATAAGAACTTCAAGTCTGTGAAGAAAGAAATTGAGAAAGATATCAGAAGATAGAAAGATCTCCCATGCTCAGTATTATAATCAGTAGGATTATGATAGTAAAAATGGCCATCTTACCAAAAGCAATCTACAAATTCAGTACATTTCCTATCAAAATTCCAACACAATTTTTCATAGACCTTGAAAGAGCAATTCTCAGCTTCCAGAAGTATCACCTCTAGGAATGTTACCTTCCCCAATTTCAAGCTGCAGTACAGTGCAATAGTAATAAAAACTGTATGCTATTGCCATAAACCAGACAGGATGATAAGTAGAATTAAATCAAAGACCCAGAAATAAACCTACATACCTATGGACACTTGATTTTTGACCAAGGAACTAAAGCCATACAATTGAAAAAAGCAAGCATCTTCCACAAATGGTTCTGTTCTAAATAGATGTCTACATGTAGAAGACTGCAAAGAGATTCTCGTTTATCACTTCAAGTCCAACTGGATCAAAGACCTTAACATAAAACCAGATACACCAAATCTGATAGAAAAGAAAGTGGAGAGTAACCTTGAACACATAGGCATGAGAAACAATGTCCTGAACAGGACACCCATAGCTCAGGCACTGAGATCAACAATCATTAAATGGGACCTGGTGAAAATGAAAATCTGTAAGGCAAAAGATGCTGCCAGTGAGACAAAACAGCAGCCTAAGGACTGGGAAAATATCTTCACCAACCCTACATTCAACAGGGGACTAATATCTAAAATATAAAGAACTCAAAAAAATAGCCACCAACAAACTTAATAACTCAGATAAAAATGGAGTACAGAGCTAAACAAAGAATTCTCAACAAAGGAATCATGAATAGCTAAGAAACACTTAAAGAAACGTTCCTTGGTCATCAGAAAAATTAAAATGACTCTGACTCTTACACCATTCTGAATGTCTAAGATCAAAAATTCAAGTGACCTCATATGCTGGCAAGGATATAGAGCAAGGGTAATACTCTTCCATTGCTGATGATAGTACAAACTTGTATAGCCACTTTTGAAATTAATTTGACAGTTTTTCAGAAAATTGCTAGTAGTTCTACCTCAAAACCCATCTATCTCACTCCTGGGCATATATCCAAAGTGCCACCATACCACAAGGAGACTTGCTCAACCATGTTAATCATAGCTGTATTTGTAATAGCCACAAACTGGAACCAACCTAAATGTATCTTAACCAAAGAATATTTATTTAAATGTGGTTCATTTACACAATAGAATACTACTCAGCAATTAAAAACAGGAATATCATGAAATTTAAAGGAAAATGGATGGAACTAGAAAATATCCTGAGTGATGTAACACAGACTCATAAAGACATACATTACATGTACTCATTTGTAAGTGGATATTTGCCATAAAGAAAAGGAAAACATGCTACAATCCACAGACCCGGGAAAACTAAGTAATATGGAGGGCCCTAGAGTGTATGCTTAAATGTCACTCTGAAGGGGAAAAAAATAAACATCGGAGGTGGGTGGAAGTAGTAAACTGAATGCGAGAAGGGATGGTGGAGATAAGGTTGGGAGAAGAAAGAGGTAGAAGGAGCGAGGATGGGGAGAGAGATCAGAAATCAATAGGAGGGCATCTCTGGGACTAACTAGAGACCTGGAACAGGGGGGATCCTAGGAGTCTATGAGGTGAAACTTCATAACAGCTGAAACTGTCCCCTAAGCTGAAACTTCTAACAGCAGTGGATATAAAGCCTGAAGTGTCCACCTCCTTTAGCCAAATGGGACTTCCAGTGGAGTGAGGGGGACACCAACTCAACCACAAAACCTTCTACCCAAAATTTGTCCTGACTACAAGATGTTCAGGGATAAAGATGGAGCAGAGATTGAGGGATTGACTCACCAATGACTGCTCCAATCCATCTCATCCAAGAGACAACCCCTGACACTATTAATAATCTGCTGCCATGCTTGCAGACAGGAGCTTAGCATAACTGAGCTTCTGAGAGGCTTCATTTAGCAGCTGTGGGAACAGATGCAGAGGCCCACAGCCAAACAATAGGTGGAGTTTGGGAGTCTTGTAGAAGAGAGGGGCAGGAAGGGTGAGGATTGAGGGAGCCAAAGGGGTCAAGGACACCACAAGAAAACCTACAGAGTCAACTAACATGGGCCCGTGTGTACTCACAAAGACTGAACCACCAGCCAAAAACATGCTTGGGCTGAACCTATACCCTCTATACATATGTAGCAGATTTGCACATTGGTCTTCATGTGGGTCTCCTAACAATTGGAGTTGGGACTATCTCTGACTCTATTGTCTGCCTTTGGATCCCTTTCCCCCAGTTGGGATGTCTTGTCTGGCCTTTGTGGGAGAGCATGCACTTAGTCATGGGGAAACTTAATGTGCCATGGGGACCCTTGTGGGGCCTCCGCTTCTTTGAGGAGAAAAGGAGGGTGTATGGGGACAGGTGTGGTGTGAGGGTGGGACTGAGAGGAGAGGACAGTGGGTGTGCTGCAATTGGGATGTAAAGTGAATAAATAAATTAATTAATAAAAATTACCCAACTCCACAATTGGGCCTTAGGGGAAAATGGCTAAGAAATATTTTTCAAAAAAAATGAATATTGTCCCTAGTAATAAGAAAAATGCAAATCAAAACAACATTGAAATTTGGTTTTACCCTTTCCAGAAGGGCAAAAATCTACATAAAAACTGACAACAAATATTGGCGGGTGTATAGGAAAAATGAATCCCTCAGTCACCATTAGTAAGATTTCAAAGTGGTCTACTGCTCCACATTAGGGTAGAGAATTCTCAAAAAGCTAAAAACACAGCTACTATATGCCCTGACTGCATGATTCCTTGGCATATGCCCAAAGGAACTTACGTCCTACTTATTCATATTCACTGCTGTTCTATGCACAACAGCTAAGTCATTGAAACAACTTAAATATTCTTGAACTCACAGACAGATAATTAAAATGTGATACATATAAACTATAAAATATTATTTAGCTGTGAAGAAAATTTAGTCTCATTCTCTAAACATCTATCTCTGTTTTGTGGTTTTTTGTTTTTTTGTTTTTTGGGTTGTTTTTTTTGTTTGTTTGTTTTGTTTTGTTTTGTTTGGGTTTTTTTTGTTTTTTTTTTGGTTTGCCTATCCCTCAGTCCCCTCAACATCTTATCTTGTAGGCAGAACAAATTTTGGGTCAAACATTTTGTATGTGGTTTAGTGTTTAGGAATCACCAGAAGTCCTACCTGACTACAGGAGGTAGCCATTTCAGGTTCCAATATCCCCTGTTGCTAGGAGCCTCAGCTATAGTCACCCTCATAAACTCCCTGGAACTTCAGGGATCCAAGTTCTCTGACATATCCAAAGATCTTTCCCCACCAATTTCTGTAAATTCTCCAGGTGCTCTCTCCCTGATACTGCCTACTTCTGATTTGCCCTTCCACTTCCCACTCTCACACCCATTTACCTCCCTCCATCCAACTTCAGTGACTATTTTATATTCCATCCTGAGTGAAATTCAAGCATCATCCTTTGACCCCTCGTTGTATATCTGTGGATTGCAGAGTAGGTATCCTATACTTTATAGCTAATACCCACTTATCAGTAAGTACATACTATGCATGTCCTTTTGAGTCTGGGTTACCTCACTTAGAGTATTTTCTAATTCTATTCATTTGCCTGTATATTTCATGATGTCCTTGCTTTTAGTAGCTGAGTAGTATTCCATTGTGTAAATGAATCACATTTTCTATATCCATTCTTCAGTTGAGGAGAATCTAGGTTGTTTCCAGTTTTTTGGCTATTAAAAGTAAAGCTGCTATGATCATAATGGAGCAAGTATCTTTGTGGTATGGTGGAGCATCTTTTGGTATATGTCCAGGAGTAGTATAGCTGGATCTTGAGGTAGAACTATTCTGACTTTTTTTTTACCAGTCTCTTCCAGTAAAAAGAAAAATAAACAAAATTAAACTTTTGTGCAAATTGACTTCTGCAAATGGTATACTAACAATTTGCCCATCTTTCTATTATATAGCCTCTGGATATTCTTAATCCCTATATTAATTTAAATTAATCCTTTACATTAATTTAAATTAATGTAAAGAACACAGGTAAACAAGAAAATATGAAACCTTACTTGATATCTGGTCTCAAATACAAACACATGTGGGGAGCAGCTATGGACAGAATAATGGATATGAAGACTTTCTATGAAAAACTTTTCTGATGGAAACTTTCCTGCAGAACAATGAGAAGACAGTTGTTTGGAACGTCGAAACACCAATAACTGTAGAGAAGAGGCAATGGCCTTCTCTTTGTTAGTGGAAGATATTGAGCCTAGAGAAGAATGCATTTCATGAGTATGTTATGTTTTCCATCTGTCAGTTCATCAGAAACCAAATAAGGGTAGGAAACTGGAAATGATTTGAGAGGGAAAGGGTGTAATAGGAGGAATCAATCAGTATCAGCCGCTACATCTTCTGTTCTCCTTAAGTGAGATATATTAGGGGCTTTACAATTGTTTATAAACACAAAATGAGCAAAAAGCACACTTCTAGGAAGTGTTAAATCAGCTATAACAACTGAGTTTTGTGCAGGTTTAATTGTAACATTTTCATAAAAATAGTGACATATCATATTCTAGCCCTGATAAGCCATGCCTAATAAGTTTAATTGATTGGAGTCCAACAAGGTCTTTAATACAATATGGAGGAGTGATTTGTTTCCTCCCACAGAAAGAAACAAGGAAAAAATTTCTCCTAATGCCATCTGTTTCCTCTGTCTGGAAATTTTCATATGAAAATCGCACATACCCAGAGTATTCTGGCAAACAGTCTTGGCAGAACTCATTAGAAAACCTGGCAGAGTCCAGAAAGGGGAAATCTCAAGAATAAGTGGCATTCTCTTTGATGGGACAGCAAAGTTATAAGTCCAATTTCTGAAGCCATGGTCTTAGGGATAGAATCACCAGTTCGAAGAAGTACACAAGTCAGCCCTTTCACTACAACCAATCCCACTGGCATTTTATGACTTGCAACCAGAACAGTTCTGGTAAACACACCATACAAGAAGTGCTGAGACTCATTAAAAATGGAATGAGTATCCAGAGAGTAAACTTCAGCTCATTAGCTCAAGTTCATTTTCTGACAGTTATACAAGTTTATTTTAGAAAATTAGTAAACATTAATGCAAGATCACATACAGAATTATGCTCTGGCATCTGACGTATATTTATAACTTAGAAATTCTGTCACCTCCCACTTTCCTTCATCATTATATATGAACAATGAGTCCTGATTCAAGATTAAATTAAAAAAAAAATATGGAGCATTTGATTATACTACCATGGCAGGAAATATCTCACTGGCTCATATTGTTAGATTAAAGACCAGTCACTAGAAAAGACCCAACCAGCAGAGTAATAAGGCTGTGGCCACTTATTTAAATAGTTTGTTCTAACTGATTCATGATCTGCAAGTTGATGACTGGTGAGTGCTCTTAGATTTATCAACTTCTTTATGTGTGGCCAAGGTTTTCACCTAGAGTGAGTATATATGAAAACACTATGCCTTATGTAAGGTACAGAGGAAGGAGAAATATCTATTCAACTGTGTACAATCTGACTACATTTTATGAATCTGTCCAATCATATTAGGATTTTCCATAACTTACTTATACCATCTGCACTGGATTTACTGCTGGCTGCATGCAAAACTAGCAGTGCAGGGAGATGATAAAGAAAGCCGAAAAGAAGCACATGCCATTTCATATATATTAATAGGCTATATGATATAGAGAAAACATTGAAAGATAAAAGAGATTTCAAATGTTGCCAGGATAACAGATGAGATACGGGTAACCAGACACTGACATGACACTCTTTTGAAGTAATTCTGAATAAACTTCAGAGCACATGGCAAAAAATTGTGCACCAACAGTTTTGTTGGGGTTATCTTGATTAATGCTCCCATGTGGAAAGGTGAATCTCACTAAGAAGTTTCTGGAAATTTCTGTGAATGAAAGTCAAATAGGAAACAGAAGTAGGCTAATATAAATACTGAGTTGCATCCATGGGATAACTTAGAGTCTATCCAACCCCTTTCATGCTTTCTAAGAATAACTGTTTGAAGCTTCTCCATTCCATTGTGAAAGTGAAAGTTAAATAATATTTTTTAGTGTACATTCAGGCTCTATTAGGTGTTGCAATGTTTTTACAATCAACTATGAAGTGTTTTCAAAGACCTGAAAAGGAGAGACATGGCTCTGGAACAGCATGAGCTCTAATAGCTGGAATTTCTACAATCAATGAAAGATTACTCAGTTAAAATTTCTACTCAGTAACATATATGATAATAAATAAGGCTCATTTACAATAAGACACAGGATCTAAGAGATAAGTCCAATCTCTACACTGAGGTCAAGTTTCCAAACCTTAAGTTGAGTTAGAATAAATATAATATTTGAGCCAGTTTCTTTTACTGAAAGCATAAATGAAATTAAACCACAAGCTCCATTTTAGTACCTTATCACTGAAAAATGCAAATGGAAGAAAACATATTATGTTTTAATTAACATTTTATGAATTCATTTTCATGAAATATTCTCACTCCATTTCTCTCTCAGCAGAGTGTTACTATATAGCCCAAGCTGATCTTGAATTTGCATTCTTCCTGCCTGAACTTTAGGGGCAGCTGCCCAATGTCCCCTTGAAGATGATCCAGGCCGTTGTCACGAGGCACTTGCCAACCTCGAAGTACACCCCTGTTGGCTGTTCCTTCTTTACTGCATCTGAAGACTATTCCAACACTCTGGGTGGGGCAGAGAACTGTGGCTTGGTTTCTATCAGTCTGTTCCACCTTCTCTTTGGAAAACGATGCTGAATATTGATTTATCGGCAACAGCGTTTTACAAGGCACAGCCAGAGATTGAGTTTGTTTGTGATCTTTTGGATTTTAAAAGTATTGAAGAACAACAAAAACCTCTGACAGATTCCCAAAGGGTAAAGTTTACCTAAGAAATTAAAGGTCTAAAGGTGGAGATAACACACTGTGGTGAGATGAAGAGGAAGTACCGTATCTGCAATGTGACCAGATGGCCTGCCAGTCACCAAACATTCCCACTGCAGCAAGAAAGTGGGCAGACAGTGGAGTGTACAGTGGCCCAGTACTTCAAGGACGGGTACAAGCTAGTTCTGTGTTACCCCTTCCTCTGGTGTTTACAAGTTGGACAAGAGCAGAAACATACCTACCTTCCTTTGGAGGTCTGTAACATAGTTTCTGGACAGAGATGTATTAAAAAATTAACAATCAGACCTCAGACATGATCAGAGCAACTGCCAGGTCAGCACCCGATTGGCAAGAGATCAGCAAATTGATGAGAAGTACAAGTTTTAATACAGATCCGTATGTTCCTGAATTTGTAATCATGGTGAAAGATGAGATGACAGATGTGACTGGGCAGGTTCTGCAGTCACCCTCCATCCTCTATGGAGGCAAGAGCAAAGCAATTGTCACCCCTGTCCAGGATGTGTTGGACATGAGAAACAAGTAGTTCCACACTGTCATGGAGATCAAGGTGTGGGCCTTCACCTGCTTCCCACTTCGGCGCCAGTGTATAGAAGTCCATCTCAATTCCTTCACAGAGCAACTGAGGAAGATCTCAAGAGATACTGGGATGCCTATCCAGGGTCAGCCCTGCTTCTGTAAATATGCACTGGGGGCAGACACTGTGGAGCCCATGTTCTGGCACCTGAAGAACACATACACTGGTCTCCAGCTGGTGGTCATCCTGCCTGGCAAAACTCCTGTGTATGCGGAAGTCAAGCGTGTGAGAGACATAGTTCTGGGGATGGCCACACAGTGCGTCCAAATGAAGAACGTGCAGAGGACCACGCCGCAGACCCTAACCAATCTGCTGAAAGATCAATGTCAAGCTGGGAGGCGTCAACAACATCCTGCTGCCACAGGGCAGACCTCCAGTGTTCAACCAACCTGTCATCTTCCTGGCAGCCGATGCCACCCACCCACCAGGAGGAGATGAGAAGAAACCTTTGATTGCTGCCGTGGGCAGCATGGATGCACACACCAACTGCTACTGTGCCACCATGCGCTTACAGCAGCACCAAAGGAAATCGTCCAGGACCTGGCTGCTATGGTACGAGAGCTGCTCATTCAGTTCTACAGATCTACACGATTCAAGCCCACCTGTATCATCTTCTACCCAGACGGCGTTTCCGAGGGTCAGGTCCCGCAGGTTCTCCTCCAGGAGCTACTGGACATCAGAGAGGCCTGCATAAAGCTGGAGAAGAACTATCGACCAGGGATCACATTCATCGTGGTGCCTCTTCTGCACAGACAAGAATGAGCTGGTTGGAAAGAGTGGGAACATTCCATCAGTCACTACCGTTGGCACGAAGATCACCCACCCAACTGAGTTTTACTTCTACCTGTGCAGTCATGTTGGCATCCAGGGGACAACCCATCCTTCCTACTACCACGTGCTTTGAGATGACAATCGTTTTTCTTCTGATGAGTTGCAGATTCTGACCTACCAGCTGTGTCACATCTACCTGCCCAGCAAATGATCTGTGTCAATACCTGCACTAGCTTACTATGCTCACCTGGTGGCCTTCCAAGTCAGATACCACCTGGTGAATAAAGAACATGACAGCGCTGAAGGAATCCATACCTCTGGGCAGAGCAACGGGAGAGATCACCAAGCTCTGGACGAGGCAGTCCAGGTCCACCAGAACACACTGTGCACCACATACTTTGCTTGACATGTTGTATTGTTTAGCGATTGTGTACCAAGTTGGATTCACATGAGACCAGCTACATTCAGACCAACAGATGCCCAGCCCTTTCGTGACAGCCAGCATTGAACATGAGACGTCTTTGGTTTTATTAGATCTTCTATTTTCCAGAATGCCTTCCCTCCCAGATTTCAGACTTGGATTTTGAGCTGCAGGCCTGTATAAGACCCCATTGTAGAAAACATGGTTTGCCAAATCTATAAGCTGCTCACTGAGAGTCCCGATTCCTAAAAACAAACAAACAGACAAACAAACAAAAAAAATAAAACAAAATGTCCTAAAATTCAGTCTATAAACTCTCAGGGCTTTAAAACACTTGAATTTATTTGGTCATTCCATTTATTTGTTTTTACCACCTGATTCTCAATGAAATCAATAGGCTCAAGCTAGCTGTGAAGGCCCTGAGCATGAAAGCAACCATTACCATTGGGGTTTTAAAGCCTGGCCCTAAGAAGTTGTCACTAATGTTAAGTTCTAAGGAATGCCATGTGCCCTGCAGCCCCAGGGCATAGGGCTACTAGGTATCCACAGTGTTTCTCATTGGTCACAGCCTGCCCTTGATTCCTGAATGAAGGCATAGTAGCCAAAAGGATGGTCATGTGTTGTTTATGGCAGTGACAAGACCAGGAGATTGGCAGACAAGTGCCATTTTGATAGAAATTTATTTTAAAAGAGAAGAAAGACAATATACTGACAGTCTAATCATATTTGCCCAGTAGGACTATGACATTTATTTTTCAAAGTTTCTAAAGAATGCAGGTCTGTGGTATTAACTACAGTACAATCCAAAAAAGAAGAAGAAGGAGAAGAAGAAGGAGGAGGAGGAGGAGGAGGAGGAGGAGGAGGAGGAGGAGGAGGAGGAGGAGGAGAAGTCTGCTATGTTACCAAATATTCTACTCATGATAGATGTAATTATCATAATAACTATAGCAAAAAATTATGTAGCCTCATTTATAAATAATGGAATCCAAA
Organism: Grammomys surdaster; assembly: GCF_004785775.1. NCBI lineage: Eukaryota > Metazoa > Chordata > Mammalia > Rodentia > Muridae > Grammomys > Grammomys surdaster. The sequence continues at coordinate 3,064,165 of NW_021620842.1, forward strand.
CTGTATTGTAAAACTTGCCCTGCATTCCACTTAAGTATGAAGTAGAAAGTGAAACATAGTTGTGTCTGATACCAAAGCCAGATTATTTTCTTTACAAGCAAAGTAATTTCTGGGACATACTTGACTTTACAATGAAACAAAAGAACAGAGTTATAGACAGTAATTTACTTTTTATTCAGAATAATTACTGTATCAATGAATCATTATTAGAAGCTAATTAAGTAGTTAATTTTCTACTTAGAATTGTGAAGTGGAGGGCCCTGCTGGGCATAGGTGGAAGAAGAGAACCTTGACCTCATGAAGGCTGGATGCCCCAGGGGGTGGGAATTTTGAGGGTGGGGAGGTGGGAGTGGGGGGGTGTAGATAGAGGTTACATCCACAGAGAAGAAGGAGGAGGGGCGAGGGGATTGGGGGTTCCGAGGGGGTGGTGGGGGATGGGGTAAGGGGACAACATAGGAAATGTAAATAAATCATCCAATAAAAAAAAAAAAGAATTGTGAAGAACATAAGCAAAGTACAAAATTGGCTGCTTTCTCAAGAAGATTTCAAAGCAAAGCAATTTTAAAGTGCAAAAATCAATATGCTGGACTAGTATAAGAAATATTTAATGCACAGAACAGGACAAAATTGTCAGCAAAATAAAATGCTCTTTCTATTTCATTGAGAAGGAAAATCAGCAAAGAGGGTGAAATATCAAAATGTTATACCATAGAGGGTGCTCCGTGACAGTGATGCATAACAGGATGAGGAAAGCTGCTTAATCATGGGGGTCAACATGGTGAAGTGCTTCACTGAAAAGTTGAAGAAGCCACTAACTGAATGCTGGATTTGGAGAAAGTCAGGAAGCAAACACTACTAGAGATGAAAAAGCACCAGTTCCAGAGGCAAAATTTACTAGGGTAAACTACTACCTCGCACTAATATAGAGTATATATCACTGGGACTGAAGAGATGGTTCACTGGATAATTATGCTCTTTTTGTGCAAGGATGTTGAACAGACCCAGAAGCATTGGTGTACATTGGGGGAACAGAAGATCTCAAGAGTTCATTGGCCAGCTAGTGAACAGAAACTAGAAGTCCCTAGTTCAGTTAGACACCATATCTCAAGGAAGATGTCACAAGTAATAAATGAAGATACACCATCCCTTTGTGTCCTCTGCATATGCATACACATGCATTCACACCAGCACACTAACCTGTAATATCACCACCCCACTCTCATTCTCATTAAATATAATCTATTGTTTTTCCCTTCATGTAAATTAGGTTTCTGAATATCTAACATGTATCAGGCATTACACTAGGCACTGCCCTTTATTCTTGAAAGGTTGTAGCATAACTATTTTTCTTTCCCAGTCATGCAATCTACAAATGCTTATTCAATGATTGTACAGAGAGGAGGACAAATAAGAAGGAACACAACAAAATTGATATTTGACCTCATAACCTTTATAGCCCTATAGGAAGACTGAGCCCCAGAAGTAAACAACTTTGCCAAATGTTTTCTACCTTTTTAGAACACTGATTATTTGGGTGAAATTGTTGAATGGATGGATGAATGAATGAATGAATGAATGAATGAATGAATGAATAAGCTATGTGTCAAAAAGAAGCTCCAGAAATGTCAACATGTACAGGAATAACTGTAGGGCAAAAAATGCAACACACTTTCACTTAGGAATAACATTACCTCCACAAGGCCCTATACTGGAAGTAACTTGACTACATTGGAAAGGATCACAATTGATTATTTACAGCCTATCAGGTTAAGGCCAGCCACAGAGGTAAAAGATGATCTAAGTTTATTGACTAAATTCATGAATACACTTGGATCCCATTTTGAAATTTAAGGTAAAAGTAACTTTAGGTCATTTCTAGCATACATTTTTCACAACATTTGTTGCACATACAATAAAACACATTTGGTTCAATCTTGTCCTTTACCATTCAAAGTGACAAAGTCATTTCTAATTGCTCTTTATATCAATCATGGATGGTCAATGTAAATCAACTATATCCTATAAATGAGCAAAATCAATTATTTTGCAGCAACTAGACCATATGAAGTAGAACATAAAATGTCATGTTGGCTATTAAAACTATAAAATAAAAATTGTTTTCTTTGTGAAAAGGTTGATCTTCTAAGTTCCTATGAATGCATGCACTAATCTTATACTCTTAAAAATATTCTAAGAGTTTTACATAGAAGTGTTATTTATTCATGTTGTCACCACAAATTTTCATTTTATGATTTAGTAGATGCTAAAGTGTCCACAGACAGCAAATACTCAAATTAGACCTCAAACCATTTGTGAGCTTCAGATTTCCCTTGTAATAACTACTTTTCACGTTTATTAAAAACAAATTCTTATCTAAGTTGGTACTACCTGCTAAGGCTATCTATTCACAAGGTCTATGACTACTCAGGTTGTTAAATTTCCACAAAAGCTGCCTTTTTACAATATCTTATAGCCATTTGTTTCAATGTTTTGCCACAGAGACCCAAGACTTTGTGTTAGCATGCATGTATGTCAGGCCTATTGCTGATTTTAGGCCTATGGCTGATTTTAGGCCTTCAGTGTATAAGCATGGCTGCCCCTGACATCTCCTCCCTTCTCCAAGTATAGAAGGGCCATGGTGATTCTAATCTTGCGAAGGTGGGGATAGAGGCCTGGCCTCCAGTACTTGAAGGGGACCTTGTAATGGCTCTGGTCCCCCTGTTGTTGTCCAGTGAGGCATGAGAGCCATACCCGTCCTGATGTCTTTTTCCTGTAGAGGGGATACTTTTGACATCAACCCCTATGCAGTCAGGCTTGTCCCTCAGGGAACTCAGAGAGATATTTTTAACTTTTATTTATATTCCTTTGCAGTGCTTAGCCTCACAGCCTAAGCAAGAATTCAGATCGCCAGTCAGAGGGGATTCTGGGTGACCCCTCTCTGCTTGTTCTAGGGGCAGAATTCCTCTCTTTTAGGATGGGTGAAGATGGGTTTCAGGAATACCCTGGATAGAGTAACAACCTCATCTGAGTCTCATGGTAGTACTAACTTAGATAAGGATAAGAGAATCATAGGCAGAGTCATAGTGACTGGTCCCCTGAACCTTCACCCAGCCGATACCCTGTTCTGAAAGATATCTGTACTCCTCCTGAACACCCACACTTCGGTGTCATCCCCTTCCCCATGTCCTACCATTTTGTGTTTATAACCCCTGTGTGAATGAGTAAAAATTATGATTTGATTTAAATATATATATACAAATAACAAAATAGTCACAGAATTTTGTTATTTAAATAAACACTGAAATCATTAAATATCAAAAAAAAAAGATTTTTCCAAGGTCAAAAAAAAAATCAATTCTTTGCTCATACAATATATCTTGATTACAGTTTCCCCTCCCACTATTCCTCTCATTTCCTCCCCACTTCCCATCCCATACAAATCCACTCCCTTTCTGTCTCTCATTAGAAACAAACAAACAAACAAAGGGATTCTAATACATAACAAAAAAGCATAAAATTAAAAGTACCCATTTCTCTAACAGTCAACAGCATGTAAAAATTCAAGAGTTAATGAATACAGTTCAAGAATTAATGAATATAGAATAATTATGGCAAAGATAACAGTGTTCATAAAGATTCAGAGTTATAGAACAATAGAATATAAGCATGTATAGACAACAGTAAATGATCAAGAAATATTCTATTCCATTTATACTATCAGCAAAATTAACTACTAATAATACATTTAAGAAAACAGTACAAAATTTATACTCTAAAATTATAAAATTGATGAGAAAATTTAAATATCTAAATAGTTGGGTGAAATATTAAGCTCTTATACTCAGAGATATCCAATTGTTAAGATAGTAATATTCATCAAAGTAATTGTTGTAGTTTGAATGTAAAGCATCTCTATAAGACCAAATATTGAAACACTTGGATCCTAGCTGGTAGCATTGTTTCGGGAGGGTGTAGACCCTTTAGGGCATACAAGAACATAGATATTGGCTGGAGGAGATAAAGAGTAATCCTTGATCTTTGTTTTTGTTTATTTATTTATTTATTTTATTTACTTTATATGTATTGATGCTTTGGTTTTGCACGGTTTCTGTGTATCATGTGTATGTTTGTTACCCATGAAAGCTAGAAGGGGGTATTGGATCACTTGGGACTGGATTTACAGATGTTGTGAGCAATTGTTTGGGTGCTAAGACTTGGACCTAGATAAGTGCTCTTAAGTACTGAAATCTCTCTCTAGCCTCAGACTTTTTTGTTTTATAAGACTATAAGTTCTACTGACTAAAAGTCCATAAAATACTGTCATCAGAGCTTAATCAGACATTCCAATGACATTGTGGAAGACTTAAATGCCCAAAGAAATGTATAGAAATAGTAGCAGCCCAATTCATGAGATTTCAGAAGGAATGAACGTTCCATAGATTTCATAAGGAACTAGCATAGAGGTCACTCATGTTATGTTGAAGCTAAAAATCTGTCTGTATTCTGTATATGTCCTGAGGAAGTAAGTTAGATTACATTTATAAGCAAATAATGAAATAATTTTTTTGATAAAATAATTAAGGGAAAATAACATTCAGTCTGGTGTATGGTTAATACTACCCACTCTAATCTAGATCTACAGTGAAAAGACACAAATTATCAGGCAAAAAGACATTTAAAATATTCAGGTTATAGAATAATGGGGCTCAAACAAATTTAAAACTGTTGTCAAGTCTTGTGCTGTAAATGTTAAGGAAGTTTTAGCATTACATATAAATCTGTAGCATGCATAAAGATAGTAAACAAGATGCCTTGATGTCAAGACCACATCCTTCACAGACTAAAATTTGATCAATTGCAAATTCATTCAAAGGAAGAGAGGCTAATCTGAAATTCTGAAGTAATTTCCTGCTTCTGTACTTAAACCACCCTTGGAAATAGATCCCTAGGTCAGCATATAAAGCCTATTGCCACAGTGGTCAAAATGATTGGACTCAATCCCAAGGTGGCAGCAGAACTTGATAATGTTATCTACATCAATGTTATTTGATGATATGATAAAAAAAAATACAGCTACATAAACAGAATGGAGTCCACTCAAGAAAGAGTATGTGTGGTAAAGGCAGAAGAGCAGAGGTGGCAAGGCTACATAAAACCTTTGATCTGAGTTGATTACATTATAAGCTATAGATGCCAATCATGAAGCTGCAAGATTTAATGTTTCCCCGCCGGGTTTGTGTGGTTGTTTCAATATACTTAGCTGAGGGAGTGGCATTATTAAGTGTATCATTATTGTAAGAAGTGTGTCACTGTTGAGTTTTGAGGCTCCTATGCTTAGATTCCACTCAGTGCAGGAGAGAGTCCCCTCCAGGCTGCCTTTGGATCAAGTTGTAGAACTCTTGGTTCCTCCCACACCAAGTCTGTCTGCAAGATGCCATGTTTCTCACCACAATGATGATAGACTAAACCTCTGAAACTGTAAGCCAGCTCCAATAAAATGCTTCCATTTATAAGAGTTGCCTTGGTCATATCGTCTCTTCAAAGCAATAAAACCCTAACTAAGACAATTTGGTTCTTGCTTTGGTGCAATTTTTGCATGCTATGATATCTTCCTCCCTTTTGCTGTGGGCATATCTGCTCTGCCATTCTTTGTTGTATGGATATAAGTTGTATTTTGACTTCACGGAACCTCACATTTAAAAGATTTATTTTAGTCTCAGGAAACACATTGCACATTTGAACAATGTTGTGACTATTTAAGAGCATGGGGAGTCTGGAAATTGGAATGAATGATATTATGAAATGTAAATCAGCATATGAGGATTGAGGTGGAATGTTGTGGTTTCAATTTAAAATGTCTCAATAATCTCATCTGTTGGTTATAAATCTTCTCAACTACCCTTTAGGTGGTAGAACCTTGGTAGAGGAAGAGGGTCACTAGGGCTGGGCCTTGATATTTTATAGCCTGGCCCCACTTCTCATTCTCTGTCAACTTCCTGACAGCAGAATCAATATAACAAGCACCTTCCCACTCTTACCACATACATCTGCAACCATGATGAGCTGCATTACTCTCTGAAGTAAAAGTTCTTTAAATTGCTTCTTGTTAGGTATTTTGTCACAACAATTATTTATTAATAAATACACTTAGCTATAAAGACAGCATAATACTTATGAAAAGCCAACAAAATTGTTCATAGAAATTGACAAATTACTTATAAATCCATATGAAATTGCAAAAGGTCTATCTTAAACAAGACAATCTGTTAGAAAAATTAACAAAAAAAAATGTGGAACTACCACTTCTCAGATTCAAAACTAACTACCAAACAATAGTAATTGAAAGTATTTCAAGTAGACATATAAATCAATGAAATAAAATTTAAAGTAGATAAATCTTCCTTATATTTATGGCCAACTAATTTTTTATAGTAGTGCCAGAACAATAATTCTTTTTAGAAGCAATACAAACACTGGGCAGCTATATGTCCAGGAAAATAAATCTGCACTTGCAAAATACATGTGATAGGAGAGCTGAATAAGAGTATACTAGTAACACTTTCAAGAAAAAAAGTCATCAGTGGTCTTACCCAGGTACACAGGTAACCTGTGCGATACAATACTGACCTGCAGGATAATATGTGTTCACTGGTGACACAGGAGCATGATACAAAACCTCTATCCAACACTACTGGCATGACACATAGTGTGTGCCCTCTGGTGACACAATTGCCAGCGTGAGTGAAGGGTTTAGACACAAGAGAGGAAACATGCCATATTTGACTTTCTGAATCTGGATAATTTCACTTAATGTTGTGTTGATGTCCAGGTCCATCCATTTTTTAGGCAACATCATTATTTCATTACATGTATGTGTTTTGCTTTCCTGATGCTAGGCATTATGAGTGGTATGAGACAGAATCTCAAAGAAGCTTTAATTTATTATGCTGATGGCTAAGAATCTTGTATAATTTTGAAAATATTTACTGACAATTAGTATTTCTTTAATTGAGAACTGTCTTGTCTATTCATCTACCATAGTGAGTATCCATAACAAAATTATTCTACTCATATGGTGTTCTCTCCACTCACAGTGGGTACGTCAGTATATATTGACTTTTTTAAAAAAAGAGAAGTGACATATATCTTCATTTTGGAGTGTTCTGGATCAATTCTCTTCCTTTATATATCTCTAAAATCATAAAAGATGTCCTGTTCGTACGTAAAGAGCTCTAGTAGGAACAAGATCTCCCACTTAGGAAACCCTGTTCTCCTCAAAGAAATTTTAAATCTCGTGGAGTCAGATTAGAAATCTACAACACCTTACTACCTTGTACAGAGCTGGCTAGTGAATGGGCTCAGCTTTGACATAAAGAATTTCAGAAAATCCAATTTAAAAAAAGCCTATTATAAATTTATTACAGAAACTACAATATGTTTGTCATGTTGTCAAACTGGATTTTTGCTCTGGATCCCTTCAACTATGTATATCTAGCCTAAAAGTAATAGATCAACTTCATATATGGCATATGCATATGGCAAAATTTAAGTACATGACATTCTAGAAATAAAAATAAAATAGCCCACCTAAAGATGATTGCATATACATTACACTTACTCCCCTCATTTAATTACAAAAACTCTTAAATGATAGTTATAAATACTGAGAGGAAAAAATGTTTGCTATTTCTTCTGGGACTTTTTAAATATTATTGAATTTACTAAACAATGAAATTCCCTAATTTTTTAATCCAAACATTTTTTCTTGGCTATCAAATATTTTCAGAAATAACTTTTTCTTCCTAATTCCCAATCTTGGCTACATTTCCTGCTAATTTTGAACATATGTCATATTCAAAATATGTTATATTTCCAAAACAAATTTTGGCAAGAATGATTTTAGGGACTGGGGAATTGCAATCCTGGAACAAAAAAGCAGAGCTGTCTGATTCTGCTACAATTCAGGACTTTCATTTGTTGTTCTTGCTTTCTTTTATTTGATTTTTCCAGCCTTCTTTGGGTACACCATGGCAAGGTGACATGTAGGGGAGTGAGGGCTTATGAAATGCAGATATAACAAATAACACATCCTGAAATTTACATCTTACATGTAATTTTGTTTTCAAAATAATCTTATAAATATGAATAACCTTGTAGGACACATGTTGCAAAGAAAAGTTAAGATCTTAATAACTGGAATATAAGTTATATTTAAAAGCAATAAGCTGATAATAAAATGCACAATGTTCCTCAGGACCTGCCATCCTCAGGGTGACAGCATTTGGACAATACCAGACATTTCCAGTAACATAAGACTGTTTTATAATCTGTATTATTAACATTAAATGGAGAAAAATGATCAAATTATATGTTAAAGTGACACAAGTGTACTGCCACAATATATTATGCAATTCATGATCAAGGCATACTCTAAAACACTCGGGAGGTGAAAGCTTCTGGTTTTGTTGGCAATTCAGTTATGTCAAATGATGCTTTCCTGAAGCTGACACAGATGAAAGGATGTTTTGCTAAAACAGACACATGAAGGAATGTTTTCCTGAAGCAGACACAGGAGAAAGGATGTCTAGCTAAATCAGACTTGTGAAGAAATGTTTTGCTGAAGCAGACAAAGGTGAAAGAATATTTTGCTAAAGCAAACACATGAAAGGATTCATGATGTTAAGAAGGACCCACCAGACAGTGAACAATGCTGAATGGTATTAGTACACCTTGTCATTCCTTAATGGTTATTGTTTGTCACAGCTTCCTAGAAAGAAACACACTAAAAGACTTCTGGAGATGTTCTGGTGGCCCAGTAACGTATTTCATTAACCCTTCAGACCTGCTGGGCCAACTTGACAGAAGCCTGAACACAAGGATCAGAGTCGAGTCAGCAAAATTCCAGATGTATTAGAAAGCAACCCTAAGATCATAGGGTCAACTAGCACTGTCAGGTTACCAAAGACATATGAGGATACTTGCCATGCACTGTTCATGACAGAAGAAAGCATCAGTTAAATTATAGACTTAGCTGGTATAATCTGGTATAATCTTCCAGGGATAGTTCTAAGAATATGACATTTGCATATATATATGTATATATATATACATATATATATATATGTGTGTGTGTACTTATATATATGTACGTACATATATACATATATATGTACATTTATGTGTCAGTGGATATCTAATACCTCTAGTATAGGTTATACATAAATCACTATTTACAAAAATTGCATATAGTTATTAATAAGTAAATTTGAGTGTCAAGAAAGTGTTGAAATCTTCCAGAGTTTCATTCCTTATAAAGATACATGTTTCATCTATCAGAACTAAATATGAAATCAGGCTCCAATATAAATCTGGCTCAGTTACAGATGAGCAGATGGCACCTACTCAAGCAGCTAGAGGAACTTGATTCACAGATATAAAATGATTAAAATGCAAACAATAAAGTTGGTTTTTATATAATTTATTTTCAAATGAAGACATTATTTCAGAAACTTAAATGCTCAGTTTGATTTTTTAAAAACTTCAACATCTTGAAAGCTAATTTTCTTCCAGCAGCCACTGGGAAAACTCTTTTTTAGAAGTCATGTGGATGGCTGCCACTGCCTTTTCCTAAATACAAAAGAGTGAGAAATAAAACATTCAGAACAGTAGTGCAGAAAGCTAACTACTGTCTAAATATTAAGAAACTTCACTTCCACTATTTAAAACAGTGCAGCTCACTTGAGCATTGTAGGCAAAAAATATAATTCCTGTGGCTAAGAAAAGAGTCTCCTCCCTGTGGTCTTCAGAGATGCATGGATGTAAAGTGAGAAAGGAATGCTTTAGTCTTCAGCTAAGTTTGAAGCATTGTGAGTCAACCATAATGATTCATATTTGTCATCCTCTTACTATCCAATTTCTTTGTATATTCTTCAAGTCACAAACCAAGGAGGACATTGGAAGCAGCAAGTATCTGAGAATTAGATGTCACATATTACATCCTGGATAGTAGAATCCTATAGTACTATACTACAATACAGAAGACATGAAAAAGCCTTTAGAAGTTTATTTTAGAATGTCACACATGTACACACACACTCACACACACACACACACACGAATTGGGATAAGAGGTAATAATGAGGTCTAAGAAAAGACATGCTGGTGGTGATTTATCTTCATTTTTGCATTTCCTGTGTATCTCATAGTTCCTTGTGAATCTCATATTTTAAAACAAGCAAACAACAAATATTAAAAATTCATGGGTTGAGCATAACAGTAGAGAGGGCATTAAAAAGAAGAACTGAATCTAAAAGTATATAATACAAATGTCTGTATTTGAACAGTGGATAGTATAAAACTTTAAAATAAATTTTAGCTATTTCTTTTATTGTTGATATTATAATATAATTACATCATTTCCCATCAACTTAAAATTTAACATTTTACTTTTTCTTCTTTGACAGTTTCATACATGTATACAGTACATTCTGGTTACTCTTAGCTCCCAGTCTCTCTTATGATCCTCTCACCCTCCTCATCTGCATATCCTTGCTGGAGGTCTCTTTCATACATTCATATCTTCTTGTTTTGTTTTGTTACCTACTCTGTTTAATCAACACCATCTGTGTGACCATAGGTTTTTGGAACTGTTCATGAGAGCCTGGTGGCTTGTCCATGGGTACATCATTGAATAAATGTCTCTCCCCTAGAACCCACCAGTTTTCAATAGTTCCGTTAAAAAGAAATAGAGCTCCATGATCCTTTCCTAGTCCCAGGGTCAAGTAATGAGGAGCTCAGCTTTGTATGGGGTGAATAGAGACAATCTCAGTCACTCTAAAGTCATTATTGTAATGGTTAGGAAACCCCCAAAAGACATTCCTTTGTCTTTTTATCTGACTCTTCAATTCTTTCCTACCTCTCTTCTCCAAGTTTCTTTGAGCATTGGAATTTTCTATAACCTAATAAAAATGTCTAATATTTGTATAAGTATCCCTGAGGAGAAAATTAAAGCTAAATGTGTACGTAAGTAATAGTGGAAACTCTAAATTTGGCAAGAAATACAGGACTAAAAATTTTTTTAAAAAGTGACCCAAAGAGGGTAGATGACTTAAAGATATCAACAGAACTAAAGACAAAAATTCAAAATAATTAAGAAATATCCCACACTCAGATGAAACCAATTCAAGAGCAGGTGGGTTTTCATCAGAAAACTTGCAGATAAAAAAAAAAGGCATTAACAATTTTCAAGTGAATTTTGAACTCAGAAATAAAACATCCTTTAAGAAGGAAGTAAAACTTGACAGGTTCTCAAAACAAGGAAAGAAAAAAGATTTTTTCCAGTAGATATAGCTTTGAAACAATCCACAGGAAGAAATTATCCAATGTGAAACCAAAGTATTTAAGTAGCAACTTTGTATTACTAGGAAGAAGGACAGGGAACTTGGCATTACTAGAAAGAAAGGCAGCAGTAATGAAATGTGTGTGTGTGTGTGTGTGTGTATACATATTTCATATATATATATATATATATATATATATATATATATATATATATATTTCATATGTCATATATATATGAAATCCCTCAGATTTCCTCCTCTTGAGTCTTGAAACTATGTTGAATAGATGAAAGAAATTTTGTCATGTAGCAAAAAATATTTACCCAATAAATCAACTGTATGGTGTAGATACTACTTCTATTTCTATTTTTTTAAAGAGGGCAATTCATTCTCTCTCTCTCTCTCTCTCTCTCTCTCTCTCTCTCTCTCTCTCTCTCCATTCTCCCATCTGTCTCTCCCTCTTTCTTTCTCCTTCTCTCTTTCTGTATATGTGTGTCCACCTGTATATGATATCTTCAGAACCCACATGAGGTTGTTAAATCCCCAGAGATTGTGCTCCAAACCAAAAGGAGCCACTCAGTGTGAGTTCTGAGAACTGAATTCAGGTCCTCTAAAAAAGCAACAAATGCTTTTAAATGCTAAGCCATCTCCCCAGTCCCTTTAACATTTTCTCTAAGGTAAAATAAGGGGAATTGAAGCACCTTAAGTAAGAACAAGAGTAGATATTTTACTCAGGCAAACTAGTCCTCTAGGCAATTTCCTTAACACATAATATTGCCCAAAGTTAACAAAAGAGATATATATTTACCTAAAACACCCAAAAAGCAAATAGACATCATAGTCATCTTAACATTATAATACATATTTAATAAAGGTCCTAGATATAGTTTTTTTATGAGGCAAAATTAGCATCTTGTTCTAGTCTTCTAGTTTCGCAGATGCTATAAGTAACTCAAGATATATTTTAATTAAAGAGAGAAGGACTTTGCTTACAATAAAGATTTCTAGCTCACCAATAAAACTATTGATCAAGAACTATGAATTTCCCCTAATAAGACACAACTACAGTGAAGAATAGGAACTTTTCTATGAACAAGAAGATGCTACTTGATTATTTGAATAAAAGTTGGAAGGACATTCCTAGAAAGACAGTGACAGATATTGGTCCTCAGAAAGGCAATGAAGAGAGATTCAAAATGAGAAAAAATTAGACTTCATTCCACAGTGATAAAGGCTGTAGAACCTCAACTATCCACTTTGGGAGAAAATACTCTGAAGTTCTTTCCAAAAAGTAATCCAAAAAAAAGCTGGGAAGTCTATCAACAGGACATGCCTATAACCTTCAAGAGCTATAAATCAAATTGTAGGTATCAGTGACACAATAATTCCTCTAGTGGACTTGTTAGAAGTGGAATGAAAACCAGTTTTTGTCTTGCTATATAGCCTGCTGAGCCACAGCTAGGAGCCATTTTGAAAGTGAATTATCATGAACAAAATACATCAGAAACAGATGAACACATTTGCATCTCTCCACAATGTCAAAATGTATTCAATAGCAATAAATTATTAAGGTTTAACACTTTCCTATATACCCTATCCATGTTCCATCTACCAAGCTAACATTACTCACTGGCCTCATCATGACTGCTTACCTGCTCTCCTCTTCCTGTCCACTCATACCCACAACACCTAACATTTAGTATATACAGTACTATCAAAATTCTTCTAATACCTCAACCAACCAGTACTTGACAAGTGTTTGTTACAGTCAACTATCAGAGTGAATAATGTCTGGATAGTAACTATTGCTAACGAATAAGTTCAACACAGTATTTACAGCCTGGGGCCTGGAGCACCAGTATCACAGACAAACACATCATCAAAACTGTAGTACAATTAAGTCTGTCTTGGCCACTACCAACATACTCACTGAAGGAAGACATGCAACCTGAATTAAAATAATAGTAATACCAACAAAAATCTAAACCGAACTCTCTAGACCAAGATAGGCAGGTCCCAGGAAAAATGCAAGTTAAAAAAAAAAAGAAAAAGAAAAAAAAAGACAACTTCTCTCCTCCAATAGTAATCAATCCCTGATCAAAATAAGAATCCAGATGCATAATTTAAAAGAATGAATACAAATATGATTAAACAAAGTAGTTTTAAATTTTCATTTCCCTAATGCTGAAAAATGTTAAACATGTTTTAAAATATTTCTTAGCCATTTGTATTTCTTTCTTTTGAGAACTCTCTTTTTACTTACACCTCCAAATTCTAATTGGGTTGTTTGTTTTCTTGATTTTTTTTTTTGAGCTCTTTGTATATTCTAGATAGTAACTATCTGTCAGATATCTAGGTGGTAAACTTTTTCACATTTTATTGGTTGCCTCTTTACTGAAAACATAGTATAAATGGCTGTACATAAAATTTCTTAGATTTGTGAAGTCCTGTTTATCAACTTTGGTACCATAGTACTGTTAAGAAAGTGTTTTCCTGTACTATTGCTTGAATCATATTCCCTACATTTTCCTCTATCACAGTCAAAATGTTAGGTCTTATATTGTAGTCCTTTATCCAAAACTGAATAAAGTTAAGATACAAACTACAGACCAATTTCTCTGGTGAATACAGATACAAAGAATTTCAACTAAAACACTTGAAAACTAAATTCAGAAAGACATTAAGAAAATCATGTATCGATCACTTCCGGTCTGGGCCCGAGCATAGAGCAGGTCACAGGCGGCAGCTCTGTACCCAACCCCAGAAAACCGAGAGAAACAGGGACTCCCAGGAGCTTGAACTCACGCAGCATCCCAGGTAAGGAAAAAGCAGCACTTGCCCCAAACAGGGAGCAACTGGGACCCACTGGGACCCAGGAATTCGCTCCTGGCCCAGAGCGGGCTCCATCCGGTCTGGGCCTGAGCACTCACAGATCCCGGGAGACAGCTCTGCACCCAATCTCACAGAATCCAGAGGAAGCAGGGCTCGCAGGACCTCTGTGCCAAGCAGTATCTTAGGCTAGGAGGTGGCAATACTTGCCCCCAAACAGGGAGCAACCGGGACCCACTGAGACCCAGGAATTCACTCCAGGCCCAGAGCATGGGTTCCATCCGGTCTGAGCCCGAGCAGATACTGAGAGGCAGCTCTGCACTCAATCTCACAGAACCTAGAGGAAGCGGGCCCTCAGTAGCTCTAACTCAAGCAGTATCTTAGGCCAGGAGTTGGCAATACTTGCCCCCAATCAGGGAGCAACTGGGACCCACTGGGACCCACTGGGACTCACTGGGACCCAGGAATCCACTCCTGACCCGGAGCCCGGGCCCCTTCCAGTTTCCGCCTGAGCACTGGGCAGATCTTGGGCCTCAGCTCTAACCCCAACAGCAAAACCCATCCCAAACAGTTCTGACACAACCTAGATAATAGGAAAGACAGGCCCCAGTCAGAGACAGCACATATAACACAAAGGTGATCCAGATGGTGAAAGGCAAGCGCAAGAACACAAGCACCAGCAACCCAAGGTACTTGCCATCATCAGAACCTATTTCTCCCACATTAGAAAGTCCCGAACTCCCTATATCACCAGGAAAACAAGAACCAGATCTAAAATCACTTCTAATGATGATGCTAGAGGACTATAAGAAGGAAATAAATAACACTATCAAAAAACTTGAAGAGAACACAGGAAAACAGGACGAAGTCCTTAAAGAAACACAAAAATCCTTTAAAAAATTACCAGAAAACACAAACAAACAGATGAAGGAATTGAACAAAACCATCCAGGACATAAAAATGGAAGTAGAAACAATAAAGAAATCACAAAGGGAGACTACCCTGGAGATAGAAAAAACCTAAGAAAGAAATCAGGAGTCATAGACACAAGCATCACCAACAGAATACAAGAGATAGAAAAAAGAATCTCAGGTGCAGAAGATACCTTAGAAAATATTGACACAACTGTCAAAGAAAATGCAAAATGCAAAAAGTTGTTAACACAAAATATCCAGAAAATCCCAGGAAGCAATGAGAAGACCAAACCTAAGGATAATAGGTATAGATGAGAGTGAAGATTCCCAACTTAAAGGGCCAGTAAATAAATATCTTCAACAAAATTATTGAGGAAAACTTCCCTAACCTAAAGAACAAGATGCCCATAAACATACAAGAAGCCTACAGAACGCCAAACAGACTAGATCAAAAAAGAAATACCTCCCGTCACATAATAATCAAGACACAAAATGCACAAAACAAAGAAAGAATTTTAAAAGCAGTAAGGGAAAAAGGCCAAGTAACATATAAAGGCAAACCTATCAGAATTACACCTGACTTCTGACCAGATACTATAAAAGCCAGAAGATCCTGAACAAATATCATACAGACCCTAAGAGAACATAAATGCCAACCCAAGCTACTTTACCCAGCAAAACTCTCAATTACCATAGACGGAGAAACTAAGATATTCCATGACAAAACCGAATTTACACAGTACCTTCCCACAAATCCAGCTCTACAAAGGAAAATAGGAGGAAAGCTCCAATACAAGGAGGGCAATCATACCCTAGAAAGAGCAAGAAAATAATCCTTTTCCATCAAATCCAAAAGAAGATAACCACACAAACGATGTCTCCACTATTAGCAAAAATGACAGGAAGCAACAACACCCTCTCCTTAATATCTCTTAACATCAATGGACTCAATTCCCCAATAAAAAGGCATAGGCTAACGGACTGGATACGCAAACAGGACCCAGCTTTTTGCTGCTTACAGGAAACCCACCTCAGTGACAAAGACAGACACTACCTTAGAGTAAAAGGTTGGAAAACAATTTTTCAAGCAAATGGCCCTAAGAAACAAGCTGGAGTAGCCATTTTAATATCGAATAAAATCGACTTTCAACTTACAGCTATCAAAAAAGGTAAGGAAGGGCATTTCATACTTGTCAAAGGAAAAGTCAACCAACATGAACTCTCAATTCTGAATATCTATGCGCCAAATACAAGAGCATCGACTTTCATAAAACAAAACTTACTAAAGCTCAAAACACAAATTGCACCTCACACAATAATAGTGGGAGACTTCAACACCCCACTCTCAGCAATGGATAGATCATGGAAACAGAAACTAAGCAGAGATACAGTGAAACTAACAGAAGTTATGAACCAAATGGACTTAACAGATATCTATAGAACATTTCACCCTAAAGCAAAAGAATATATGTTTTTCTCAGCACCTCATGGTACCTTCTCCAAAATAGACCATATAATTGGGCACAAGACAGGCCTCAACAGATATAAAAAAATTGAAATAATTCCCCGAGTCCTATCAAATCACCATGGTCTAAGACCGGTCTTCAAAAATGACAAAGACAATGGAAAGCCCACATTCACATGGAAACTGAACAACACCCTAATCCTTGATAATCAGGTAAGGGAAGAAATAAAGAAAGAAATTAAAAACTTTTTAGAATTTAATGAAAATGATGACGCATCATACCAAAATCTATGGGATACAATGAAAGCAGTGCTAAGAGGAAAATTTATAGCTCTAAGTGCCTACAAAAAGAAACTGGAGGGAGTATACACTAGCAGCTTGACAGTGCACCTGAAAACCTAGAACAAAAAGAAGCTAATACACCCAAGAGGAGTAGACGGCAGGAAATAATCAAACTCAGGGCTGAAATCAACCAAATAGAAACAAAAAGAACTATCCAAAGAATCAATAAAACCAGGAGCTGGTTCTTTGAGAAAATCAACAAGATAGATAAACCCTTAGCTAGACTAATCAGAGGACAGAGAGACAGTATCCAAATTAATAAAATCAGAACTGAAAAGGGTGACATAACAACAGAAACTGAGGAAATTAAAAAAAATCATCAGATCCTACTACAAAAGCCTATACTCAAAAAAATTGGAAAATTTGGATGAAATGGACAATTTTCTAGACAAATACCAGTTACCAATGTTAAATCAGGACCAGATAAACCATCTAAACAGTCCCATAACCCCAAAAGAAATAGAAGCATTCATTAAAAGTCTCCCTACAAAGAAAAGCTCGGGACCAGACGGTTTTAGTGCAGAATTCTATCAGAACTTCAAGGAAGACCTAATTCCAATTCTTTTCAAACTATTCCACAAAATAGAAACAGAAGGTACACTACCCAACTCATTCTATGAAGCCACAATTACACTCATACCTAAACCACACAAAGACCCAACAAAGAAAGAGAACTTCAGGCCAATTTCCCTTATGAACATTGATACAAAATTACTCAATAAAATTCTAGCGAACCGAATCTAAGAATACATCAAAACAATTATCCATCATAATCAAGTTGGCTTCATCCCAGGAATGCAGGGTTGGTTCAATATTCAGAAATCCATCAATGTAATCCATTATATAAACAAACTCAAAGAAAAAAACCACATGATCATATCACTAGATGCTGAGAAAGCATTTGACAAAATTCAACACCCCTTCATGATAAAAGTCTTGGAAAGGTCAGGAATTCAAGGTCCATACCTAAACATAGTAAAAGCAATATACAGCAAACCAGTAGCCAGCATTAAACAAAATGGAGAGAAACTTGAACCAATCCCACTAAAATCAGGGACTAGGCAAGGCTGCTCACTCTCCACCTACTTATTTAGTATAGTATTGGAAGTCCTAGCCAGAGCAATTAGGCAACACAAGGAGGTCAAAGGGATACAAATTGGAAAGGAAGAAGTCAAACTCTCACTATCTGCAGATGATATCATAGTATACTTAAGTGACCCCAAAACTTCCACCAGAGAACTCCTAAACCTGATAAACAACTTTAGCAAAGTGGCTGGATATAAAATTAACTCAAGCAAATCAGTAGCCTTCCTCTACACAAAAGATAAACTGGCTGAGAAAGAAATTATGGAAATGACACCCTTCACAATAGTCACAGATAATATGAAATACCTTGGTGTGAATGTAACCAAGAAAGTAAAAGACCTGTATGACAAGAACTTCATGCCCTTGAAGAAAGAAATCAAAGTAGATCTCAGAATATGGAAAGATCTCCCATGCTCATGGCTTCGAAGGATTAATATAGTAAAAATGGCTATTGTGCCAAAAGCCATCTACAGATTTAATACAATCCCCATCAAAATTCCCACTCAATTCTTCACAGAGATAGAAAGATCAATCTTAAAATTCATTTGGAATAACAAAAAACCCAGGATTGCGAAAACTACTCTCAGCAATAAAAGAACTTCTGGAGGAATCACCAGCCCAGACTTCAAGCTGTACTACAAAGCAATAGTGATAAAAACTGCAAGGTATTGGAACAGAGACAGGCAGGAGGATCAGAGGAATAGAATAGAAGACCCAGAAATGAACCCCTATACCTATGGTCACTTGATCTTTGACAAAGGGGCTAAAACCATCGAGTAGAAAAAAGATAGCATTTTCAACAAATGGTGCTGGTCCAACTGGTTGTCAGCATGTAGAAAAAAGCAAATTGATCCATACTTATCTCCTTGTACAAAGCTCAATTCCAAGTGGATTAAGGACCTCCACCTAAAACCAGCCACACTGAAACTAATAGAAGAGAAACTGGGGAAAAGCCTGGAACACATAGGCACAGGAAAAAAGTTCCTGAACAGAACACCAATGGCCTGTGCTCTAAGACCAAAAATTGACAAATGGGACCTCATAAAGCTGCAAAGCTTCTGTAAAGCAAAGGAAACAGTCAATAGGACAAAGCGGCAACCAACAGATCAGGAAAAGATCTTCACCAACCCTACATCTGATAAAGGGCCAATATCCAAGGTATACAAAGAACTGAAGAAATTAGACTCTAGACAATCAAAGAACCCTATTAAAAAATGGAGCACAGAGCTGAACAAAGAAATCTCAACTGAGGAAGCTCGAATGGTTGAGAAGCACCTAAAGAAGTGTTCAGCATCCCTAGTCATCAGGGAAATGCAAATGAAAACAACACTGAGATTCCACCTCACACCAGTCAGAATGGCTAAGATCAAAAACACAGGTGACAGCACGTGTTGGCGAGGATGTGGAGAAAGAGGAACACTCCTCCACTGTTGGTGGGATTGTAAACTGGTACAACCACTATGGAAGGCAGTCTGGCAGTATCTCAGAAAATTGAACATAGTGTTACCTGAGGACCCAGCTATTCCACTCCTGGGCATATACCCAAAAGACGTTTCAACATACAACAGGGACACATGCTCCACCATGTTCATAGCAGCCTTATTTATAATAGCCAGAAGTTGGAAAGAACCCAGATGCCCTTCAACAGAAGAATGGATGCAGAAAATGTGGTACATTTATATAATGGAGTACTACACAGCAATTATAAACAATGAGTTCACGAAATTCCTAGGCAAATGGTTGGAGCTGGGAAATATCATCTTGAGTGAGGTGACCCAATCTCAAAAGAACATACATGGTATGCACTCACTGATAAGTGGATATTAGCCCAAAAGCTCACAATTTCTAAGAAACCACGTATAGACCACATAAAACTCACATAGAAGAAGGAAGACCAAAGTATGAATGCTTTGGTCCTTTCTAGGAGTATCAAAAGTTTCAATCAGAGCTCCCAAAGTCTAAACTGCCAGCCAGAGAGCACAAAGGGAGGGACTCATGCACCTGTATAGGGAATTGAGGGTGACCTTGTCAGACTTCAGTGAAAGTGGAGGACCATGGTCCCCAAACGTTTGGATCCCCTACTGTGTGGGAATTCGAGAGCAGGGAGATGGGACTGGGAGGATGTTTGGAGTACACCCTCACAAAAATTAAAAGGAGGTGGTATGGGATAAGAGGTTTTGGGGGAGAATAGGAGAGGAGATAACATTGAAAGGTAAATACATATAATATCCAATTAAAAAAAACCCACACAGATAAAGGGTCTAAAAAAAAGAGAGAGAGATGGAGAGAGTTTACTTATTTTAAATTAATTTCAAAAGTTTCTAGGAGCTGCTAACTGGCTAAGATCCTATTGTAAGCTCTCCACAAAAGAATTTAAGTCTCTGTTCAATATTCTCAAGAGAGAGGTAAACCCTAATTTCCTCAACAATTAATTGACAAAAGAGGTAATCTCACAAAAAGTAGAAAAACCTATTACTAATCGATATATTATATAGTCTGATTAGTTGTCAGCAGTGCTATAACAGTCCTTTGACAAAAGATTATTAATATAGATTTATATATCCTTAAATAGGGTCTTCATGACTCTCTGAGTGTGGAAGGAGCGACTGTTGGAGCTTCTGCCCTGATTTTACAAGAACTCTGAAAAACTGGCTTTAAAAACAAAAGAGGGGGGGGGAACGGTACCCCCTCAGAATGAGTCCCCCTGAAATACTCTCCATCATGCCTTGTTCACTTTTATCTCTCTAAAGATGAAAGCTCATGGCAAATCTCTTGCTGACCATGTTGGTGACCTCTGGCACCACCAAGACCAACAAAACTTTGCCACAGATATGGGGAAGGACCCTCTTACCCTTAAAGGGAATGGCCCAGACACAGTTCCCTTATGGAGCTGAGGATTGATATGCTTGTCTAATACCACAGAAGGCACAGCTAACTGGCTACCAAAAAGATTAATGAAAAAAATAGATACCCCCACAAAGCCAGGCCCAACCATAAATATGATGAATAACAATTTACATCCAGGGAAGAGAAATCTCCAAGAGAATCCCCTTCTTTTTCCTTTCCAGGTAAAAATAAATCACCCGTGATGCCTGCTGTTAGAAGTTCTAATCCAGATGCTGGCCTCCGAACTTATACTACTCAGACCTTTGAAGGGCCACTGACAAGAATATCAAACAGCTAGAGATTGACATCACTAATCTGAAGAAATCCCTCGTTTCGCCGTCTGAAGAGACCTCCTAAAATCACAAAGATTCTTATTGGACTTGATTTACTCTAGTACAATAGAAAAGGCTACATACAGCTCTTGACTGTGTACAACCCTCAAAGAAGAAGGTTGCCTTTACATAGACAAGACAAGGAGGGTTAAAGAGAGCATGAAATAGGTAGTGAAGGCCCTAAGAAAAATCAGAGAGGGAAAGAGACAGATGAATGCTGGTACAAGAAGTGGTTTGCAGCCTCTCCAAGGTTATCAACCCTACTTCCTTCCATCTTGGGACCATTATTTGGGTTCTTTTTGCTTTTATCTGCTGTTCCCTTGCCCTCAAATTGGCGGACTAACTCTGTGATACAACAGATAAATAACTTGGTAGCAAAACCTACTCAGATACATTATCATAAGTTAGCTATGGAGGACCATGAGACTCAAGATGAGGTTGTTACTTTATACAAGGTGTTTCCAAAACCCATCTCCACCCAACCCAAAAGGGGGGACTTCTGCCCCAAGACCAAGCAGAGAGGGGCCACCCAGAACCCCCTCTGACAGGCAATCTGAATTCTTGCTTAGGCTGCGAGGCTAAGCACTGCAAGGGAATATAAATAAAAGATAAAAATATCTGTGTTCTCTGAGGGACAAGCCTGACTGCATAGGGGTTGATGTCAAAAGTATCCCCTCTCCAGGAAAAAGACATCGGGATGTGTATAGCCCTCATGCCTCACTGGACCACGACAGGGGTACTGGAGTCATTACAAGGTCCCCTTCAAATACTGGAGGTCAGGCCTCTATCCCCGCCTTCGCAAGTTTAGAATTGCCACAGCTCTTCTATACTTAGAGAAGGGAGGAGATGTCTGGGGCAGCCCTGCTTACATATTGTAGGCCTAAAATCAGCCATAGGCCTAAAATCAGCAATAGGCATGTCATACATGTATACTAACACCAAGTCTTGGGTCTCAGTGGAAAAACATTGAAACAGATGGCTATAAGCTAATGTCAACAGGCAGCCTTTGTGGAAATTTATAAGCCTGAGTAGTCATAGACCTTGTAAATAGGTAGCCTTGGCAGACAATATCAACGTAGATAAAGACAAGTGATTCATAGGCAGAGTCATAGTGAATTGTCCCCTGAACCTTCACCTAGCCAATACCCGGTTCTGAAGATATTTGTATTCTCCATGAACACCCACACTCCAGTGTCATTCCCTTCCCCGCATCCTGCCTTTATGTGTTTATAATCCCTGTGTAAATTAATTATGATTTGAGAAAAAAATAAAAATAAAAAAATAAGTAAATAAATAAAAAAAAGAAAATCATATATCATAATTTAAAAAGCTTCATCCAGTTTAATGTTGTTTCAAAATATGCAAACCAACAAAGCTTCATATAAATTAAAATTCAAATAAAATTTATATGAACAAAAGTTTATTTAAATAAACTTGAAAACAGTAATTACAGGATCAATTTCAATAGACACAAAATAGTAATTTTACAAAGTTCAAAATGACTTCATAATAAACAACCTGGCAACATTAAGAATATAAGGGAAGATCCTTCTGGATTCCATCTATACCAGAAGCTGATCATGTGCCACAGGGCTCCATACCCAAATACTTCCAGAACAGAGCTGGTTTCCCAAAAGTGCTGATACACCTGTGAGCACAGGTAAGACCACCACTTTTGCTCCAAGAGACCCTCTCTGAAACCTCAGGACACAGGAACCAAAGAGCAGTTTCCATCTGTGCCGGAGCTGATCCTGTGCCACATCACTCCATACCCAAATACAGCCAGGAGAGGGCTTATCTTCCAGGAGTGCTGGCACACCCATGAGCACAGGTAACACTCCCACTTCTGCTCAAATTCCTGGCCCAAGAGGAACTATCCCAGAGACATCAGGACAAAGGAACCAAGTAACAGTCTGGGACAGGATCTTTCAGGTTACCATCTGCACCCCAGAACTGACCCTGTGCTCTCCAGACCCAAATTCATCCCAGAGAGGATTGGCCTCCCAGAAGTACTGACACATGGGCTTGCAGGAGGGACAAACCACAGGAAGACTAGCTAAGACCAGATATATCCAGATGGCAGCGAGAGGAAAGGCAAAACATAAACAACAGAAACAAAAGTTACTTGGCATCATCATAACCCAGTTCTCCCACCACACCCAGGTTACCCCAACACACCTGAAAAATGAGACTCTGATTTAAAGTCAAATCTCATGATGATGATAGAAGACTTTAAGAAGGACATAACTCCTTCAAAGGAATACAGTAGAACACTGGTAAAGAGGAAACACAAAAATCCCTTAAAGAATTACAGGAAAATGCAACCAAACAGGTAAAGAAATTGAACAAAACCATCCAGGACATAAAAATGGAAGTAGAAACAATAAATAAATCACAAATGGAAACAACCCTAGAGATAGAAAACCTAGGAAAGAGATCAGGAGTCATAGACACAAGCATCACAAACAATACAAGAGATAGAATCTCAGGCATAGAGGATACCATAGAAAACACTGACACAACAGTCAAAGAAAAAGCAAAATGCAAAAAGCTCCTAACAGATAACATCCAGGAAATCCAGGACACAATGAGAAGATCAAACCTAAGGATAACAGGCACAGAAGAGAGTAAAGAGTCCCAATTTAAGGGGCAAGTAAATATCTTCAACAAAATCATAGAAGAAAACTTCCCTAACCTAAACAAAGAAATGCCCATAAACATACAAGAAGCCTACAGAACTTCAAATAGAATGGACAAGAAAAGAAATTCCTCCTGTCACATAATAGTCAAAATATCAAAACACAAAACAAAGAAAGAATATTAAAAGCAGTTAGGCAAAAAGGTCAAGTAACATATAAAGGCAGACCTATCAGAATTACATCAGACTTCTCACCAGAGTCTATGAAAGTTAGAAGATCCTGGGCAGCTGTCATACAGACCTTAAGATAACACAAATGCCAACCCAGGGTGCTATACTCAGAAAACTTTCAATTACCATAGATGGAGAAACCAAGATATTCCATGACAAAACCAAATTTACACAATACCTTTCCACAAATCCAGCCCTATAAAAGATAATAGAGGGAAACCTCCAGCACAAGGAAGGAAATTATACCCTAGAAAAAGCAAAAAAAGTAATCTTCTTTCAACAAATCTAAAAGAAGATGCCCACACAAACATAATTCCACCTCTAACAACAAAATATCAGGAAGCAATAATCACTATTCCTTAATATCTCTTAACATCAATGGACTCAATTCCCCAATAAAAAGACATAGACTAACAGACTGGGTAAGTATCAGGACCCAGCATTTTGCTGTATACAAGAAATGCACCTCAGTGTCAAAGACAGACACTAACTACCTCAGAGTGAAGGGCTGGAAAACACTTTTCCAAGCAAACGGTCCCAAGAAACAAGCTGGAGTAGCCATTCTAATATCAAATAAAATCGACTTTCAACCCAAAGTTATCGAAAAAAGATAGTAAAGGAAGGACATGTCATACTCATCAAAGGAAAAATCTACCAAGAAGAACTCTCAAGTCTGAACATCTATGCTCCAAATACAAGGGCATCCACATTCATAAAAGAAACTTTACTAAAGCTCAAAGCACATATTACACCTCACACAATAATAGTGGGAGACTTTAACACCCAACTCTTAGCAATGGACAGATCAGGGAAACAGAAACTAAACAGAGATACAGTAAAACTAACAGAAGTGATGGATCAAATGGATTTAATAGATATCTATAGAAAATTCCATCCTACAACAAAAGAATATATTTTCTCCTCAGCATCTCATGGCACTTACTCCAAAATCGACCATATAATTGGTCACAAAAAAGAGGCCTCAATAGATACAAGAAGATTGAAATAACCCCATGCATCCTACCAGATCACCACCGATTAAAGCTGGTCTTTAATAACAATATCAAATGGGTTTACCTAAAATATTAAATTTTAAAATATAATGTAATCAAGAAAATAATACAAACAATCATTAAAGAAGAGAAAAAAAACTTGTCAAACTTTGATAAGAAAAGATGAAGTTATTACAAGATGTAAAAACTTCCCAGAGTCCATGAATCAGAAGGATAACTCTCACTAACTGACCGTATTAGTAAAAGTAATGTACACATTTGAAGCCATCACCCAAATGCCAATATTATTTACAGACATATGAAAAGAATCTAGAATTTAGATGCCATGCTGAAATGCAATACCATGTACACTATTTTTAAAATTAATTTAAAAATAGCAATAAAATTGGAAAGATCCTGAAGTAAAAAGGCCTACTCCCCCAACTTCAGCCCTGACATAAGTATGAAAGTAGCAGGGAAATTGAAAACTGTGCCTGGGGGAAAAAAAACAAACAAAACAAAAAAAGAACAAAAAATAAAAGAACACAACACAACTTCCTACACCATTGCTTTGCTTGCTTCTTATCTATATTTTTTCCTAGTGCTGGATGTACTTAAATCTGGGTGAAGCTGTGGCATCTTGTTGTTGTTAAGAGTTTAGGTGCTACTCTAAACCCTACAGTTGGAATGGTACAGCTCATGAAATGGTTGATTTCCTCTCAGTCAGAAATAACCAGAGTTGCTGTTCTTATGGAAAAACATCTTTTCACCAACACGAAGGTGCACAGCCTTGCAGCAGACACAGATAACAGTGATGCTAAAGACAGATAGGAGGAGGTAACGTGAGTGTTGACTTTCATAGAAATCTAACATAATTCTCTCTCAAAAACTAAACATGTTTGACATTCAACTGAAACTTGGAAAGTATCTTAATAGTAGAGACTCATCCAGTGTGGGCAAGACTCTAAAACATGGCAGAAGGGGAGAGAGGAAGGAGAGAGGGAGGGAAGTAATACGGGAGGGAAAGTAAATTGAGGGAGGGAAAGTAAATTCAGAACATGTTTTTGTTTCTGTTTTTTGGGTTTTGTATTGATTTTTTTCTGAGACTGTTGAATCTTTTCTGTAAGAACCCAGCACAGTCATGCAAGCTACTGGAACACCAGCTCTACCTTCCTTCTGGGGTTTCCAGGACCCCTGCAAACACAGCGAGTACCCCGAGAACCCACAGGCCCCTCATCAGTGACGATCTCTTCTTTCTAGTTTCCTGGCTCAGCTGGTCACAGGAGGATCCAGTTCAGAAGCATCTCAGGCCAGAAGAGCAGTAGCTCACATCCAAGTGAGGAAGCCAGGCCCACGTATATGCTATTGCTGTCTTACTTCTCACTTCATTTTCTACAACTGTGAGGAATTATCTTGCTTTTGCTTGGCAGAAAAAAAAAATTAAACAAGAGCAATAGCCATTGCTAATACCGTAGAAACATGAAGTATTTCAGATTGGAGAAGTTCACCAGCCCCAAGACCCTAAACCCAATCCTGGGGACGGATGGAAAATCCAGTCTACCCTGCACTGCTCCAAAACAAATGCCTACCGCAAAACACTCTGTGTCACCCAGTATTCTGCAGGTGGTAATGTAAGGCATCCTGGAAGCTGCCTAACCCAAGACAATAACATTCTGTGTTTACTCTTGTCTTAGAAACAGCCAAATGGATTCACAGTACAAGGGGGCCTCTGAAGTGGCTCAATAGAAAACAGCAGAGCAGCCAGATTGAGTCCCCTGGTCCACCAAGGCCCTGAGAAACAGGCAGTTATACCAGGTCACATACTCCATACAACAGACTCAGAGGACTAGGCAGAGACCCTGCCCATAAACTCTGTATCATGTCTATCCACCTGGAATGATCCATGAAACTCACCCTTCATGAGTGCTGGAAGGTGGTTAGAAACCACTCTTCTCCTATGGTATAAGATGCAGCCGGGCAAGCTATCTTGAAACCCTAACACAAAGGTTTATCAGGAAAGGCAGGGCCACCTCTATGTAAATGCCAGGGGCCCACACAACTGCAAAAACATCTCCTGCAGGTGGACCTAATTGATTACTGCCTGAGAGACCAAGGATTGCTGGTGCAGACAATGCCAGCCAATCAGGAACTGCTGTTTAGAAGAGAAACTTTTTTGGGACAAATGGGGCGCAGGTGGAGGGTATCAAAGAAGTTTGCAGCAGTGTTCATTCAGAGAGCTTGATGCAGCTGTGTCTTACCTGCTCACAGAATCTGTGTTGTTGACTCTGCGCTACCTCCAAGGGCAGGTAGGGTCGGTTGGCAAGTAGTCCAGGACACAGGGAACACCAAGGAGTCATCATCCTTCTACAAACTTCTGTGGCTCTAAACAGCTGCTGAGAGTCTCACTCTAAGAAGCTAGACCCTGGCTGCCACACAACTTTACAAGACCCACTGTATGAAACCCGCCAAAGTGGCCTCAGTGGCTTATAGACAAGTTTCATGCTATCTGCATCTCGTCTGTAAGAGTCCTTCCTCACATAACCATGCAGCTGTCAAGTGACCCACACTTAGCCATAAGCACCACGAGCTATATCCCAATTGCCTGCAGCTATTAGGGTGCACACAGGCATTGCCAACATAGATTTCAGCTAAAGAATTATTTTCAAGCACTACACTATTGAGACAACAGGAAGCAAAGCCAGAGTAACCTACACAAAGAACACTCTAGGGCCACCTCCAGATGAAAGTTCCCTGTTATGAAAGACATGCCACCTAATTACTAAAGGCAATTAACACAGAAATCAGTTACTATAAACACTATCCAGGAGACACAAGAAAGGGACTCCCATACAAAAGAAAAATGACAAAAATTGACTGAAAGTGATTTCAAAATAATGATTTAAGCAAATTCATAGAGATAAAAGACAGTGTAGAAAATTCAGAGAGATTAATGGGGGGAAAGGTCATCAAAGAGTGAGCAATCATAAAAAAAGATTGTTCAGTGAGTAAAAAACTTGCTGTATAAACATGAGGGCCCAAATTTAGATCCCTGGCATCTATGCAAAAGCCAGAACTGTGGTGCATATGCATACCTTCAGCATTTAAGGGAGAATCAGTTAGATTCTGGGGCATGCTGCCCAGACAATCTAACTTAATTGGTGAAACCTTGTCTCCAAAAAAAAAAAAAAGTGTAGAGTGATTAGAAGTTTATATATAAGATCAACCTCTGGCCTCCCCATGTGCATTCACAGACACACACACTAAACAAACAAATTCTAAAAATAAAGAACTCACCACATAAAAAGGTGATGTTGGGTTACAACTTTGCAAAGTAGAGGTGCCCAGAACTAAACAAATGAATTTTGACAAAAGGTACTAAGAGAGAGCTCTAGAAGTTGACATAGTGTCTACAGAGCACTGAGCTCGCAGCAGAAAATGAGTATGGCACGCTGTAACAACAATCTATATCCCTAGCCAGAGGATGCCCTATTTGGGGCAAATAGAGTAAACAATGGTCATAGCAGAATTAATTTCCATGGATGCTGCAATCCTAGTTACTATAGAATTCCAGAGTAACCAAAAGTCTAGAGCCCCTGTCTGAAACATGTTCTTACGTTGTAATCCAGAGTGGCAACCCCCTTGCTTCAGCCTTTTTAAGGCTAGGATTACAATCCTGTGTGGTTACACCTGGATTGAAGTTTACACATGACTTACTTATGTAATATTTCTTTGTAAGGTCAAAGAGGAGGATTATATTGAATCTGCATAGTGCCTTTGCTTCAGAATATGAATTCTAACTCTGTCTCCATGAATTCTCAAACTACTGCAGCAAAACTCCATCATGAGAACAGAGATACTCCTGGAGTCCATATCATCCTAGGAAGGTGAAGAATTGACACAGTTCCATGAGTAGACACCCTCTCCATTATGCTGCATTCACAGAAAAGAGTAATTTAAACTGGGTATGCTGGCACAAGCCTACTACAGATGCTTTAGAATGGCTATAACTTAATGAGCCCAGTTAGATCCACCTATGCTCCTATCCCAGCACCTAAATGTCCTACAGTCAGATTGTTCAACAAGATAGCAGGTGTCTTCTTCAATATTTAAGAACTACAGTACTCAGTCCCTGAGAATCTGGACCATTATACTCCAGATATACTTCTATGGCCTCGGTCATTGTGGCTGATACAATTTTGAGACCTATAAACATGATTCTTACCAAGTCTCAAGTTATAGAAGATCAACCTACTTTTCATGATTTGTTTGTTTGGTATTTCTTTAGACTATCTGTATATAAAATCAATATCATAGCTCAACGCATCAGACTATAAAGTGTCGGTTGATTTTGAAATAAAAAGTGAAGCCAAGTAAAATCCTTAAACTAAATTGTCCTAATTTTGACCTTTGACTCTATTCATTCTTTATAGTTACATGGCAATCCTTCACTTTGAGCATACAAATAAAAATTATATGACAAAGTAAAACATATAAAATTAAAGCCACATCTAATTATACACACATTTGTAATCCCAGCTTTCAAGAGGTTGTGGAAGGAAGATTGACAATAATTTGAGGCCAGTTCAGGCTACAGTATAAGATGTTGTCTCAAAAACCAAATCACATTCAGTTGCTTACATTAAATATTGTGTCAAGGTAAAAATTATTGCCTTTATTGATTCATTTAAAAAGGAAAAACTGTAAAATATATATTCAGTAATATAGCTGAATCAAGAGTTACAGTTTATGGCTAAGATTGAGGGTAAAATAGATGCCCATATCTTAGCATTCTTAGTTGCCAAATGCCAAAACTTTTAACTGGAATAATGATGCTGGCACCATGTTATAGATTAGTGAAAACCACATTTTAAACACATGTGATCTGAGTTCCTTGGAAGCAAATTCTCTGGACTATGTAAAATACACTTATTTCTATTCCAATCAGAATTGAAAGTGATCACAGAATTTCTAATTTGTGCCCAAAGAATAATCTAAGCCTTTAGAGAAGCTTCCTCTTTATAATAAGTATGTTCCTTTCCAACCTACAAAGTTCATAAATTACACTGATGTGACTATCCACATAGTCTGAGCATCAGAGTCCTTCAAAGGATTATGCTTCAAAGCCAGACACAGCCTGGGTGTCTTCAAGCCATCGTGAACTCTTCCACCTAAACAAACCTTTACTCCCAATTGTTTATTTAGTCTTACATTGGTGGCCTTCATCTCTCTCACATTTGTCTTTCTATTTTCGGTTGCTATATCATCATAGTCTTTCAAGTCATCATCTGTGACTAAAGTTTGATTTTCTCTTCTAGTTTTCTGCTTCATTCCAGCCTTTGAGTCCCTACCCACTTATCTCTCTGTACTGTTACTCTACACCCTGCTACATTACACCCAGAAATTCACAAGCCATTTCCTCCTAAAGAAAAAAAATTATGTCGAGGTTGTAAAGAGGGATTCTGAACTGAATCATCTGGAATGGTGCACAGTCATTCATTTCTCAAAAGATATTCAGGTGGCCCCAGTATACAGTCAGAACTGAGAAAAGTTAGTGATCTGTACATACATAGGATATGGATCCTATGGCAAATGTGGCCAGTTCGATGTTCAGGTCTTTTCCAAAGGTTTTCTGTTCCTCCCTTAGGTACCATATGCTTCTAACAACCTTTAGCATATTCTACCTTAACCTACTAGAGAGAACTCCTTCATCCTATCTTTCAAAGAAAACAGAAAAGGCTTGAGCATCCCTAAGGCTTGGGGCAACAGCTAATTAATGCCTCCCTAGCCTGGATGCTGGATTCCTACCTCTTCCCCCTGGATATATTCTGGAGTAATTTATACTCAAGAGTACCTCAGCAGGATTGGGATCATACTGCAACTTTGTCTCCACAACACAGATACCCTTATTGTTTTTTCTTTTTCCATACACCCTTTACTCTGTTCTTTATGGGGAAATTCCTAAGAACCACTCACAAGTCCTCATCATGGGTTCTGTTTATGAAGAAACTGACCCAAAGGAAAACAATCTCTGTGAAATTAGTTATTACCTGGTTCCACAGTATTTTCTGCAACTGTTAATGATCCCCAAGGGAACTGGCTTTCTCTGTTATGCTTATTCTGCACCACTCTTCTGTCATTATTTCCTTTTACCCAAGAGGCCTCTTTCCTACAGCAATACTTCCAATTTTCAAAACCAAGTTGTACTCCAACATCTTATCTATGACAAAACAAAAGTGGACTGGACTGGTGACTCATTCTTCATAAAAATCATCTGTGGTTTGTGTACGGCACATGATACTGTTATCTCTCTTATATGTAATGGGCAGATCACCCTCACTCATTAATTCATTCAGCTAGTATTTGAGTAATGGCTATGTTCATCATATTCAGAGAAAAATGGAAAATGAGCATATTCCTGCTTCCATTTCTTCCATTTAAAGGTAGAGGTATAAGATAATCACACAAATAAGTGTAATTTATAACAAGATTATGTAATAAATATTATTTATAACAAGTATGATTTTTAACAAGAAATATGTAAAGAAAAATTATAATGTATAAGAGACAATTTTGCAACAAATATTCTCAACTAGGAAATCTATTTGAATAAATAAACAACATCCTAAAATTAAGAACTTTTTATGCTAGGTAATAGTGGTGCATGCCTTTAATTCCAGCATGTGAGAGGCAGAGGCAGGAAGATTTTTGTGATTTGAAGGCCAGCTTGATCTACAGACCTAGTTCTATTACAGCCAGGAATAGAGAAATTGTAATCCAATAACATGGCTCCCTTGAGAGAGGCTACTTAAGATGAATTTGTGGAGGGCAGTTCAGTGAGTGTAGTTCATTTGAGTTCAGGCAATGCAGTGGACTTCAGTAAAATGTAGTTGAGTTTATGTAGTTCTTTTCAGTCCATTCAGTTCCTTTCAGATCATGAAGTTCAGACAGTTTTTCCAAGCAGAGCAATTTAGTCAGGAGCTGAGAGAAGTCCATTTGAGTCAGGCAGCTTGGAGAGGAGCTTGAGCCCAAACAGAAACTAGTCAGCCACAGTTGAGAAAGAGCTAGAGTGAGTTTATTCAGCAGTAAGTTTCTGAAGCTGAGACATTGTAGGCCGAGATCATTAGACTGAGGCTGGAAGCTGAAGACTTCAAGGTCCAAGATTGCAGAAGATTAGATTTTAAGGAAACAAGAAGCTTCCAGGCTTAGACCTAAAGATATTTAGATAGAAACACTCAGGTCTCCCAAGCCATTCATTCATAAAGCTTTGGTACTGCTCTCATTTCATCCCATCTTCTAAGAAAATAAAACCAACATTTATAGCCAGAGCTACATAGAGAAACCATTTCTTGAAAAAAAAACAAAACAAAATAACAATAATGACAACAATAATTATTTTTAGGATTCCTTCTTCAATATCTACCACCTCCCAGAATACCACACATAACTTTTATGTAACTATGTATTATTCAGTTCTTGTTTTTTAAATAAAAATTTTCATACAATATAAGCTGATTAGTTTTCCCTCTCCCAACTCCTCCTAGATCTTTCTACTTTTCCTCCCACACAAACCCACACCCTTTATTTCTCTCTCACTAGAAAACAGTCATCTAAAGATAATAATAAAACAAAATAAGATACACTAAAACCAAACCAGAATAGAACAAAACAAAATAGTGTCAAAGAAAAAGCACAAGAAACACATATAGACAGAGAAACACACAATTACATACACAAAAATTTCATAAAACTCAAAACCAGAAACCATAATATATATGCAAAGGATCTGATAGGTAAAAAATGAAATAAAACAGGGAATCAAGGAAATAAGGTCTTCTAAGCATAGGAGCACCAACCTACATACATACTCCCTGAGATAGTGTATTATACTTCTAGAAGATTTTCTGTGGATTTCTTGTTTTCTTATTTGGGTTTTATTTTGTTTCTTTTATTGACTTTTGAAGGAAGCCTTTAATATAAGGTCTAAGCTCATCTCCAGTCTGACATTTTCTTGCCCTGCTGAAAGATAGGAACATTATGCACAGTTTCAATCTTTTTTCTAACGTGAAATAATGCCTGATTTATAAACTGACTTCTATAGGTGCTTTGTTAGTAGATTTCCATTCATAAAAGTATTAGTATACTATCAGAGACACACTCATACCACACACACACACACATACACACACACATACACACACACACACCACAAATACAAATATATATATATATATATATATATATATATATATATATATATATACCACAAATATAAATATAAATATACACATATATATACATGCTTCCAATAGATTATGATATATTTTATTTAGATTAATTTTGTTATAACTTCTAATTCTTATCAATAAATATGTAACTATGAACTAATAAAACAAGTAAGATTATATCAGATGTCAATATAATTTAAAGTATTGTCTAAATGAAACACCTGTTTCTATAACTCTTACCTGAACCTTGCGATTTGAAATATACTGAGGTGATATAAGTGTGCAAAATGTGAAAAATAACCAGGTATGTTAATTAAAAGAACAAAAAGGCTTTGGAGTTTATTACATGTGTTCAGCATAGAACAGTAGAGAGAAAGAGTGAATAATTATATATTCTCATTTTAGTAATTTCAGATTGCTACTGGAATCTACCAAGCATGTGGTACGCTGTGAGCACATTAATATTTTAATAGAGTACCAGTATTGAACGGTGGGCCAAACTCCATATTTTAAAGTTGTATTTAGTTTTCCCAGAGGTTGCCCAATTTTGACCTTTACACTTATGTCACACATGTGTAGACTGAAATGACAGGCACACACACACACACACACACACACACACACACACAATCACACTATTGACACTTAACAGCACTCAAGAATAAAGTCTAGTACAGTATATTGAGATTTAAAGCCACCTTCATAGCAATTGACTTGCCATTTTGGATTGACATTTTATTCTCTTTATTAGCTCAGAATTGGATGCAGCTAAGAACTTATATATCATAACTGAACCTCAAAAAAAGACTTTTAGAATGACACATGCATGCAAAATTACTTACCCACGCAGGTAATAATGACAGAATGAAGGAAAGTATGTTTCTGATATTGCCATTGCTTTTATTCTCAGGATCCTCTGCATCAATTGAAGGTTCTGTCCTTTTGGTTCTGTCACTATCATTGTACACCTGAGTTTCTCCACACTAACATGCCATTCTCTTTTCTTCTTTGAAAGCAAGTAAATCAAACTTTATTGGATAATAAGGACTACTTTGATTTAGCTGTAGTTTTAAAATAATTGATTCTAAATACCAACATTTTAAACAATAATGGCAAATTATCTGGTTAATACTTCATGAAGAATGTACCAATATATTGATAGAGGAAACAGGAAAGTTGCTAGCCTCAAATAATGAAGTCAGATGTGCCTATTTTCACCAAATCACTAGGAAGGGCTCTTTACCTCACACAAACATTGCCAACCAGTTTTGCCCTTGACTCTTCCCTCTCCCTTCCTGGACCATTAAATTACATTCCTAAAGGTAGCACACATTGTCTATACCCTTCTTTGGCCACTGACTCATTCCTGGGACTAAACACCAAGGTCCAGCCATCAAATTCACAATTCTGTTCCACTGGATAACTTGTCCAATCAGGACTTACCAACTCATCGTAGCAGACTTTGACTTTTTTCTCCTTAAAAAAAAAAAAAAACCTCCTACAAAAACACCTATTGCATCCTTTGTCCGATCTAGAGGCAGACACACACACACACACACACACACACACACACACACACACACACACTCACACACACACATATCTGTTTGTTCCTAAGTCTCCCCTGTACTAAGAACTCTATGTGTTCTGTACTAACTCTGAAGGTTCCCCTATACCCTTAGAAAAGTCTGACCTTATTAAACTAGAAAGGAAATACTCACTGGCCACTTAGTTCTGTACAGCATAACTTTCCTCACACATGTTGAAATATTAGTCTAATTTTTTGTTACTTATCTACTGAGTTTTAGCCAGAATGGGCAAGATGAAAGTCACCACTAGAGTAGAAATTTAAGGCTGATAATATGACAGAAGAAGTCTTGTGTGTGCTATAAATCTAAGCCATACATATGTGCTGTGGATAAAATGATGCAAAGGCCAGAAAATTGTAGCTTCACTGTGCCCCCAAGAGGGCTCACTGGGCCATGGTGACTAGCAGAGGCTCACTCAAAATCACTGGGAAAGGTTCTCAGAGTTCATGTAATTGTCAACCCCAGCAGCTTTGCTCAAAAGAGATTCATACTTGAGTTGCTTTTCCTATGCAAATTAGACAACTCAAGAATTTTTTAATAACAATGGAGTTTTAATTGGCATATTAAATCCCTACTTCCCACACTCAGCAAGCCAAGGCACTCCTCCAGTGACTGTGATTAAGCCTTTTGCAGAATTATGAAGTTGGAGAGGTTTGTAAAAGAAAAAAAAAAGAATTGAACAGCAGGGGGGATTTAGTCAAAGATGTCACAGCTCTGGTTCTTTCCCCCACCCCCCAAATCCATCTCCCAAAATTAAAAAAAAAAGACAGAGAAGAAAAAGAAAGAAAGGAAGAATAAAGCTCAGGCAGTTGGCTTGACAATGCAACCTGTTTTCCCAGAAAGGATTAATTCGTGGCTACTGTTTGGAAAATAATAATCCTAAAGAAAATTATTAAATTCATGTGGCATCACTTTTATTCAAAATATTTTATAACCTCTAGGTGACAGTACCAATCACTTACTTGCAGTTTTTATATTAAAGCACAGACTTCCTCCACAGTGTCCAAGAGCCATAGATACCATTTATCTCTGTACGAAGAAGCAGCAATTAGGTGATTGGAAGCCTGAGTGAACAGCAAGAATAAAGCCAAACCTGTAATATGTTTATGAAGTAAAGTGTTATTCCACAGAACAGAATAATTTTCAGCTTTCTTTGTGATAAATGTGTGGGAATCTTGGAATGTGTCATCTCCTTAAAAACATAAATAATGTATCTCCTTTCTATCTTCAGTAATCTTTGTTATTCTGGATAATTTTAATATTCAAGTAATTTTTAAACTCTGATCAAAGAGAGAAATTCTATTCTACAAACATTAAATAGTTGCTCCACGGCAGCTATGATGATGGGTCTGGAATCAGGTTAATAAAATATTGCTTCTATACATTGATAAGGCAGTATAAAAAATTACTAACCATTATGATAAAAATCATGATACAATTGTAGCCATTAAATTCAATTAAGAAAACTTCCATAAGATGAAGTCAGGACAGAAAAGGAAGGAAAGAAAGGAAATAAGAAGAGGAAGGAAGACTTGGAGAGATAACCTAATTCATTTCCTTTATGGACCTTTGATAAATACGACTCTTGAAGCCTCAATTTATTATAACCAATCTTGAAGACTCATTTTTGTCTGGCAATTTGAAATAAATGCTGAGTGATGAGAAGTTCCATAATCTTAAACCTTCTGCCTGTTACACATTGTAAAGAATATGAACAGCTCAGTAACTAAAATACTTGGTTCAATTTATTGAGCAAAATGTAAACTGTAACTTAAAACTTCTTTCTTCTGTCAAGTTAAGAGTTGTCAGGAAACTTTGAGTGGAGAAGATGGCACAGCCTTCTACCTAGTTCTGCACTCTGCACCTATTCATCTGTCCAGTTCTCATCTGCACATACAAATCTGCCTCTGCCTCATTTACAGGACATCTGTAATTTTATGCCTTGGCTGGTAATACTGGAATCTGAGAAAAAACATTCTGTTTCAAAAAAGAGTTTTGAGGCAAATGTGATGACATATGCCTACAATCTCTGCTACTCGGGAGGCAGAGGATATGTGTGAGTCTGAGACTGCTTAGGCAACATAAAGAGATTCTCCACCCTTCGAAAAGAGAGTAATTTAAATATAAAGAAACACATGGGTATACAGTAAGAAAACCAAAGTCTGTGACTTCATGGAGTCTATAGTCTTACTTGTAAGTCAACATACAATTTATATGCATTATGTAAATCTTTGATATAGATATAGATAGATATGTAGACGATAGATATGTAGGATATGAGATATACAGATATACATTACATAAACCATACATTAGTGACAAATTCATGGCAACTAATTGAGCAGAGAGTCAAGAGTGCTTGAAGCCAGAGGGGCTATTTTACTTAGGGCAGTCAGAAAAGTTTTCTCTGCAGAATCCTGAATTTTTTAAAAGAGAGTTTTTTATGTTATACATATACAGAGTATATCTGATATTCTCTGAAGAGCATTCCAGATCAAGGGAGTAAAAGCAAAGGCCTTAATGTTGGCGAATGCTCTGTATATTCAGAGGACACAGAAGACCAATATCGTGATGATGGAAGAAGAAATTGACGAATGTTGAAAACGAGGCACAGACGTGGAGTTAATTGAATCATGAACAAATATCTTTGAACTTTCTTATGAGTTAGAACTTTATGCCAGGCAGTGGTGGCGCACGCCTTTAATCCCAGCATTTGGGAAGCAGAGGCAGGTGGATTTCTGAGTTCGAGGCCAGCCTGGTCTACAGAGTGAGTTCCAGGACAGCTAGGGCTACATAGAGAAACCCTGTCTCGAAAAAAATAAAGAAAAAAAAAAAAGAACTTTCTTGAAGTCTGGAGCAGACATGTACCACAATAAAATATTTGATTTTTAAAGATATGAAAGGAGATTCAGACACAAACATGGAAGCAAGGAGACATCTTTCAGGATGCAAGCCAAAGTAGAAGGTAGCTCCAGCCATAGTGTCAGAGAATGCTATCTCACCCAAAGTGTCAGATTATGGTGTCCTACCCACAGTGTGAGAAGATAAAGAACCAACTCTTGTTTTCTCTGTTGAGTTTTTATCTTTCCCATGTGATTGCTGGCTTTCCTTATACATTTTAGCAGGATATTTTCTGTTGTGTCGTTTTAATTTTAATGTTGTCATTTTTATTTCTCTTGAATTTGACTTATTCATTTTTTAATCTTGTTGATATTTATTAGTGTTTTTGCTTTCTGTTTTTATTCGTTTTTTTCTACTTTAAATATCTTGCAGAATTTTGTTCACCTGTTTAACTTTTTCTTTTTCAGTACTCTCAGATTTTTGTTACTATGCTTTTTGATTCATCAATTTTAAAAAATATTATTATAGTTGAGAAATGTTACTGTTTTCCTTTTCTCTTCTTTTGTCTGGTGTTATTTGCTCTTCTCTCCCCTTCTTCTTTCTTTTCTCTTATCTATTTAACCTACTATCTACCCTTATACTTCCTTTCTTCATGCTATGTGTTTACTATTTCCAGACTTTAAATCCTTTCTGACTTCATAGCACATTCTACATTGCTTTGCAATGTTCATTTATAATGAACATTGGTAATGTACTAGTACAATGCAGTTGACATGACTTGAAGTCTCTTTTTTTTTTTTGTATTTTGCAAGATTTGCTTTTATCTTTGCTACAATATTTTGTTTTTTCCACAGTGAGTGGCCCTGCCAATACCACTTGAACCTTCAAGAACAGGATTTTCAATAAAAA
Organism: Grammomys surdaster; assembly: GCF_004785775.1. Taxonomy (NCBI): domain Eukaryota; kingdom Metazoa; phylum Chordata; class Mammalia; order Rodentia; family Muridae; genus Grammomys; species Grammomys surdaster. The sequence goes on from NW_021620842.1 coordinate 3,102,783, forward strand.
GATTCTTTCCAGGCCTAGAGAGATGCCTCAGCAGTTAAGAGCACTGACTGCTCTTCCAGAGATCCTGAGTTCAAAATTCTCAGCAACCATACAGTGGCCCACAACTATTTGAAATGGGATCTGATGCCCTCTTCTGGTGTGACTGAAAACAGCCAGTATACACGCATATGTTAAATAAATAAATAAATAAATAAATAAATAAATAATAAAGATTCTTTCCAAAACTGTACAAGTGATATTCAAGTCCTAACACAGTAGGCATAAAAACATGACTCATCCCGTAGGACATGATTACTCAACATACAGAAACACTGAAATGAATAAAATTACAGATGAAAGCTTTATAAACTTTTTCTGATTAAACAAAATGATCAATGACATGAAATGGAATACATATAAGCAGGGGAATTCAATCCAAACCCCAGAGAGAAAAGGCAGCAACTAAGATGTTCATAATACTAGATGATTGGTTGTGGGTTACTGTAATGGTCTCCATCTGTTGCAATGAGATGTTTCCTTGATGTTCAGTGAAGACTACACTTATTTGAAGGTATAAGGACAAATATTTAGAATGAAACTGGGGATTGTGCTGTTTTAGTAAAAGGACAGTTTTTCAGTTCTCCTCCAAGATCCATGACTTCATTTAGCCTGGGTAGTTTGCTGAGTTTCTAGTACCAGGTATGCCTTCCTTTTGGTTGAGAGGGTCTTAAATCAGATTAGAGAGCTACAGGCTATAATCCCTGTATGTGTGCCATTACTGCAAAAGTTTGGTTTCCTTGTTATGCTGGTTGTTTTGTAGTTCATCATCACAGGCATCATAGATGCATAGGACTACTGATTACTTCTCTCCTTTGGAAGTTGGCATGGTACTTTCAAGAAGGAGGGGTATATAGAAGGAGTTGGGGAGAAAAAAAAGAAGACAAAAAATGACATGAGAGTTATGTAGGCAATTTCTACTCTACTCCTATGCACTATCCCAGTCCCAGAGGTCACTGAACAATACCCTGAATACATTAAAGAAAGATTCACTTGTACTCACTGACAATAATAACTAAAATGCTACTAAGACATTGCATTTTCAAGAACTAACTTAATTGACAAAAAATAGTGACCTATGCTAAGGAGAGCATAGGGACATTAAATGGTCAGTGAGGAGGAAGCTTGAACCACACTATGTCCTAACAGCTACACTAAGATATAAGAAGCAAAGCTACCTCCTCAGACTTTCCCAAGGAATGAAGGATCTTTGTGGGGCATGGGGTAGCCATACTTCAAATAAAGCTCTAAAAGACTGGTAATCTTTTTTGAAATACAGAGAAACAATCAGCAAGGGGTGAACCAACTTCTCTGTTTCTCTAAGAACAATCTGTGTGCTACCTAATATGCATGCCTACACAGGACAGACAGACAGACACACACACACTTCAGTTCTGTTCTTTCTCCTGTAAATTATACTTCTATTCACCTCAGAAAGAATAATTACAGATCCAAGTAAGCTATACCAACTAAGTATAGTGTTATCAAGCAATAAATGTATTGAGGGAAATTTCAGAAGCATGGATTTGAGGTTACTTCTAAGAGAAGAGAAACATTATAGATACCTACACAATTAATGCTTCTCCCCTGGCAGCATATTAACCAGTTATATATCAGTAGATAGTGGAGTGACTGTATGAGACTTCATCTTGCTTCATCTGATAATACCAGCAGGCCCAACCTCATATGATCCACATGCTGATAACCACAGCTTTTCTGTTGGAAATAATAATACCTGACATGGAGAAAAATGCCACACACCACCACTGTATCAGAACATTTATTCAAGGGGCAATTAATATTGTCAACAAGTTATGAATTATTTGAAGGAAAAGGAGTCTTCCTGAAATTCTAGAGGATTATATTTTATTATAATAATTGATGACCTCTTATCATATCAGAAGGACCTATGAATACTGCCAATGGAAAAAAGTAATCAGTAGCTACCCCACTGTAAAACCTAACTATGCACAACTATGAGCAGTCAGGCAAAATAAAACCCAGGTTGCAATAGTACCAATGTAATAACTATTGGTCAATGCAATGTGACCAATAACTATCTAATTAGACTTAAGTCCTGCTCAAAAAGAAAAATTCATGCCTAGTACTGTAAATACAGCCAACAACCCATGACTGCTGTGGTCATAAATCCTAAAGAACCTACTACAGCCACTTTTCTAAATCAATCTAATTCCTATCAGTATTCTTAATGCTTGTACATATACCTACAGGTAATTTAGCACTCACTCTTCAGCAAAGACTATTCTTTGTGTGGCAGAGGAAGATCATCACCAAGAGTCACAACTGGTCAAATGGCAGAGAGCAACTAGTCTTGGGAGGTTTCCAACCTCAGTTGATACATGTATAGTGCAATTTCTATATCTAAGTCCAAGAGAACATCCTAGAAAAGGCAACAGAAATATTCTAAGAGCCAGAAGGCCAAAACATCGTGTGAAATATAGTATATTCCATAAATAACAGGGAAACAAAATTGAATCCATGAAATCTCAACAACATGGTTACCTAAACAAGACCTACACAATGACAGCATCAGCTTGCATACTAATGAAGATGGTGGCCCCATTCCTAGATAAATAGTTAAAGGCAATTAAACTCTGGTCAGAAAGAGAAAATCAATCTTCACAGGGAACCTACCTGATAGTGGCTAACCCTACATACATACACATGAGCAACACTAAATGTACTCAGCAAGTTGGGAGGAAATGGTGGAGAGCAACTGGTAAAAATAATATAAATATCATAGCTATGTATGAAATTCTCAAAAAATGTTAAAATAAATAATACAGAAAAATCTCCCAACACCATACCTTCAACAAAGTAAAGGGTAAAAAATAAGATCTGAGTGTCTGTTTGAATATGCTTGGCCCAGAGAGTGCCACTATTAGGAGGTGTGGCCATGTTGAAAGAGGTATGGCCTAGCAGGAGGAAGTATGCCACTGAGGGGTTGAGCTTTGACACTCTCCTCATAGCTGCCTGAAAGACAGTTTTCTCCTGTTTGCCTTTGGAACAAGTTATAGAACTCTCAACTCCTTTGATGCCATGCCTGCCTAGATGTTGCTATGATGATAATTGACTGAACCCCAGAACCTGTTAGTCACTCCTTTATAAGAGATGCTGTATTTATGGTATCTCTTTACAACAGTGGAAACCCTAACTAAGACAGAAGTTGGTACCAGGAATGAGGTATGGCTGTAATGTAGGGCTGACCATGCTTTTGTTTGGAGAAATATAAATTGTTGGACTTTGGATTTGAAAAGCAATAGAATGCTTTAAGTGGGACTTAATGGACCATCTTAGTAGGAATACAGAAAACATTGATGTAAGCTTAGACTTTTTAAAAACCTACTTTTAATAAGAGTCCTCAAATGCTTCAACAATGCCCCCCTTCTAGTTCATCATTCAGAGGGGAGGAAAGATGGTAAATAGAACAAGGAGAAGTGGACCTATTTAGAAGTAGTTCCTTTGGGCAATTCTAATCCATCTCACAATACCAGAAGGACAGTTCAGTAGGGTCAAGATTCCAAACATGAGTCAGTAGTAGTTTTACACTCTAGAAGAAACTGCCAGGCATTCACCCCATCAGACCAGCTATAGACTTTAGAAGTTCTCTACTGTGTCTCTCTCAACAAAATGTAGATTATCAAAGACAAAACCTCAAAACCAATGAAGCATTGTAAAGTCAGCTATGCAAGTGTGCCTTTCAGTGTCCATTGAGTGCTGTTTATACTCTCTCCAAACATCATGTGTCCTCTCATGGATCTTCGCTCAGCACAACACCACATGAGTCTGTAACACATGGCATATCTAGGACACTCCACTTCACAATTGTGCTGAGGGTAATTTGAACAATGGGGCCTGGCTCAAGAAGTTTTAGAAGAAAAGAGTGCTACTATTTCCTAGAGACTGTTTTTGCAATATTTTGGTTAAGAATGAGGCTGCTTTTTGTCCTTGTCTGAAGAATCTGCCTGAGACTAAAATGAAGAGATTTAGATTAATTCCGTTAACAAAGGAAACCCCAAAACATCCTGGTATAAGTTCTGTTGTGTTAGTATAAATTCTGTTGTGTTGTTTCTAAAGTTCACTCTTATGAATAATATTTTGATGAAAAGGAACAAGCTGAAAAAAAACTACAAAATGTACAGTTTTAGTTTTAGTAAGAAAAGGGCACTAGGAAATGCAATGAAGCTAAGTTCTACGTTTCAGGAGGTAAAAAGATTAAGGGACTGGTGATTTGGGGGCAAAATCCCACCAAGACAAGTTTATTGTGTATGCATTTGCCCTTGAACAGCATTATTATTATTTGGTTATTATTTTCATTTGAATCTTTATTCTGGAATTAACTACAGTCCAAAAATGGAGGATACAGACTATTGACCTGGATCTTTAGAAATAGTGACTATGAAAAGCTTAGTTCTAGGCATCATAGTACATACCTCTAATCCCAGAAGACAGAGGTAAATGAATTTCTCAGTTTAAGGCCAAGCCTAGTAAAGTGCAGCTTCCAAGTAGAGAAAAACATAGGTCCAGGTGGGGTGGTACACATCTTTAATCCCAAAACTCAGGAGACAGAGACATGAAGATCTCTGAGTTCAAGGTCAATCTATAGAGAAAGTTCCAAGACAGCCAACCCTAGGCAGTGAAGGAGTTGGAGAACAGAAAGCTGGTGAAAATATAGTGGAAACAATGGGCTATGTTCTAGCTCCAGCAAGCAGCAGAACTTGGAAGCTTCAGCCATGTGGCTCTGGCTCTTTAGTCATGAGGAGACTGGGACAATTGGTGCTGGTAAGGGGGAGCTAAGAATTAGAAGTGTTTCAAAAGAGGCCAGCAACACTGAGGTGAAATCTTCTGGGAATGTGTTTTCTGAGAGCACAAAGAAGCTGTGTTCCAGAAATAGCCAAGTTTGTACCTCAAGCTGCAGCTGGACTTGGTAATGTATAAGAATCATTCAGGTAGTTCTGGTTCTGAAGGTATGAAGGAGTCATGTAGAGCAGCAGAGGCTTGGCACGATGAGAGGCCAGGAAAGGCCATTGGTAAAGGTGCAGACTCAGTTGCAGTTAACAGCCCAGGACTTAAGAGGTCATAGTCATACAAAGTTGAGGCTTGGAATCATGAAGAGAGCCTATGAGAGATTATTGGTGAAGCCTAGTTGCAGCAAAAGATTCCAGAGAAGGGTAGATGCCAATATCATGGGTGATCACCAAGAATGTTATCAGCAATGGAGTGGAGTCAATCTGAGCCTAGAATGCTACAGAGGGTAGAGCTGGAAAATTGACCCAGGCACTTTGGAGGAGCCCAGATCATGTGTGGATCCCAGACATTGGAACAAGAAGGTGTAAAATGGAAGTTGCTTTAGATATCCCAAGATTCTAGAGATGCCAGAGCAGTGGCATACCTGCTGAAGAAAACTACTAACAGGGAGTGCAACCAGCCCAAGAGAAAGAAATTTGTGGCACTCAACAAACATGAAAGGTGCTAGAGATATGAAAAGCACTTTTGTACCATACATGCACATGCAGAGTTTGGAGTTTGTCCAGCTGGGTTTTGGTCTTGCTTTGGTCCAGAATTTCTTCATTTTGACATTTTGGAACACTAATGTATATCCTGTGATATTGGAGGTATGTGATCTGCTTTTGAATTTTGATTTTATAGGAGATTACAATTAAGTGACTAGATAAATCTCAAAAGAGACTTTGAACTTTAGACTTTTAAACACTGGTGAGTCTGTGATAAACTATGGGGATTTTTAAAGATGGACTAAATATATTTTGAATTATGCTATGACTAGGTATGGCCCCTATAGACTCATATGTTTGAACAAGACTGTGGTGGCCAGGGAATGGAATACAGTGGTTTGAATATGCATGGCCCAGAGAGTGGCACTATTAGGAGGTGTGGCCTTGTTGGAGTAAGTGTGGCCTTGCTAGAGAAAGTGTGTCACTATGGTAATAGGCTCTAAGACACTCTTCCTATGTGCCTGAAAGATAGTATTCTGTTTGCTTTCAGAATAAGATGTAGAACTCTCAGCTCTTCCAGTGCCATTCCTATCTAGATGCTGCCATGCTTCCTCTCATGATGATAATGAACTGAACCTTAGAACTTATAAGCCATCTCCAATTAAATGTTCTCCTTTATAAGAGTTGCCTGGCTCAAGGTGTCTCTTTACAGCAATAGAAACACTAACTAAGACAAGCTGACTAACTAGGCACTTGTAGATGTATCTTTGATGGATCTCAGGCTTACTGTGATAACACTAGGGAAATTCTCACAAATACAAAAATTTTAATTCATGGGCTTTTTTTTTTCTTTTTTCCCCAATAAAAGTATAGATCAAAATTCACCTTTACCATCTGTTGTGGTTTGGTCAACTGTTCCACATGTTCTTTGGACTGACTGATAGACTTATTTTGGATAATTATGAAAATGGTGACAAGAGAATTATGAGAATTATGAAATGGGGTGAATATCTACAGGAAGCAGATCGTTGAAGCATGCTGTTGGGTATATCTTTCCCAAGGCTGCTTACTGCCTTTCTTTTTAGTTTCACCATTCCATGATGTGAAAATCCTCTGCCATAGATTCCTGTTGTCATAGTGTTCTGCCTTACCATGGATCAAGAAGTACAACTGCTTAATCTATGAACCACAGCATCCTCAACTAAGCTTTATTTGGCATTTTGTCACAGTGGCTAACTTTCTCAAACAACATCTTGTGATTTTTCTACGTGTTCATTCATTCCTAAGCCATGTCTTTTACAGCCCAAGATGACATCAAAATAAGAAAAGTAAGAGTCATTGTTCAAGTATTTTCAGTTCAAATTCTTACCTTCAGGGATATTAGACATAAATAAGAAGAATATCCTAGAAACAATCACTAGTAACCAAAATAAAATCTTCCTGTTGAACTATTCTAAATTAGATATGTGTACCAATACCTCACCAGAAATTTTTGTTATAGTCTGTAGCAATTATAAAAGTTGAAAATGGCGAAAAACATTTACAATGATTTGACAGAGTAATTAAATCTAATATATAATATTAGAGCTCTAGTTTGAGTGTCTATTTATGTGTCATTTTTTTCCTGTGGCTTATTTTGTTTCTATTTTAGCTGTGTATCAGTCCATTATTTCTCATGTGCTAGATACTTGTAATTAAAATTAACATATGAATTGCTGCTCTCAGGAAAGCTTTGAGTTCCTCTGAACATAAGTGAGCAATATCCAATCCTATGAGGTCCTAAGCAGAGGAAAAGGGTGAGTAAAGGAACACTCATCCCCTTTTCTACTTCTATATAGGACAGTGAGCAGACAGAGACAGTTACAGCATAGGTTTCCCTAGCTCTCAGGGTTTTCAGTTCTTTGGAAAATAATAGGACTTTCTCATATGCACAGCTGTGTCCATCAATTATTTTCTTCTGTCGTTGTTGTTGTTGTTTGAAACAATGTTTCCCTATATATCTCCAGCTGCTTTCAAACACAAGGATCTCTTGCCTTATTTTCTTGATAGGCATCTGCTCTACCTAGCTTCAAGTCTTCAGAGTATGTGTGCACTTGTGTGTACCCATGTCCTGTGGATTGCTTCCCTGGTGCATACTGTTATCTGACTAATCATCAAAACCAAAAGGAGACTATTATGGAGAACATCCCCTTACACCATGACAAAAAGGAAAATCAAGTTATATCTGGAAAAAAAAAAAAGACAATCTCTCTGAGACAGACTTTGGCTTTTTCTTCTCCTATTGGCCCTTATTCAGAGTTTCCTCTAAGAATTATTGTATGAAGTCTGGAGAGATGGTTCAGGGGTTAAGAGCGCAGGTTAATTTCCAGTATCCCTTGTTGACAGCTCACACCCACCTATAATGCCAGTTTCAGGAAAGTCATTAGCCTTTTCTGGCCTCCACAGGTACCCACAAACATATGGCCCACACGCATGTGCACACACACACAATACTTTAAAAAAAAAGAATTTACTCTTCAAAGAGCTTTAGAAGTAAACTCTTCAAAGGCCTGTATTAGTCGGGGTTCTCTAGAGTAACAGAACTTACAGAATGAATTTATATATGAAAACTTATCACCATGACTTACAGGCTGCGTTATAACAATGGCTGGCTGTGAGTGAGAATCCAGTAGTTGCTCAGTCCATAAGACTGGATTTCTCAGCTGTTTTTCGATATATGCTGGAATCCCAAAGAAGTAAGCTATGAGGCCAGTGAAGGAATGCATGTGCTGGTAAGGTGACAGATATCAGGCAAAGAACAACTTCCTTCTTCTATGTCCTCATATAACATATAACTGAGGGTATAGATCAAATTAAAGATGTGTCATCCCACCTCAAGATCTGCATCACAAATATGTATCTTTCTATCTCAAATGTCTGGACTAGAAATGAAATCACCCATTTCAAAAACAAATGTCTGTCACAGGAATGTTCTCCATTTATGGGTTGCAGTTCTTTCCAAATGTATTCAACTTGCCAACCAAAAGTCGCCATTACATAGGCTAATCATTGCATAGTTGTTCATCTACCTTTCTCATTAGAAGTTTTCTTATAAGAATATAAAGTATTCAAATGGCTTTCTTAAGTTATGGGAATAAGGAAAACTTGAGCTTGATCAATAGCTGTAGTAACTAAGCTGAATTTCTTGGCACCAAAGTATGGAAACTATGGAGTCCTATGAGAAGTCTGGAGAAAAAAAATATTTAAGATATGATTCAGACTCAAATTTTCTCATTGATAACTACTTTGGGGAAACTGTGTTACATTAGCTTGCTAGAGCAGGTCTATGGCCAGTACGATGGTTAACCTTGGTTGTCAGTTACTGAGAGCCAAATCACCTAAGAAGCATGCCTCCAGGTGAGTCTGTCAGAGTATTTCTTGGAAGGATTAACTAAGAGAGGAAGGTTCTCCCTAGAGTGGCAGAATCCCAACAGTGCCCCAGATATAAGAAGGTCTGAGGAAAAAGCATTATCCTTCCCCATCTTTACATTTTGCTGGTAAAAGAATTTACTCTGTTGCTGCTGTTCCGTTGCCTTTCTTTATTGGCATTGAAACATAGCTTCTGCCTTCCAATATGAACTAAATATCAATAACTCTTTTGAAACTCTCCAGATCTTGAATGCAAGATTGAGAAAGATGATGCCTCTCTCATGGACTAAACAGACAATGGGTTCTCAGCCTCTCCAATGTGCAGCCCATATCTTGTAAGCCAATCAAATAAACCTATCTGTTATAGATATTTGTCCTATGAGTTCTGTTCCCTTAGAGAAACCTATTACAATAAAAAAAATTGGTAAATTGGGTTTTATTTGTCTTTCAAAATTAAATAGAGGGAAAAAACAATGAAAAATAATTTGAAAAAAATAATCTAAAAGAGCACTTTGGTTTATTTTATTTTTATTATTTTTCTGTGTGTGGTTAAAGTTCTATAGGTAGCACTTGGCTGCAGAAATTCTTGTTTATTTCTTTGCCATAAAGCTGTAGCCTGGGCAGTTGGCACAGAGGTGTCAGCTACACTCCAGCTGGATGATCTCATGGGACCTTCAAAAATCTAGGTTGGCATTGTGATTTTTAAAAGTAGAAACTGGAGCTCAGACTAGTTTCTTTTCGCAACCTTTTGGATTGTATTTGTTTGTGTTGTTTTTTGTTTTGTTTTGTTTTTTTCTCCAGGGACCTTAGTACTTGGGTATCTGTACATTTTTAACCTAAATTAGACAAACAGTATGATATTCCCTCTCTAAAACAATAAATCACCTTTCAATACTCAGGCAAGGGCTCAGTAAGTGCCAGGTTTCATTCAGTCCTTTTCTGAAATGTGAAGCTTTTGTCTAAGTGAATTTCACAAGGAATAGCCCTTTCAGAGAAAGTATAGCTAAGATGGATGGATCCTGCAATCCCAACCATGCCCCAAAAATGTGCAGGTAAATGCCTCAACACTTTCCCAGGGAAGGAAAAAGCCTCTTCAGTGCTCCCTGAGGAATCAAGTTAATCTAACAAGCAACCAGGTTGCCTCAGAAGAGTAGGTGCAGGTGGCCAGAGCCATAGACGAAATGAGTATATTCCAGTACTGGCCCATAAAGTTGCCATTGTTACAGGGAAAAAATGTCACTAAAAATTTAATAGTTTCCTTCCTTTTCAAGTAAACATCATGGTTATTTATCAAATGCATGAGCTGTCCTTGGTTGACCTGGGACAAAAGTGTCTTCAGCATATCACAGGACTTTCCTTAAGAATTAAAGTGCTTTAACTTTTACTATCCACCAGTTAGGGAAGATACTTTTGGAAGATGTGAACTGGAATAAATGTTGAGTGAAGGTTGTATTTATTATATGCAATTATTCACCCATTTAATTTTCAAACCATTCTGTGTAAAAAGAAGTATTTTTCTTATTTTGGTCAGATAAGATTAACACTCAGATATATTTGTTTGAAATTCACCATATAGATAAAGGCTAACAAAGTGAATATATAAGTCTCTACTCAATACTCTCTTTCCCAGACAGGAGAAATAACAGCCATTAGTCCCATCTCTCCTGTAATCATAGAAACAGCTGCCATATATTATGCCACTAACCGTTTCCACATTCACCTGAATACAATAGCTATTTTCAGGCAGGACTGAGCTCACCTAGATGGTCCTCTTTTGATCTTGCCAGTGATCACTCGTATGAACTGATTAGGCTGCATGTCATTGGTAAGCTGGCATCGGTTGGAATGCTGGAAAGTACTGGTTATTTCTTTCTATCTCTCCTTCCAGTGTGGCTTTTTCTGTATTGCTCTGCCAAGGCCTTTATTCCCAGCATTTTCATCAAGGTGAAACAATTATTATATAGTACATCAGTGCCCCACAAAGTGAAACTTCCAGACGTTTAAACCAAGAAGCATTTTTTTCTTTTCTTTTTTTTTGTCTTTTTTTTATTGGATATTTTATTTATTTACAATTTGGATGTCATCCCCTTTCCCCATTTCCCCTCTCTAGAAACAACCTATCCCATCCCCCCTCCTCCTCTTTAAATTTTATACCATTTTAATTACATACAAGGGTTAAGATCAGTTCTAGGTTGAAGAACTAGCAATACAATAGATGGTAATAGTCAAGAAACAAGCAAAACAGTAAACATGAATAGTCAAAGAAAAAACAAGGCAATATACAAAGTTCTGTGAACACTCTCATGATCACAATTTCTAAGAGCTTATCAGGATGACCAAGATATCTGAGCCTATTTCCTTGTCCTAGACCAAAGTCATTTTTATGTCTGAAGCCTATTTCTTTGTTCTAGCCTAGATTTAGATTCCTGCCTAACATTATTTCTTCATTCTAGCCTAATGTCTGGTTTCTACCTGAAGCACACTTCCTTGTCCTTGGCCAATGTCATATTCCTGCCAACTAGCCCATTTCCTTGTCCTTGGCCCATGTCAGATTCTTGCCAAATAGCCCCATAAGCTCCCTGCTTCTCCCTATTTGTTGTCTCATAAACAAGACTGACTCTGTCTTAGGTTGTTCTGCCAAGAATGCCTTCCTTACCCATCATGGAATATGCATTATCAAAAGCAATGCACTTCTGACTTAGGTTGGTAAGGCTCTGTACAGAATCTTATCTGTCCTTGGTTTGCCAGCTTGTTAATTTAATAACTTTTTCTGCGGGTCCATTTTTGTTTTCAAGCCATGTACTTCGGCTACCAACATGTTGATGTTGTTGAAGACAAGCTTTACCATAATGGGCAGGAATAAAAGTATTCCCAAGACAAAAAGTTATATATGCCATTCATGAAGCTTGATAAAAATAGAAATACTGACCTTGGGCCACGGGTAATTTTATCAGCTGTATCAACGCTCAGCAGAACAGCATTCTTTAAATTCATAAGCTCACTATGTAAAGTAAAAACATACAGAAAGGTGTTAGAATTATGCCAAATACACTGCAAGTGTCTTTAAACTTTTTCCTAATTATAATGACTACCACTGTAAAGTTTAGAACTAAGAAGATTACAATGGCATTTGCTATGACACTCGAGATGGCTCCTTACTCTTAAACTCTGAACCTCCTTCCAATAATTTGAATAGGATAAAGAGTATCAATTCATTGTTCCAAATGTCTATCTAAATCCTCTTATATATAAAACATATCAGTAACATTTTTTTGCTAAATTATTAACAAAAGTAGCTGTCTTCTTGTGTCTAAGCAATTACAGAAGCAGTGGTGCTAGCAATTAATGTAATTAAAGCTGTTATATCAGCAATAATCAAGCCCACTACCCTCTTGTTTCTGCTTAAAGCCTGACTCACTTCTTACAGTACTTGCAAGCTTTTTTCAGAATACCAAGATTCTGTGATAGTCATGGCACTAAAACAAAAGCTGGCTAATAGACCTCCTTAACAGTCATGCCAAGTTTCAACAAACTAACACAATTAGAAAGTGTAGAAGCAATGAAACTTACATAAAATACTGTAAAAGGAACAAAAGTTATTTTAACTTGACAATTAAAAGAGTCTTAACACATGTACTGACACTTGTTTGAAATCCAAATTTTGCTCCAACTTTATCTCTTGCTAATATAACATCATAGAGAAGTACAGCTAACATCCAAATATGTCTCTGAAAATGTCCAGATCTAGCCTCCCAAATGAAGACTGTTATTTCCAATGTTGGATTGATTTTTAGACCAGTACATGATTGAGTTTGAATAACTGGTCACTTTTAAGAAAAATACAAGAATCATTATAACTTCTCTCTTTCATTCTCTGTTCCACAGGGTCTAAAAACTTGAGGCAAGGCAGCTTGTCCCATCTGGGGTATAGGTAAGCAAAGGTGGGTCAGGAACATATGTCCAATTCAGCTTCCCAGTTACCATTATCAGGGAAATCAGCAAGCTCACAGGTCAGCATCATTCATTGTTCAGGAATCAGCATGTCTCACCCATCACTCTGGTATCCACTATGCTCTTTCAGCATCCTACAGAAAAAATACAGAAACATTCCTTGTTTCCATATTAAATACCTGATTGGGATCTTGCTATATGCCAGTAAGTGGATCCTTCCTTTTCACCTATGCATAAATATGCCTAGTTGTGGAGTACCACAGGCACTCAGCAGAAACTTCCTTGACATTCAAATTTTTGTAAAAAAAAAATTAAATTAAATTAAAAAAAACATGATTTAAATAAATTTGTTATGTACAGGGATAAACATCCCCCTTTTTTATTTTATGAAGATATTGTTTTAAAGTTCCATGGGCCCCTTCCACAGTCCCTTGTCCTTGACAATTATAAGAAGCCCCAGTAGTATGAGTAATATTAAATTGCTGATAAAAGGTCTCAAATGCTCTATTGTGTTAACCAGTTCCATTATCTGTTTTTGTTTTTTTGGTTTTTTTTTTTGATAATTTATCTACATTTCAGATGTTATCCCCTTTCCCCATTCCCCTCCCAAGAAACTTCTTAACTCATTCCCCCTCCTCCTACTTCTATGAGGGTGTGGCCCCACCCATCCACCCACTTCCAACTCCCCACCCTCAAATTCTCCCACATGAGGCATCCAGCCTTCACAATACCAAGGCCCTCCTCTCCCACTGATGTCCAACAAGGCTATCCTCCACTACATATACAACTGTAGCCATGGGTCCCACCACATGAGTTCCCAGCCTAGCTGTTTAGACCCTGGGAGCTCTGGTTGGTTGGTATTGCTGCTCTCCTGATGGGGTCGAAAGCTCCATCAACTCCTTCAGTCTTCTCTCTAACTGATTTCTCTGTTGAGGAATCCGTGATCAGTTCAATGGTTAGCTGCCAGCATCCACCTTTGTATATGTCAAGCTCTGGCAGAGCCTCTCAGAAGCATAGCCTCTCAGGAGACAGGTATACCAGGCTCCTCCCACCACGCAATTTCTGGCATCCACAACAGTGTTTGTATTTGGTGATTGCACCTGGAATAGATCCCCAGGTGGGGCAGTCTCAAGATGGTCCCTCCTCCAGTCTCTCCTCCACACTTTGTCTCCATAATTGCTCCTGTGAGAATTTTGTTACTCCTTCTAAGAAAGACAGAAGCACCAACACTTTTTCCTTTTATTTTATCATTACTGAAGACTAGCCTTAATCTGTGGTGATCTGATAGGATGCATGGGATTATTTCAATTTTTTTGTATCTGTTGAGGCTTGTTTTGTGGTCGGTTGTATCATCAATTTTAGAGAAGATACCATGAAGTGCTAAGAAGAAGAATATTCTTTTGTTCTTGAATGAAATGTTCTATAGATAGCTGCTAAAACATTTGGTTCATAATTTCTCTTAGTTTCACTGTGTCTCTGTTTAGTTTCTGTTTCCATGATATGTCCATTGCTGAGAGTAAGGTGTTAAAGTCTCCCACCATTATTGTGTGAGGTACAATGTGTGCTTTGAGCTTTACTAGAGTTTCTTTTATAAATGTCTGTGCCCTTGCATTTGGAGCATAGATGTTCAGAATTGAGAGTTCATCTTGGTTGATTTTTCCTTTGATGAGTGTGAAGTGTCCTTCCTTATCTTTTTTGATAACTTTTGGTTGAAAGTCACTTTTATTCGATATTAGAATGGCTACTCCAGCTTGTTTCTTGGGACCATTTGCTTGGAAAATTGTTTTCCATCCTTTTATTCTGAGGTAGTGTCTGTCTTTGTCATTGAGGTGTGTTTCTTATAAACAGCAAAATGTTGGGTCCTGTTTATGTATTCAGTTTGTTAGTCTATGTCTCTTTATTGGGGAATTGAGTGCATTGATGTTAAGAGATATTAAGGAAAAGTGATTGTTGCTTCCTGTTATTTTCATTATTAAAGGTATAGTTATGTTTGTGTGGCTATGATCTTTTAGGTTTGTTGGAAGAAGATTACTTTTTTGCTTTTTCTAGCATGAAATTTCCCTCCTTGTGTTGGAATTTTCCATCTATTATCCTTTGTAAGGCTGGGTTTGTGGAAAGATATTGTATAAATTTGGTTTTCTCATGGAATATCTTGGTTTCTCCACCTATGGTAATTGAGAGTTTTGCTGGATACAGTAGACTGGGCTGGCATTTGCATTCTCTTAGTATCTGTATGACATCTGTCCAGGATCTTCTGGCTTTTATAGTCTGTGGTGAGAAGTCTGGTGTAATTCTGATAGGTCTGCCTTTATAAGTTACTTGACCTTTTTGCCTTACTGCTTTTAATAATCTTTCTTTGTTTTGTGCATTTAGTGTTTTGATTATTATATGACAGGAGAAATTTATTTTCTTATTTAGTCTATTTGGAGACCTGTAGGCTTCCTGTATGTTCATGGACATCTCTTTCTTTAGGTTAGGGAAGTTTTCTTCTAGAATTTTGTTGAAGATATTTACTTACCCTTTAATTTGGGCATCTTTGCTCTCTTCTATGCCTGTTATCCTTAGGTTTGGTCTTCTCAATGTGTCCTGGATTTTCTGGATGTTTTCTGTTAGGAGATTTTTGCATTTTGCATTTTGTTTTTGCATTTTGCAGTTGTATCAATGTTTTCTATGGAATCTCTGCACCTGAGATTCTCTCTTCCATCTCTTGTGTTCTGTTGGTGATGCGTGCATCCATGACTTCAGATATCTTTCCTAGGTTTTCTATCTCCAGAGTAGTCTCCTTTTGTGATTTCTTTATTGTTTCTACTTCCATTTTTATGTCCTGGATGGTTTTGTTCAATTTCTACACCACTTTGGTTGTATTTTCTTGTAATTGTTTAAGGGATTTTTGTGTTTCCTCTTTAAATGCTTCTACCTGTTTATCTGTATTTTCCTGTATTTCTTTGAGGGAATCATTTATGTCCTTCTCAAGGTCCTCTGTCATCAACATGAGAAGTGATTTTAAATCCAAATCTTGCTTTTCCAGCATCATGGGGTATTCAGGACTTGCTATGGTTGGAAAACGATGTTCTGATGATGCCAAGTAACCTTGGATTCTGTTGCTTATATTCTTGTGCTTGTCTTTCACTATATGGTTATCTGTAGTGCTACCTTCACTCACTGTCTCTGACTGGAGCCTGTCTGTTCTGTTATCTTGGTTGTGTCAGAACTCCTCAGAGTCCAGCTGTCTCTGTGATCTTGTAATCCTGAGATCCTGGGTGTAAGAGCTCTTGGGAGTCAGCTGCTTCTGGGATCCTGAAATCCTGGTATGACCATGCTCCTGAGATCCTGTGATCATATTATTCTATATTCCTGAGAGTGTTAGAGCTCCTGGGAGTCCAGTCTCCTCTGTGTGTTCTGGGATTGGGTGCAGAGCTGGTGCCCTAGGATTATTCATGGCACCAACACAGACTGGAAGACTCCCGAGCCACTGGCTGTGTGGAAGTTTCTGGGTACCCGTGGGTTCCAAATACTCCCTGTTTGGGGAGGGGTGAGGGTGTCTGAGCCTCCTCACCTATGATCCTGGGGATGGTAGAGCTCCTGGGAGACCAGCCTCCTCTGGGTTTTGGGGAATAGGGCGGATAGCTGGAGCCCCAGGACTGCCCAGGAACCCAGAAAGATCCCAAAAAGCATCTTATTTGCCATTTAATGAACTACAAAAAGTCACAATCCTAATTCAAGTTCAAACAATAAAGAAGAAAAAGAAGAAATTTTGGAAAATATGAATCACTGGGACATTGTCAACTAGCTCTTAGTTAGCTCGAATTGTAATGAGTGTGTATGCCTCAACATTCTTCAACATTGGTACTGAAATAAAACCAGATGGTTCACTGCAGTACCAGCAGGCTACCAAACTCCTTCAGGTGAAAAAACATTACATCTTCATCCTTGCCAGTTAAGTATTCTACATAATTAGCAGCATACCCAGTACTCTTCAGTTTTTGATCGCAAAATTGGGCATACATTGTTTGGGCAGGTCCTGAAGTTGCAATTCTCTTCCACCAGCCACCTGAGTAACTAGCACTACAGATTTGTACCACCATTCCATGATCACTATTAATTGCAAATCACTAGTAAACACAACATATTCCTAACCTATATAAGAATATACTCATGTTATAAAAAATCTGAGCATTATAGCTTATTTCATTATAGAGATGGTCTTCACACAATGTTCAAACTCTACAATCCTAATCCTATCTTCCCAAGGCTGTTCACATATGTGACATATCTTAAATGAAGGTCAGATACAATGTCTAACAGAGGTCTCTGAACTGAAGGTCAGCATCCCCCAGGGAGACTCCCCAGCTACAGGGCATATCAAGGTTATGTCTCTCTCTCTCTCTCTCCAGCTACAAGGCATATCAAGGTTGTGGCTCTCCAGATGTGCAGAGTCTTAGTCTCTTAATTTCTACTTATATAATGTCCAGTGTGTATCCATGGGGTACTAGGACTGTGTTCAGTTATTTTTTGTGGGTGATGTCACTGGAAAAAGGATACTACAGTGAGTGCAATGAGCATAGTAAAAAAAAAAAAAATGCCTTTTAGACATAAAAAATAGCTTAGTCAGGATACCACTACATCCAAGTCTGAATCTGATAACCAGAACTCAGTGACATCACTCACTCAAGATAAAAAAAAAAAAAATTCTTAAAGAGAATGAAAGGCAGAGGAAAGCTGAATTACCTCTGCTAACTGCTAAACCTGAGATACCATGTTCTCATACTCTAAGAATTTCTGCTTCTTGGAACTTTGCAATCAATCTAGAATGAATTCCATTGGTTATTAATCTCTCAAAACATTTGGGTCTATAGTCTACAGAGACTGCTTAACTTTAATTATTCTGTGAGCCAATGTGAGACAATTTCTTCATTCCCTCATTCTGTGGAATCAGGAATAACTCCTGAAGGAAGTGATTCTGAGAACCTGACCACTCAGCCACAAATAACCAAAGAGTGAGAAACTCACTTGAGAATTCAGGAGAACATGTGCAGATAAAATGCAATCCTTCTGTCATGGCAAAATTCATGAGAAAGCTGGGGTCCTGTTTGAATTCTTTCTCCATGTTTGTAAATACAATAGTATGTTCTAGTTCTGGATGAATAGATGTATTTACTTTAAAAAGAATCAATAAGTCAAATAACAGTGGTCATTAATATCTCTCAACATCAATTGACTCAGTTCATCAATAACAAGGGACAGGTTAACAGACTGGATAAGTAAACAGGATCCTTTATTCTGATACATATAAGAAACACATTTAAACAACAAAGATAGACATTACTTTAGGGTAAAGGGCTAGAAAAAAGTTATTCAAGCAAACAGACCCAAGAAACAAGCTGGATTAGCCATACTAATATGTAAGAAAATAGTCTTTCAACCAAAAGTCATCAAAAGAAATGAGAAAGGACATATCATATTCATCAAATGAAAACATCTATGCCTCAAATGCAATGATACCCACATTTATAAAAGAAACTTTACTAAAGCTCAAGCCACAAATTAAACCCTACACAATAATAGTGGGGGACTTGAACACCCCACTCTCACCAACAGACAAGTCATTGAGACAGAAACTAAACAGGGAAACAATGACACTAACAGAAATAATGAAACAAATGGATTTAGCAAGCATCTGCAGAACTTTTCTCTCCAAAACAAAATAATAAAGTCATTCTCAGCACCTCATAGATACTTCTTTAAAATTGACTGTAAGTTGCTAATATTTGTTTATCAGTGGGTGTATTCCATGCATGTCTTCACAGTAGCCACAAATAATATAAAATAAAATATTGTGGTGTAATTCTAGCCAACAAGTTAAAAAAAATCCTATATAAGAAGAATTTCAAATCACTGAAGAAAGAAATTAAGGAAGATAACAGAAGATGGAAAGATGCCCCATACTGATGGATTGATAGGATTAACAGTGACAATGGCCATCTTACCAAAAGCAATCTATTCTACAATGGAATACTATTCAGCTATTAAATACAGGGGCATCACAAATTTTGCAGGCAGTTAGATGGAACTAGAAAACATCATCCTAAGTGAAGTCAACCAGACTCAAAAGAACATGCATCATGCATGATATGTAACCATTGATACGTGAGTATTAGCCATAAAATACTCATGATATACCCCACAGACACAAATAAATTAAAGAAGAAGGAAGGACCAACTGAGCATGCTTGAATCTCATTTAGAAGGGATAACAAAATAGTTCCCCCTTCTAAGGGAAGGGAGGCAGAGGGCGAAACCTTGGTGGGAGAAGAAAGGGGGAAATAGGGCAGCAGGATCGGGTGTGAAAAGAGACAGGAGAGAGGCCCATATGACTAGGAGAATTAATGGCAATCTGCATCTGGGAGGGCAAGAGTGGGGATCTCTAGAAATTCCAGAGATCTGGGGTTGAGAAGCCTTCCAGGAGTTAATGCCATTTACCTTAGCTCAAATGCCTAACAATAGGGACATTGAATCTGAAGAGGCCACCTCCTGTAGCCAGGCAGGACTCCAAGTAGAGAAATAAAGCTATCAACCCGCTCACAAAACTGTCTACCCAAAATTTGTCCTGTGTAAAAGAAATACAGTGCCAAAAATGGAGCAATGACTGAAAGAATCGTCAATCGATACCTAGCCCAACTGGAGACTGATTCCATGGACAAGCACCAATTCCTTGACACTATTAACGATACTCTGCTATGCTTACAGATTACTATACCTATTCTCTAAGAGGTTCTACCCAGAAGCTGACTGAAACAGATGCAGATACCTACAGCCAAACATTAGTCAGAAGTTGGAGACCTTATAGAATATTTGTACAGAGGATTGGAGGCCCTAAAGGAGTTGGAAATCCCATAGGAAGACCAACAGTGTTAACTAACATGAACACCTGGGATCGCTCAGGGAATGAGTCACAAACCAAAGAGCATACACATGGTGGTCTGAGGCTTCAAGCACACGTGCAGCAGAGGGCGGCCTCTTCTGGCCTCAGTGGCAGAAGATGTGCTGAGGAGGGGGAAAAGGGAAGAGGAGGAGGGATTCTTCGAGAGGGGGAAGCATTTGGGATGCAATAATAAATAAAATTAATAAAAAAAAAATAAAATAAAAAAATGGAAGAGCAGAGCTGGAGAGAAGGATCAGTGGATGAGAACATTTACTGTTCTTGAAGAGGTCTGAAGTTTGAATCCCAGAAAACTATGTTGGGTAGCTCACAACTACCTATAATTCCAGCTCCAGGGAATCTGAAGTGTTCTTCTGAACTCTGCTGTAACTGCATTCATTTTCCCAAACAGAGACATGTACACATAATTTAAAATTTAAAAGCATCCTTGTAAAAAGGAAAAAAGCAAAACAAAACAAAAAGATATATTACAAAGTTATAGTAGTAAACACTATGTGATACTCCTACAAAAGCAGTAATGTAAAGCAATGAAGATACTTCATAAAGATAAAAGTATCATCAAAAAATGGTGGTGAGAAAACTTGGATGCCCACATTTTTAAAAAGATGAAATTAGAACTGTATCTTTCACGTAGCAAAAAATAATAATTCCAAATGGATCCTAAACCTGAAGATATAAACACTCAAACTAATAGAAGATAATATAGACAGTACCCTACAAGACATATATATAGAAAATGACTGTCTGGATAAGACTCTATTTACGCAAGAATGAAAGCCAACAATTGATAAGCAGGATTTTATAAATGTAAAAATGTTCTGTGAAACTAAAATTATAATCTACCAGGCAAAAAGAAAGTCTATAGAATTCAGAAGAATATTTATCAGCTATACAACTAACGGCATTACTATCAAGAATATATAAAGAACTTCACAAATAGAGTCAAAATATAAACAACCTATTCAAAAGATGGAGCTGGGAACTGAACAGAGTCTGCAGAAGAAAAACAACAACAAAACAGCTGAGAAATGTCTCAAAAATTGTCCATAGCAATTAGGAAAAGGCAATTCAAATCAACTTGAGGTTTCATCTCTCTCCAGTCTGAACTGAAAATATGCAAGAATTTAAATACACATGTACATGCACATGTGTGAGTGCACACACACACACATACACACAAACCCCATCTCTACCACCACCACCAACAACAACAACAACAGCAACAACAAATGCTGGAGGGAACGGAGGGAATGTGTTAGGAGGCTAGGTATAGAGAAGCTTCATTCACTGCTAGTAAAATTGCAACTGGTGTAGTTACTATGGAAATGCATGTAAAGAACTCTCAATACAGCTAAAATTAAGTCCAGCCTATTACTTAGCTATAACACTTCCTGGCATATGCCCAAAGAACACAACAACCTATTGCACATATACTTGCTCAGCCGTCTTCACTATTTCTCCTGCTTACAATAGGTAGAAAATGGAAACAACCTAAATCTTCTATAACCAAAACAAATAGATACTAAAAGTGTGGTGCCTGTACATTATGGAATATAATATGGTTGTAAATTAAAAAGAAATCATGAATTATACATATATACATATATGTATACATATATGTATATATATGAATTGTGCATTTATATATGCACAACTAGAAAAGATTAAGAGAATATGTTAATCTAGACCCAGAAAGACAAACATTATATTCTCTATTATTGGAGTCTCCTACCTCCAAATCTTCACTTGTGGGTACATAACTTAAAATAAATGAAAAACACAGGAAAGTAAAGTGAGACCATTGCAAGAATAGGGTCATTGAGAAGCAATAGAAAGGAGAATGACAGGGTACAAGTGATCTGATCAGGGAAACTAGGATGTGGCTACTCTTTAGAGAAATGGAAGACTGTGAATACAGAAGAAAGAGAGGGAGATGGTAAAGGAAAATATGGGGGTACAAGTGATCAGAAAGGAGAAAGGGGAAATAAGGCTCTAAAGAGATGAGGGATGGAGGAGTTGGGTAATGTAACAATAAGGATTCTGAGAAAGCGGTAGGGAATCATACTATTTACTATTTACTATTTACTGCTGCCCCAGGAACAAAAGGTTTTTAAAAATATAATTCTGTATATAAATATACATATAGAGTTATTAACTTTTCTCCTCTTGGCTGACAACACTCCTTCCAAGAGGTATAGACCACCTAACAAAAACTCCAATACCAGACATGAAAAACTTTCTTTTGAGTTTTGTTGGCCAGAGCTATCTAAGAGATGGTCTAATTTCCATTGTCTTTAGTTGTACCTCAGATCTGGAAGACACCGTGCTGTTGTTGAAAACAATATGCATTTGAAAAAGATGGCTCAGATGTTCTTGAGCTGACACTAACCAGAATTTCCCTTCCCTAGCAACTAGTCTTTATACTAGAAGATGCCATACAAGCTTGCAAAAGAAAGATGAGACCAACAGAACAACTATGACGCCTATGAACCACAACCACATCCAGCATAGCACACTAACTCTAAATATGCAGAAGTGACACACATAAGCTGGCACTAGCCAACAGTTATCTAATTGGTCTTAAGACCTGCTCAACAAGATGGAAACAATACCTAGTACTAGAAACCTAGCTAACTATATTCTGTAAAAAGTAGAAGCATGGATATTGGAGGAGAACCTACAACCACTAGTTTATTAAACCAGCCTAATTCCTAACTACATTCTAAATATTTGTTCTTTTATCCATAGAAAAGTATAGTCCTCACTCCACAGCTAGGAAACTTCATTTTACAACAAATGAGGACTCACTGCAGAAAAACCACAACCAAGAAAAATTCAGAATTGTGGAGCCCAGACCCAACTAATACATCTACAAAATATTCCCATTTCTAAGGTCCAGGGAACATTGTAGAAGAGAAGTCAAGCTTGTAAAAAACAGAGAAATATGGAATTTTCCATGAGATTGTTTCTCCCAATAATGTCAGAAGATACTGCTATAATGTCTCACTAACATGACTGCACAAGCATTAGATGAACAATGATGACATCAACAAACATGTTGAAGTAGACAGGGAAAAGCTCTGAAGCTCTCAATCCTATACAGAAAACTACAATCAACTAAGAAATGCTAAGCATAGCAGAAACATTCTTCCCCTAGGAAGAGCATATCAATTAGTTAATCAATATAACATGGACAGCTCTAAAAGCACAAGCATGTAACATTATACAGACTAAAGAGACTATATTAAAAGTGTATATGTATATACACATATGCATGCAATAATGATTAAAGAAAATGAACCCCTTAATTTGAAAGAGAGCCAGGGTGGGGATTGGGAAGGTTTAGAAAGTGGTAAGGGAAGTAGGAAATGGTATAATTATATTATAATCTCAAACATTTAAAAGGTTAAAAATAAAATTACAGAAGAATCTAATAGCCAGTCTGAGCTTCTAGAACTCAGTAAGTAACTTTCACAGGCTGGAGTAAACTAAGGTGATATTAAGCCTCAGGACTAGAACAAATCTATTGGCAACTCTCTCAGGCTTAACTGGCTCTAGTGCTGGAGATAGCAAGAGTTTGCAAGCCCAGAATATGACATTGGTTCAAATAAGTTTTGTTAAGAAATCCTCTGATGATGAAGGCTGCCTTTGAAGACACCTTGTGACAGAACCTCTGAAGATCTTCAGAGTACAGCCCTCAGAAGCCAGTGTTTGACAAGCTATAAAAATGAAAGTTTTCCTGCCATGAATTTTTTATTTCAGATGTAGCTCTTGGTAATTTAATAGCTCTTCTGATACTTTGCAGCGGTTCTGGAGTCAAGCATATGGGTTTAACTATGTGGGGAAGTTTTAGCTAGAACAGGCAACTCCAAGAATAATTCAGAGACTTTTTACTTCATCATTATCACATTGGCAAGTGGGTGGAGGAATTTTTTCATGAGATGGCTGTACATCACAGTAAGAACTTCTATTTTTTCTTAGCTCATAAAGCCAAACATAACCAAGTAACTTCTTATATCTTGTGTTCATTCTTCATCGGGATTTTGCAAATTAGTCTCAAAATTATAAAATGTAAAGCACAAAATCTACAATGTAGTTGCAGTTCATGAAGCTAAATGCATTCAGAAGTCAGAATCAGAGGTGTCTTCCAAGCTGCTCTGGCCTTGGATGGCCATCAATAGCATCCAGATTTCAGCTACATATTACAAACATCTAACACAGTTGGAAAAAGAGCATAACATGGATTCAAACCCTGATTCTCCAACAGTTAAGTCTGTGACCTTCAACAAGCATTTTTTCTTTTCAGTCTGTTCCACAAAAAAAATATATAAATAAATAAAAATTAAAGATGATGAGGTGGTAAGAAGGGGAGAGGTTATAGGAATCTCAGAAGGTATTAGAAGAACTCAGCATGGCAATGCATGAGAGCAACTGGAAATCAGTAGGCCTATGATGATACCAACTTGTCTTCTAGTGTCAGTCTGACAAAGCTTATCAAAATAGCTGTCACTGTTGCACATGTCTCATCCGTAAAGTTCCTTACAAAGCAACTTTAATTGTATATGTTTATTTTTATTGAAGTTTCATGATATTTGCTCCTTATGAATGAGTAACTGAGGTTTGCTGGTTTTGGTGGGGACTGTATTCTTGCTTGTGTGTGTGAGTGTGTGTGTGTATGTGTGTGTGTGTGTGTGTGTGTGTGTGTATCTGTGTGTGTGTGTGTGTGACTGTGTGTGTGTCCTACAAACGCAGGATACTCCTTCACTCATAATAATGAGCTGTCATCAGTTAAGAAATAATGTCAAGTTGTGTTTATTACAGTCACAGAGCATAGCCTTGCCTATTTCAGAGGAAGTCATAATTCTTACATTAGTCTTCAGATATACAAAATAATCTACCACATGCCTTATTTTAAAGTAAAGTGTTGTGTATCTCATGACATTTTTTGAATACTATGTTGTAGGTGAATAAAGCAGAATAACTATGTAAAATATGCCTGCTCATTGTGGTAAAGAGCCCTACATTGTGCTATTGAAGGTCAAGGACTTTCCATATTTAGTGTTTTCTTGGTAAGACCTGTTTAAGGTACTCAAGTATAAGAATGGTTTTATGGGGAATTCTTGTGAATGAATCTTGCTGAATATATTGATGAAGGAAATCTGATATTCATTCTCCCTCATTCATTTCACATACCAGAAGATTGAGGCTCAGAGACAGAAAGTCACTAAAATTACATAATTTGATGTAGTTGACTAGGTGAGACATTTTTGTTCATTACCATCCTAACTGTATACTTAGAACATGGGCATATCACTGGATGCCCATGTGTGATCATTGAAGTAAAGAAAAATAATCAGGACAAGAAAGAGTGAACTCTGTTTCAATAGTGTAGCAAAGCAGTAGAAACATGAAGAGAGTAATAGCACAGCTGAAAAATGTGAAAGAAAAGAAGGAGGAGGAGGAGGAGAAGGAGGAGGAAGAGGAAGAGGAGGAGGAGGAGGAGGAGGAGGAGGAGGAGGAGAAGGAGAAGAAGAAGAAGAAGAAGAAGAAGAAGAAGAAGAAGAAGAAGAAGAAGAAGAAGAAGAAGAAGAAGGAGTGAGAAGAATTCAAGTCAAGTGACCCAGCCACACAGCTCCCAGCAGAAGGAGAACAGATGCTGAAGCCAATAGCTCCTTCTTTTGCTCCTTTTATTATATTGTAGTAGTAAGGTTTAGGGGGTGGTATTTGTTTGTTTGTTTCTGTGTTTTGGTTTTCAAGGTTTTTGTCTATTAGGTTTTTCATTGTATTATTTATTTAGAAAATGGCCATATACATGCCAGATAGCATGTGAGGAAATCAGAAGATAATTAATGGGAATGAATTACTGTTTTCCATCATGAGGGTCTATCTTAGTTACTTTTCTACTGCTGTGACAAATAATCATACCTAAAGCAATATATACGAAAAAGAATGTGGTTGGGGACTTGCTTACAGTTCAGAAGGGAAACATGGTACCAGGCAGGCTTGCTGCTGGGTTTACAGAAGACCTCAGTTCCCCTCAGTAAGACAATTACTCCTGTGTGTTTCAGAAGCATTTGTCAGCTGCCTCAGCCACTTGTCATTGAGTGTGTAGAGCTATCAAACCCTGCTATGAAATGTCCCTGTAGAAAATCATGTTGGCTATAATATGCTTTCTTAATTTATACACACTAAAGGAAGTTTTTGAAAAATCTGTAATATTTGGACAAACAAACCATATTATGTTGTTTAATATTCTAAATTAAACTTTTAATAAAGATTACAAATAGAAGACACACATGCACATGCACATGCACATGAACGTGCATGGAGAGAGTAGGGGAAGGGAGAGGGAGAGAGGGAGAGAGAGAGGGAGAGGGAAATGGAAATGCATGGATTTTGCAACCTCAAAGCCCACCTCCATTGGCACACTTGTGCCAACAATGCCAAACCTAATCCATTTCAAACAGCTCTATGGACTGTGAAACAAGAGTCAAACAAATGAGCCAATGGAGGTCAATCACATTCAAACCACTACAGGGTCCCAGAGACTGAACTTAGGTCTCAGGCTTCAGGCTTACCAGGAACTTCTGTTACCCACTGAGCCATCTTACTGACCATATTGATCATTTTCTAAACTTTCATATTTTATTTTGTATTCTCCTTATGACATTTATCAAATTTTGCTTATGAATTTTAATTATTAAGCCATTTTTTGTCTTATCTCTGGCTCATTCGCCTCTCCTTTATAACATTCAACTTATATGTTCTGCTCATTTAATCTCATTTTTGCTCTATTTACCTTTAAATGCTCCCATCCTTTATCTCAATTTCTAAGTGTAAGTTGTAGCTATCAAGCTGTCTTTAAAAAACAAATAAAGAAAAAAATGGCCATTAAAATCTCAAGGTCTAACACATCAGAATAAATCCCATCTCTAAACAGAAATTATAGAAACACACAAAAAAAGTTGAAAACATATTTCAAGCTAGAACATGAAGAACTGCCAACTAAGATTGCCACTTTTTTAAGTTGATGAAGAAATAATATTTCCAGCCAGTACAAATAAAAACAATTCAATCTAACTCTACAGAATACACTGAAAGGAATCTTAAACAATGAGGAAGAGAAGAGTCACAATCAAAAGAACATAAAAACTTGATTGAAGGAATATATAAACAAATCAGATAAAACCCACAATGCCCACCTCAGTAAAATAGCAAACTCTTAATGCAAATAGCTGAGGGAGAATAAAAGAGCAATAATCTAGTCAATAATAAAAAAATAACCAACCAGATAATAATAATTAGTAAATCTCTCCCAATAATAACCCAAATTATACATGCCCTAAAGTCTCCAATTTAAAGATATATTAACTACTGGGAATGTAAACAAGAGAGTTAAGAGATTCCATTATCTTCTTTCTCCAAGAAACAGACCTCACAGCTAAAGACACAGATTGAAGGGGGAAAGTAATATATATGTATAGTATATACATAGATATACATAGATATACATAGACATAGATATATAGAGATAGAGATAGAGATGATAGATATAGATATAGATATAGATATAGATATAGATATAGATATAGATATAGATATAGATATAGATATAGATATAGATAGATATAACTTCAACTAGGGTAGACCTTCAACTAGTCTCTCAAGGTGGATTACTAGAAGGCCACCCCAAATGGCTATTACAAGCAGTTTTGATACTTTTTAGGAGCCCAGGTTACATCAGCAAGGTTACAGTTCAATCTTATTGGCTAAGCATATCGACCTTTAAATCTATTGGCTAGCATGCATGACATGCGTCTGAAGACTACCTAAGACTTTCCAGAGGGTCAGGTAACTATCAGTCAGTATATTCTGAGAATTTTTTACTCAAAAATGTTTCTATGGGTGGAAAATGGAACTTGGCCTATCCTTGACCCCAGCCTGGAGGGGAAAGCTATAAGGAGGGTGTGGGACTGTAAAAGCCCTTAGGGTCCCTCATTCCCCCTTTTTTCTTGTACAAGCTCTAATCCTGGAGCTACACTCAGGAGTCTTGGGTAACTAACTCATCTTCTTCAGGTCCTGTCCTCAGGGTCTCATATTGTTGGCACAGGACTGTCAGCTGCACTGCTCCTATTCTCTCTTTTATGAAGTCTCTAAGCTTGTCCAGTATGCGGAGTCCAAAGGTCAACAATAGCAGGAGAACAATTAGGGGTCCTAACAAGGTGGATATGAGGGTGGTTAACCAAGGGGAGGAGTTAAACCAGGACCGGAACCTGCTCTGACTCTGTTCTCTTTCTCTCTTCCACTTGGCTAGACTTTCTCTCACTTTGGCCACTGAATCTTCAGCTAACCCCAGAATGGTCTTCGGTATGTGTTTCCCAATGTTTCACACCCCAGGAAGCACAGAAAAAGTGGTTGTTCTTCCAACACTGATGGGCCTGCTGCTGGCTTCTCCCATCTTAGGCGCACATATATGGTGGTTTCACACAGGACACTCCTCAACTTTGGGTGTCCTCACCCTAAGCCCCACCCTCCAAGGCTGCTTCTAGAACACGGTTTAGATTCAAAAGTTCCTCGTCTCCCACATTCGTGTAATCCCTCCCCCTGTGTCTCTAGGGTAGGGATATCCCAAGAGTCAAGGCCTACCACTAACTTACAGAGATTAAAGACAAGGTTCAGCCACCAGATATAAGGAAGGTGTTCCTCTATAGTGGACCAAGCTACATGCCCAGTGGCTGAGAGTGCTTGCCAAGTCATTTTGGTAGGGTTATGGGGGATGCTGAGGCTCAGTGCCAGAAGGAAGCTACACCATAGCCATCCCATGGTTTCTCTGGCCTTGCAGAAGGGTGGGTGATCTTGAGCTTGAAGAAGTTGCTCAGGTGTCTGTTTGCTATCCACCTGGCATCAGGCACAGGTGCTGGTCTGACCTGAGCTAAGTGAACCCAGGCAGTTACTGCATCCACTTTAATGGAGGTCGGGGTGATCAACACCAGGAACTGCCCTTTCCACTTTGCTTCTAAGTTTTCAGCACTCTGCCTCTTAACATATACCCAATCTCCAACTTGGTACTCATGTGGAATCTCTTGGGCACCTGCATTATATAGGGCACCTGGAGGCTGATCTGGAAAGCTTACAATTGAGCCATAAGATCCTTATCAGCCTGAAAAGTTACTCTGGGGAGTGTTAAGAGCCAGGGTCAAGGGAATGGGGTTCCGTACAGGATCTCAAAAGGGGTCAGGTTAAAATGATAGGGGTTGTTCCAGGCTAGAAACAGAGCCAGAGGAAGGAGCACCACCCTGTCCGCACCAGTCTCCAAGGACAATTTAGTTAAGGTCTCTTTTAGGGCTCTGTTCATTCTCTCTAACTGCCCTGAGCTTTTGGGATGGTATGCACAATGGAGCTTCCAATTAGTCCCCAATATCTCTGACAATCCTGGACTTATAAAACAAAAGCAGGACTATCGTCTGATCCAATTACCTTGTGTACTCCGAACCTCAGGAAAATTTCCTGTAATATCTTCTTGGCTACCATGGTAGCTGTTTCTTACTTGATGGGGAGAGCCCCAACCCATCCAGAGAAAATATCCACAAGCACTAAAAGGTTTGTAACCATATTTTCCTGGCTTAACTTCCATAAAAATCAACCTACCAATATAGTCCATGCCGTTCTCCCCTAGGACTTTTGACTTGTTTACTCTTGGCTGCATAGGCATTCACTTGCTGGCGTACCTTACACTGTTCTACTGTATCTCTGGCTAAAACTCTGAGGCCCATTACATATACCTTAGATTCCTTGATGGCTTGGATGAGCTTATCCCCTAAGTAAGTCTGTTCATGCATTTGGCCAAGTAAGTCTTTTTCTTGTTTTCTGGGGAGTATAGTTTTTCCTTCTTGTGTGCACCATTGCCCTTCCTTCTCTAGGTGATAATTGTTAGGGAGTATAGCAATCTGAGTCCTTTCTTCTTTCATATACTTAAGTGAGGCCACCCCTTAGTCAAGTCTCATTTCCCAGCATGTGTCTCTTGCAGGCCCATAACTGTGATAGGCTCCTGCATAATTACTTCTCTAGCCACTTGATCTGCCTGGTTATTGCCCCAGGCCACTGAATCTCTTCCTTTTTGATGTCCTGGGCAATAAATAGTACCCACAGTTGTTGGTTTCATCAGGGTATCTAAGAAATCCAAGATCTCCTGCTTGTTTTTTATGTCTTTTCCCTCTGATGTAAGCAGTTCCCTCTCTTGGTATATAGCCCTGTAGATGTGGGTTGTAGCAAATATATACCTGCTACCATGTAGATGTTCATTTTCTTGCCAGCCCCAAGTTCCAAGATTTTGGTGAGGGCAATTAGCTCCAATTTCTGTGCTGATGTGCTGGGAGGTTGTGGTTCAGCCCAGAAGACATTTGTGCTTTCCACCAT
Source organism: Grammomys surdaster (assembly GCF_004785775.1). Classification (NCBI taxonomy): domain Eukaryota; kingdom Metazoa; phylum Chordata; class Mammalia; order Rodentia; family Muridae; genus Grammomys; species Grammomys surdaster. The sequence goes on from NW_021620842.1 coordinate 3,133,008, forward strand.
GGTAGCACCTGCTCATCTCTGATCTTTGTGGAGAAAACTGCTCCCATCTGTAAACCAGGTAGCCTGATTTACAGAGAAAGACAATCAACACAACAGAAACCAGGTTATACAGATAGTTTGCCCATGTCCGGGGCACAAAAAACAGGTTATAGCAAGTCTTGGCTCCCACGAATACTGTATATTGCGGTTTCCAAAAGGAGTGGAGTCCTCTCAACTCTTTCCAGGGGGTCTGAAGTGTTCTCCAGACTCCCCATAGTCACAGAGTTAAGGCACATCTGACCACTGCAATTGACCACACCAGGACGAAGCCTCCAAATGTAAGACCCTGCCCCTCAGTCAGTGATACTAACTTTGAGACACCCCTGAATGAGACACCAATATGCAGATTAATGCAAAAGCAAGAGTTTTATTTTCTGGCTTGTTGCGGTCAACCTTCAAGAAGTACCTCAAGGCAGGTTACTAGAAAGTGACTATAGTTATTCTAATAACTGATAAATTAGTTTCAATCAAAAGTTATGTTGGAGACATAAATAAACCCATTTCATACTAATAAAGAGAAAATTTCATCATGAAGATGTAACATAAAGTATACATATATGGCATCAAATGCTTAGATCTCTATTTTATTGAACAATCAGTATAGACATGTATTCTTATACAATAATCATACATGCCTTCTCCTCCCCACTACTATCAATAAATAATCATTGTCCTAATTTCACTTTTGTTGTGATAAAATATCCTGATAAAAACCCCTTGGGGGGAAATATAAATTTCAGCTTACAATTCCAAGTAAGAGCTTATCATTATAGAAAGTCCAACACAAGAACTTCAAGCAGGTAGTCATATCACTTTCACAGGTTAACTCATGGAGAGATAAGTACATACATGGTTCACTTGCTTGATTACACTTAATATAATCTTTGCCCTCCTACACAATCCAGAACCCCTTATCTAAGAAATCGTGCCAGCCACAGTAGGTCTTGCCATATCAATTGACTTAATGAAGATAAGCAAGCCAAACCAGTAGCTAATCCCACACTGAATCTCTTCACCCAGGTGATCCCAGGTTGTTTGAAGTTTACAATAAATCTAGCCATAAGCAGCATCCAAACTAAAAATCAATAAAAGAATGTTAATATGCACTAGAGAATAAAATTAACTTAACAGCTAATTGCAGAATATTTCATCTAATAAAATGTGGGAAATTTTTTTAGAAACCTATGGAACTTATACTTTAAAAGATCATTTTAAATAAAATATTCTTAATATAAATGTAAACAGAATTAATCTGGAGGCTGTATTTATTTACCTTATGCTAACCCCCAATCACATCACAGAAAAACCAAGATTTATTAAAAACTGTACCTTAACAGCTGAGTAGTTAAATGATGTACCTTAAACGTCTATGCTACTCTTGCTACCTCCCAGCCCCATTCCATGATACTTGCATACTGTTATTGATCTGGCTTTTCAGATGTATGCAAGTAAATAAATGTAATACAATACATCAATAGATGTAAGTAATGAAATTACACGGATACCTCAATAAATAACTTTTGCCTTTGAAAAAGTTTAGTATCTGAGCCTCATAAAAGTTCTAAGGAATCTATGAACAAAAGAAACATACTTCAAGATAATAAAGGCAAAATACAAGTCTTAGGGATTATGGCAAGGCAGTGAATTAAAAGTAATTTCAGATAAGAGAAAGTCATGATAAAAAGCCACTGGCAGAGAAATGAGATACGTTAAACTGAAAAGACTGAGTGGAACTTTCTTCATAAAGAACCCACCTAGGACATGCAGCCACACCAAGCTACTCATGTTGAATTGAGACCCACCAGGGAAGTGTTCAAGGACTCTAAGCACTGGAAGCAAGAACCAAAGAAAGAATCATTCACAGTCCTTAAAGTTCAAAGCAAGAGGCTGAATTCAAAGTACCTAGTGAGGAGAGTTGAGCACAGCAAGAAGGATCCAGATACAGTACTAGAAATGCAGTATGAGAGTCTGAAGTTTGGCGTTTCTTAATTCACAGCATTCCCCCTCCACAGCCGTTGCCCAGAGGAACAAGGTAATCAGGACTGCAGGGGCTTACTGCAGTGATACAGCACATTTTGCAGCATTCTGATAGGAACAACAGACCCCAAGCAGCACAGACTGTGAGAAAGGTACAGAAGAGTTGAAGACCTCTGAAATCAACATCTTTAAAACCTGCTGACCCATGCCTCTGACATAGTATAAGAGATTGCAGAGTGGTCATTGCATTAGTTTCATGCTTGACCGCAAAATCTTTAGTAACAGATGTACCCACCACACAATCTCAGAAACCCACAGAGAGAACCCGGCATGAATTGATTGATTGATCCTCTAAGCATCGACGATAGGCTTGAAATGTGAGACTCCAAGGAAATCAGATGAAGGAGATCTGGCATAAAGTGATCTTGGGTCACAGAACTCCTTCTCTCTGGAAGGACATATTACCTTTGTTGAATTTAGTGCTGGACCCAAGGCACTTCCCTACCTCACTCTGCTCTGTGGAGGAAGAAGAAAAGGAGGAAGAAGAAAGGATAAAAGCATAGATAGGAGGAGGAGAAGGAAGAGGAGAAAAAATGTAATGCTGGGAGAAGCCATGACAGAGAACTGGGAAGAAAACATAGATGGAATTTCATCTGTCTCCTTTTGTTTCTTGCTTTTATTTTTATTACTTTAATATACAATTTTAATTTTTAATTTAATTTTTAATTTTTGTTGTATTTATTAGTTGTTGTGTTGTAACTTCCAACACATACTACACAGGCTTTTGTGTCTGCCCTTCCTTTGAACTTAATTACAGAGTACTCTCTACTGTGTTCATATCTCCAACCAATACACTTTCCTTCCCTTTTGACTGCTTTGTTCCTCCTTTCTCATTCCCTCCTAACTTCACTACTTAAAAACTGGTATGCTTAATATTAAAAACATATAACATACATTCTCCTCAGCAAGGATAATAGTGTCACTGTCTCTGAACCTCTCACATAGTGTATAAGTAATGTGCACAGTGCTTCTCCTGAAGTCAACCCTGGGTTTGAAGTCAGCAGCATTCTCCCTGAAGGTTAACTCGAAGTTAGTGCTAACTACAACTCATCAGGAAGACTCACATAAAATATAAGCAAACAACAATAGCCGTTTGAGAACAAGGAGTCCTGAAACCTGCAGGTCATGCACACCACAGCAGATAAACAAACATACACACACACACACAAAAAAAAAAGGGGAGTCCTGAGTCAGCAGCTCACTGTGATCTCTCCCAGGGTGATGGCTTCTCAATGCTGGAAACTAAGATGAGATGGCTGAGATGCCAGAAATATATTCTGGACTCTTCTATTTTAAAAAAAAATCCATGACTCAAAGAATCATGTGAAGAAAGGTCAGAAGCCAATCAAGACCTAGAAAAGAAAGTTGCAAAAACATGTGTAAAGGTTAAAAAACTAGGAAATGTTTGAAAATATGGAGGAAAACTTCAACAAAGAAATTAACACATTGAAAGGAATTAAATAACAATTCAGGAAAAAAAAATCAGCCAATCAAATAAAATCCTGGGTAGACAGCATCAGCAACTGACACAATCAAGCAGATCAATGGAATTCAGAGAAGGAAAACAAGGTAGAGATGGTAACACCATCAGTGTGGGCCAGCATAGAGAGAGAAGAGTTAAGCACAGCTTTGTGCCTATAAAAATGGCAGAATGAATTGTTTTGTACATTAACTGTGGTTTTTTTTTGTGTGTGTGTGTGTGTGTGTGTGTGTGTGTGTGTGTGTGTGTGTGTTTTGAAGTTACCACAGCATGAGCTCCCAGCTTCCCTGGAACTTCTTGTGTGGTCCAGACTAACAGGGAAGTCAGAATCCCGTGCATTTCTCCCATGCTTAGACGCTGGTATTCTAGGCTTGTTCCAGTATGCCTTTGCTAGTGAAACTTTTATAGATGGAATCCAGAAGGGAAAGTATCTAGATGGTTAAGGGCATACTTTTGAGCAGAACTGTGAAATCTTGGTCCCTTCCTCTCCTCTCTTTTCTGTCACTGGTGGAGGCAGCTGTGGAAGGTTTGGGGAGGCAGTGACAACTAATAGTTGCCTACTCCACAAGGTTGGCTGCTTTAGCAATACCCATCTGGCACTGGGAACAAGGGAGGTACCTAGAGAAGTATGAACTCAAGCTCATGATGAAAATGTAGAAATGTCAGTTCTGATATCATCATAGGAATCACAAGCAGCAGTGATAGGGCAAAATAACTCAGCAGCAGCTGTGAAGACGAAGCCGGTAAAGGGTGGGATGATCTTCCTTCAGCCATATGGGTTTCACCTAGTTTCAGACTGCTACTAAAAGGTGTTACCTAACCCTAGTGGGTCTTTCCACATCAATCAATTCCATCAGAACCCTTTGTCAAGTAGTGTTCCCTACTCAGGTGATTCTAATTTGTGGCAAGTTGGCATTAAATCAGTCACAGTAGAAAAAGAAAGAGATATGGTTGGAATTCAAATTTTACAGCACTCTCGGGCAAAACACAGGTCCACAGTACAGAAGAGTAAGATGTCATTTTTTTCCTAGACCATTGCATAATTCTAAAGAAAATGAAAGAAATAACTCAACATTTAAAAAGAACAGCATCTTTGTGGTTTCTCCTTTAAAAATATGAATCAAAGTTAGAAACGTCTCCCCAAGTCTGACATTAAAAGCCTAAACCTATGTCTAATACAGGTTTTGGTTCTCACTTCTTTACAAGGAAGGAAGAATAATGGAAGCCAAGAATAAGATCCTAATTGCAGCAGAAGAATAACAAGAGACTTTCCTTGGAGAGTCTTAAAAGAGGAAGCAAAAAGGAAAGAAAAAGAAAGAGTTAATAGGAACTTCATGGTATAGAACCTGCTTGTCCCAATTGTGTTTACCAAAAACCAAGTTCTGCTTTGCATAACCATCCTTTCCAATAGGGGCTCTGCTGAGACTATCTGCCCTGAAATGTCATCAGTAAATGTAGAAAATCTTTTCCTTCTGACTTGGGGTATTGATCCCTGGATAGGATCCTAGAGGCTTAAGCTTGGGGAAGAAATAAATAAGCTAGGTGAAAGGAGAAGTCAATGAAGGCATTCCATGAAGCTACCAGGTAACCAAACAGCAAAACCAACTGCCCTCAGCCCACTACCTAATGAATGCCAATCTCTTGGCCAGACCTTGGTCAAGTATGTTCAACACAAATGTGAACACATGGTATGCACACAACCATCTGCACATATCCCAATCTCTTAATCCATAATGTGAGGGTTGTTCTATCTTTTGGTGAGATCAATTGTTCTTTTTTTTTTTTTTTTTTTTTTTGGTTTTTCAAGACAAGGTTTCTCTGTATAGCTCTGGCTGTCCTGGAACTCACTCTGTAGAACAGGCTGGCCTCGAACTCAGAAATCCCCCTGCCTCTGCCTCCCAAGTGCTGGGATTAAAGGCGTGTGCCACCACTGCCGGGCCATATTTTCTTAAATACATTTGAGACAGTATCAGGCTTGTACATTCCATTTCCAGCTGCAAAAGTTATACTTTAATACTTCCTAATCCCGTGAAAAGAGAGACGTCTGCAGGGTGACTCCAGTAATTAGGTGTCCTTAAAAATCTCAGTAGATGTAACTTAAACCATTTAAAAGGATAACTGCAAATTAAATTTGTTCATTCTAATTATGCAAAAATGATAAATTCAAATAAGCAAGCTAATTCACTTCTAAATTAAATTTTTTCAATCATTTGGCATCTCAAATCAAAGCAAATGGGTAATGTTACCAATTATATCCATTTAACTCTTAAATTTAAATACATAAACATGTGATGATCTGAATTAAAATTCTTATTTGATATGCATCTGACTTACTACCATTTGCACTAGGGAAGGGAACTGTATTCAATAAGTAAGCCAGGGTCATGACCTTGAAAATGGAAGGAGGTGGTCACAGGAATGCTTTTGTAAGAGTCTAACATCAATGAGAATGAGTCTCTGAAAGAGAATTGAAGTAGATCTGAGCAAAGAAGGGAACACTATGGAAAGCCACACAGTAGTAAAGGGAAATATTTGAGCCATAATTAAAGTATATAGCTTTAGGAAAGTGTGATTTGTTCAACTTTACCGTGGTTACACTCATTAGTTCAGGATACAATGGAATTAACATTTACAGAATGTTTAAATGACAGCATTGGGTCATGCATATGAAATGCTTCAGCAATGAAACTAGAACATAAGCTTCCCCTGCCTACATACCACTTGTTTTTACCACATCTTCACCTCTTTATCTTAATCAGCACTTGCAAGTCCTACAGATTCTGGAATATTTGCTTACATCTTTTCTAAGATTTCTGGTCAACTGAGATTTCAGTTTCAAGACTAATAACTAAGAAAATGACTAATTTTCAATGAAGGCCAAACTGACCAGCTGACTAGCCTAGAACACCTAGGCTAAAGGCTAAAGGCTCATACCTTAGCCTCCTAAGTCACCAGTGCATGCCACAAAAACTAGTTGAGTAAACTGACCTAAAAAAAAAAAACATTACAATTAAAAATGCATTCTGTGTGGTATTATAAATCTTTCAAATGTTTAATGAATTGTATACATTCTTTAGGATTTATATAAAGATAAAAGCATTATATTCTGGTTGCCTTTTACAAAGTATCAAATTTCACCATGGCATAGAACTTTAAAATAGTACTTGATTATTCCTTTTTACTTGAGAGCTGACTTGGAATTGGGTTAGGCAACGCTTGGTTGAGATCTTTCTGGATATACAGTCAAGTAAGGCCTGGACCTTCAAGATCATAAAGAATCAACTGAGCTGCTCATCAGGGAGAGTAGTCATGTGCTGGCAAAGGGTACTGCCATTACCTTCTGTGGGATGGCAAACAGGAGTATCTCTCTGTGTAACCTGGACGTCCCACAAGTCAGTGACTAGGCTTCAGAGCAGAACATCCCACAAATAAATGTCCACAAAAGTAGACTTTCTTATATTATTTTTGGGGGAAATACTTAGGGTCCACACTTACCCATGGTGAATAGGGCTGCAATATTACACTGATGTGCAAGTGTCTTTGATATGTTGGTTTGGAGTCCTTTGGGCAAATAGCCTGGCCTGGGATTTATCTTCTTTTTAAAATCTTAGTAGTGATGTGCATAATGGCTGGATTAGTTTATATTACTAACATCAGTGTCTATCAGTTCTAAAAATTTTCTCACAGGGTCTTTTTTACATAGAATCATATCATCTGCAAATAAGACTATTTTGACTTATATTCCTAATTTTATTCCTTTTATTTGATCTCTTGTCATATACTGCAGCCAAAACTTTAAGCATTGTATTGACTATGAGTAGAGAAGAAAGTGAATACCATGTTCCTGATCTTAGTAGAAATGGTTTGGCTTTATCTGCACATAGCAGAACATTATGCATAATTTTTTGTATAGTCTTTATTGAGATATGTTTCCTCCATTCTACATATCTTAAGGGCTTTTATCAACAAATACTGCACTGTAAAATTAAATATCCATGAAGAGAAGAGTTAAACTAGATACCATGATGAAAATTAACTCCAAGCAGATTAGGGCCAGAATAAAGCTAAAAACTCTGAAATGACAAGAGAAAAGGAGAAATATAGTGCATAATATAGACATAGGTACCGATGTTCTAACTAGGATTTTGGTCATTCAGAAAATAAGATCAACACTTAGTATTTTTTGAAGTTAAGAATTCTCTGTACAGCAAAAGAAACTATCAATCAAATAAAGAGGCAGCATACAGAATAATAGAAAATACTTCTCAGCTATATATCTAGATGAATATCTAGAATATAGTAATAACATGAAAAGCCAAACATCAAGAAAATAACCAACCTGTTCAATATATTGTGCTATAACTGAATAGAGTTCTCAAATATATGTAGAACTGAACAGAGAATTCTCAAAACAAGAAATATCAATGGATAACAAACCCTTTAAAAGGTGTTCAACATCACTAGTCATCAAGAAAGCATAGATTTAAACCATAGTGAGAGTCCATCACATCCCAGGCAGGAAGACCTCTAACCAAATACTCAAATGACATCAGAACTGACAGTGATAGAGAAAAAAAGAAATCCTTATTCAGTGTTGGTGGGAATGTAGACTGGTGCAAGTGTTACTGAAATGAGTGTGGAGAGGTACCACAAAGCAAAAAATAAAAAAAGTATATTACCCAGCTATACCACTGCTAAGTATATGTCCAAAGGAATGAGTATATGTATATGTCTATGTCTATGTCTATGTCTATGTCTATGTCTATGTCTATGTCTATGTCTATGTCTATGTATATATCCCACTGCAGAGATATTTGTTTATCCATGTTCACTGTTACTCTGTTCACTACAGCCAGTAAATAGAATCAGCCTAGATGTCCATCAATAGATAAATGGATACATAAATATGTGTATATTTTCACAATGGAATTTTATTTAGTTGAAAAAAAAACAAACAAACTTATGAAATTTTCAGGAAAGATCAGTTAACTCAAGCCCAGGAAGAAATCTGTTCACCATTGCATTCACCAGCAATGTTAATACTAGCATAAAATTTTTGAGGTTTGGGTATTGAACTTGAAGCACCTAAAAGAACTCCATGAAAGGAGATTATTAAAGCCATTGGTGGAATTATGCCTGAAAGAAGGAAGACTAGCAGAACTTGGGTTATAGGAAGTTAGAAAGGAAGAATAGTGGAAGTAGAAAGGTTGTATCAGGAATGTGGCTAGGGGAAAGAGAAGATAAGCATGTGCAAAGAGAGGATTGTGAAGGCTATGTGAAAAAGCCATATGGAAACCTATTACATTATAAGCCAACTTAAAAATAAGATGTTTGTTTTAAAAGTTATATTGTTGATATCCTTCATAGCTGGACAACGCTATTCCTAGAAGCCATAGTTTATCATAAAAGAATTCCAGTGTTGTTGGTTAAGGAGGCCCCAGAGGCCATCAAAACAATAAAGGTCCTTGATATTTTACCTGGTTGCCTACCAATAAAACACGATCAGACCCTATTGGCGAAAACGCTGTATACTTTGATTGTAAGGCACAGTGAAATTAAGCTCTGATTAAGCTGGAAGTGAGAGACCAAATCATCTGGGTTCAGACTCTATCTTAGGAAACTTGACCTAAGGTTTAACTCAAGTTAACTAATGGACTGGTGCTTAGTACAGTTTCCAGGCTATCTCCCAACAAGACCTGTGTCTAGCACCAGTTTCCAGGTTATTTCCAAGCAAATCTGTACCCCCAGGTTACAAGCCCATCCCTGGCACTTCATTTCCTAACAACCACCAATCAGGAGAAAAGCAGAAGATAATTTTATGGTTTGGCCCTTAGCACCAGCCAATTATGTTAAAGACCATAATGCCCCCCATTAGATGTATACCAGGCTAGATACCCCTTTCTTGCCTCTATAAATGCTTGCCTTAAACTAGGCTCAGAGCTCCACCTTCCTGCTGTATCAGTGTTGGTGGGGAGCTCAAACTCAAGCTTGAGTAAAAAGACACTAATGCGATTGCATCAGAATTGGCTCCTTGGTTTTTTTCAGGTTAACAAATGCTTCCCGGCACTACATTTTGGTGCATTGGTCTGGAACTCCAAGGTTTCCAGGACCCAACCTGGGGTGGGTGTGGGGGTGTGTGTTTCAATGCTGGTAATGTCTGTCTGAGTCTAAGCCTCTCCATGTGTTTATGTACTATAGTTTCTGTCTGTGTCTTTGTCTTTTTGTAAACTCTGAGTGGTGCCACATCTGTAATTCTGTTCTGGAATTAAAAAGGTCTTAATGTGGCCTGGAGAAATGGCTTGGTGGTTAAGAGCACTGACTGCTCTTCTAGAGGTCCTGAGTTCAATTCCCAGCAACCACATGGTGGCTCACAAATATCTATAATGGGATCTGATGCCCTCTTCTGGCGTGTCCAAAGACAGCTACAGTGTACTCATATATATAAAATAAATCTTTAAAAAAAAAAAGGTCTTAATGTGGCCAGACACAGTTAAGGCAGTGTGCCAGAGTACCCTGGCCATGAGGGACCAGAAGATATTCTGAGTCCTGGTTTGGGTGGATGAAAAGGGAGAGTTTTGCATTCTCCAGTTGTAAGATCACTAGGGCAAAGGGTCAGAGAGCCAAGGATGCCCGCCAATCCGGTTATTTCCTGACAGAGAGAAAGTGACGAGTTTCTTTTCTTATATATGACTACCACTTTCTGGTTATTTTTAAGGTAGCATGTTGTTGTAGTGCAGAGTGCTTGGAATTTTTCTCGTGTTTTGGCTTTGTTATCTATTATGGGTGACTTTCTGATAGGTGTTTAACATGGGATAGATACCTTCAATTCCACTATGTTAAAACTAGGGAACAGAAAATTTTTGTCACCGTTAGAAAAACTTTTTCTTCCCAGACAACAGGCAGCCCCACCTTATTCAACTCCTCAGGCAGAAAGGTAGCTCTGCCCACAGACAGCCCCACCACAGGCAGGGGAGGGGATACCTGCTCCAGGTACAGGAAACATATGGGGGCTGCCTCCTAAGCCTGAGTCTGTAGTCCTGCCCTTGTGCACAGTGAGACCAGTTGATGAAAACCAACCTCATCATTATTGGCCCTTTGTCACTAGTGATCTTATAGCTGGAGAACCCAGAACTCCCACTTTTCAGATGCTTCATTTCCCCAAACTCACCCAGACTGGGACATTAACACTGTTAAAGGTAAGAGGAGGCTCTGGGTTTACCATCAGACTCTGCTGGCAGGTCTCCAGGCGACCACAAGACAACCCTCTAATATGGCCAAAGTGTATGACATTAGGCAGGGAGAGATATTAGAAGAAAAAAGTCTAAGGGACTTAGTGATAGTGATAGTGGCAGAGAAAGTGTTTAATGAAAGAGAGAGTGCAGGCAGATGACAGGACAGAGGCAACAGACTCAAAACCTGGCAAAAATCCTGTTGGTAGCCACAGCCAAAATAGATGACTGTAGGAGACATCTGAAACAAATAGCTTCTAGAAACCAATATACTTATTCAGGCTTTGGGCTGGGCCAGTGGCTGACCTGTGTAGGAGAGGTCTGAAACTATTAGCTTCTAGAGATAGAGCTTAGGGGGTCCCTAAAGATCAAACATTCCCCCACTTGGAAAAGAACCAATGTACTCATTGTAAAAATAAATAATTTTTTTAAAAAAAGGAATACACCAAGAAAAAATAGCCTATTCAAACCATGGCCTTAAAACATGCCCAGGGTACCCTAAAAATAGAAGAGAAACCCAACAGCTGGAACTGTTCAAAATCAAAGATTTAGAACTGAGTGTACTGGCTAGTTTTGTGTGTCAACTTGACACAAGTTGTAGTTATCACAGAGAAAAGAGCTTCAGTTGAGAAAATGCCTCCATGAGATCCAGTTATAAGGCATTTTCTCAATTAGTGATCAAGAGTGAGAGGGCCCATTGTGGGTGGTGCCGTCCCTTCATTGGTAGCCTTGGGTTCTATAAGAACCAAGCTGAGCAAGGGGAAGCAAGCCAGTAAGAAACATTCCTCAATGGCCTCTGCATCAGCTCCTGCTTCCTGAGTTCCAGTCCTGTCTTCCTTTGGTACTGAACAGCATTGTGGAAGTGTAAGCTGAATAAACCTTTTTTCCTTTCTAACTTGCTTCTTGGTCATGATATTTTTTGCAGGAATAGAAACCCTGACTAAAACACTGAAAAAAGACAAAATTACTTTATTACAGCTCATATCCATGGACTTGTTTATAGGGAGAGGGCCCTTCTGACAGCAGAAGGAAAAACTGTCAAAAATAAAAAGGAAATCTTCACCCTACTAAGGACTCTATGGGGACCTAAAGACTGGCTATAGTCCAATGTCTGGGCAAAATGAAAACAAAACAAAAGATCCCAAGACAGATAAAACAGCCCAGCAGGTGGCCCTAGAAATTGAACCCCTCATGCCTTTGATTGTCCTAGACTCAGGAGACCCCACACTCCCTGATGAGCCCAAATATGCTACAAAAGACATGATCTAGGCCAGAAACCTGCCTATGTCTCAGTGTCATAAGAGATGAAAGAAGACTCCAGACTACAAACTCATTGTGCCAGAAGAAATGAGACTATACAGAGACTATATCAGAAAATCCACTGCGCCTCCCACACAGATGTCTGGAGAATGCAGGATTTGATATCAGGATCAGAGATGCCAACTAAAAGATAACTGAGATTGTCAAGAGTTATAAAGCTTGCCAGTGAGCCACAAAGACTAGAGCTTACTGAAAGAGAGACTTCACAGAGGTAAAACCAAAAAAAATTAGATATAAATATTTATTGATGTTTATAGATATCTTTTCAGGTTGGACTGAGGCTTTCCCCACCAAGATTAAAACTACATCCACAGTGACAAAGAAGCTCTTAGCATACTACCAAGGTATGGACTTCCTCAGATGATAGCATCAGACAATGGAACACCTTTTGTTTTCCAGGCAAATCAGGGACTAAATATTCTGGGGATTAATTTGGTTCCTTGATGGTCTTTTGAGGGGTTTCTGAATGCTTCCTGCTACTATAGAAGCATCTTCCCTTCTGGCCAACATTCACAATGAGAGAGGATGCTTTGCAAGATGCTGCAGGAAAAGGATATAAACAGCTTTAAAATACACGAACTACAGTGGTAACCTGCTATGTAAGATGTGCCTACTGGTGCAATTGCAGCACAATTGTTATGGAGGTAACCAACTATTCTTTATTATTATTATTATTATTATTATTATTATTATTTCATTTATTTACATTCCAAATCCCCCCTTCCCAGTACCCCCTCCAAGAGTTTTTCACACCATTCCCCCTCTCCTTAGCCTCTGCGAGGCTGCTCTACACCCCTCCACCTGCCTACCCCCTTACCCACCCACCCACTGCCAGCTCACTCCACCTTGTATCCCCCTTCCCTAGGGAATCAAGCTCTACAGGATTAGGCACATTCTTTCCCACTGGGGCCAGACAAGACATATGTGCTTGTCTGTCTTCTGCTACATATGTACAGGGGGTGGGAGGTGTAGGGGCAGGGACCAGCCCATGTATGTTCTTTGGATGGTGGCTTACTCTCTGGGAGCTCTGAGGGGAACAGGTCAGTTGATACTGTTGGCCTTCCTATGAGGTTGACATTTCCTTCAATCCTTCCCCTAACTCTTCCATAGGGGTCCCTGACCTCAATCCAATGGTTAGCTGTGAGTATCTTCATCTGTCTTTGTCAGCTGCTAGTAAAACCTCTCAGAGGACAGTCATGCTAGGCTACTGTTTGCAAGCACAACATGGCATCAGGAATAGTGTCAGGATTTGGTGCTCACCCATGGGATAAATTCCATGTTCAGCCTGTCACTGGATGGCCTTTCCTTCGAACTCTGCTTCATTTTGTTGCTATATTTCTTTTAGTCAGGAACAATTCTGGGTCAAAAATTTTGAAGGTAGGTTAGTGACCCTGTCCCTCCACTGGGAGGCCTGTCTATCTATGAGATATAGGAGGAGCTAATGTGGGAGGAGTTAGGAGAGGAAAAGGAGGAGCAAGAAGGAGAGGAGGAAAAGGAGGAGCTAGGAGAGGAGAGAGAGAGAGAAAGAAAGAGAGAGAGAGAGAGAGAGAGAGAGAGAGAGAGAGAGAGAGAGAAGGAGGAGTAGGAAGAGGAGGAAAAGGAGGAGGAGGAGGAGGAGGAGGAGGAGGAGGAGGAGGAGGAGGAGGAGGAGGAGGAGGAGATGGAGGCAGATGTTCACTTGTCCCTGGCAGTCAAAGGTAGTTGGTACATCTAGATTGCGTTTTGGGTTACACTTCTGATTGTATGGATATCTTATTACTGATCATTACCAAATATATAAGCCTTTGATTAATCTTTAAGCACTAGAGTCTCATCTTTCTACTGGGCCTGTGTGAATGGCAGGATGGTCTGGGCAATGCCCAGCCTTGTGGAGACAGCATGGAAGATTGGCAGAGCCATCTCCCAAGCTGACTTCTCATGGGTGGCAGGGCTGGTGTTTCTGGTGGGGCCATTTCTAGCTGTAGCACGCACATGGCCTCTGGCCGAGAAACATGGCAGCTGAGCTAGGCAGAACCTCTGCAGCATAGAGAGTTGGCTAGACCAGCGGCCGTTTTTTTAAATAATTACAACAACAAAGTGGCACACCAATTTCAGGAACGAATTCACTAGAAATTTAAGTCTATTCACCTGAGAGTAAAAGTTGCTTTTGTTTTGTTTTGTTTTGTTTTGTTTTGTTTTGTTTTGTTTTTTAAAAAGAAAGTGAGTGAGTGATTGGCACTGATAGGAATCACATGACTCCAGTGCAGGAACTGTGAAGAGACTGCTGGCAGGCAGGTCCTCCGCTGAGAGAAATTGTAGGCTGCTCTGAGCCAAGAGAGCCAAATAAGCCTCCACTGTGGAGCAGTTACTGATTTAAGTATAAAGTTAAAATATAGGGATTATTTGCTTTTAGGAAAGATTTATAAACAGATTTGTCTGAATCACGTGGGGATTATTCCCCGCGGTTTGGAACTTAGATAGGGAAAATCGTCATTGTCTCTAGAGTAGAGAGTACAGTGTATAAGTGGGAGCTGCTCTGGAGTACAGAGGCAGATAGATGGTATAAATAAAAAACTGTTCTAGGCAGAGGGCTGAACAGAAAGATAGTGTAAATCAGGTATATTCAGATGATATAAAGTTATATTGCCTCACAGGAGACACGGATTCTGTATAACATGGGCCCCAGAGGAATTCTGGGCTCTTTTCCTGCTTGGCAAAATAGGGAAAGTCTAAGAATAGGCACATACAATACTTTAGTTAAGATAGGGAAACTTGTCACTGACTCTAGAGTAGAGAGTACAGTGTATAAATAGAGACTGTTCTGGCAGAGAGCCAAACAGAAAGATAGTGTAAATCAGGTGTATTCAGATGATATAAAGTTATATTGCCTCACAGGAGACTCAGGTTCTGTCTAATGTGGGACCCATGGGAATTCTGGTTTCTTTTCCTGCTTGGCCAAATAGGGAAGGCCTAAAGAATAGGCACATACAGTATTTTAGTTATTAAGTTAATTTTATTTTCAAGATATAATTGTGATTTTGGGTGTGATTTTCAGTTTTGTGGTTATATTTTTCCTCTGGGAAAGAGGTCAAGATAAAGGGTTTTCCGGTTACTGGCTCAAGGAAATGTTGTTTTGGGAAAAAGCTTTTGTCTGTGTGTTTTAAGAAGAGAGGATTAAGATGTTTCTACCTCCCAGAATTATATGGATTGGACATGACAGAGGCAGGCTACCAGAAGACTAGATTCCAGAATTAAAACAAAAAATTATCTTGATATTAAAATTTGTTTTGAGAATTATATATTGCAGAATGCACAGCGTTGGTGTATCTACTCATCAAGCAAGCTGAGCAGACCTGCTGGAACCGCTGATGTCCTGGAATTTCAGCTGGTTTCAGTGAAGACACAGACATCAAAGGCTTATCAATTTACCCTTCCCCCGGCACTCTTCTAATATCTCAATGCTCGTAAGCAGCTTGAAGAAGTTAATGGAGAGATGGCACCCCTATTTCCTGGGCTTGGGGACTGAAGTGGTTAATATTGGGCTGTCTTTCTAGGGAAAAGTAGTGGTTTTGTTGGAATAGGGAAGAATAGCTGGGATTTATTGCATAGCCATAACCTACTGGCAGAAATCTGTATAATTGTTATTAAGCTGAATTTATAATTTCTTAAATGGTACAAAATTTACTTTGATTTCAAATTTAAGGTTTTCATTGGTATGAGTTTCTTACTGATATAAAAGTGAGATTAATATTGTTACTCTCATAGGCATTGTGCCTGTATAACACATTTAGGAATACAAAGCTTAGACCCAGTCCCTCTTCAACTATTTTTTAACTGATTTGAGATGGTTAGTCTGTGAGTTAAGGGCCTATAGTAATTGCATGACTCTGAGTTTATTGTTAGGGTGTTTTCTAGATTTTAATTAGAAGTAGCAGAGAGGACTTAATGGACAACAGTCTAGATTGCTTTACATAGATAGTTGGTCTTCAAAAACGTCAGAAGTCCACAGAAGTGATGTTATTAACATTTCTGTATTAATGTTCATTTTGATTAGAGACCTGTCTGCTCCTGAAAGCTTTTCTGTCTTGGATTCTAAAAAGAAATTGAGCATCTTTGGAGTTACTCCAGTTGTGGTGACACAGCCACTAGGCAAAAATTGCCTATTTTCATCTACAGACTAATCACTGTCCAGAAAAGGACATACTTGCAGAATAGTCGACTGATTATGTCTGCCAATATAGAGTAATCAGCCCTTAAAAATTCTGCATCACTAGGTCTGCCAGATGATCCTGGGCCAGAAGGCTGAAGATTGGATGCTCCAACGTTTTTGAGGTTTAGGGGCTGTCCAGGTGTTCAGTGGTCTCTATAAATTGGCTAAGTTTTAGAAGCTATGCTTTGTGCTTCCCATAATTTCAGTTAATTCAGTAATTCTGGATTTCTTATGGGGTTGAAGACTTACAGTCTCATAGCCAACCCAGGCTATTTACTTTGAGAGAACAGACTTGAGAGGATGGTTTTCAGCTGACATTCATTCTAAAGCCAGGACATAAGCCAGGTTTAGAACTAAGTCTTTTAGTTAGGAGAGATGACAGAGGTTCTGTTTAGTCAACAAAATGATGGACTGGGTATTAGGTCTATTTCGTACCCTACTGATACAAATTGGTGAAGTTATGCTCTATTGTATTTTGAGAGAAAGTTTTTTTTCTTATTTTAACAGAAAGGGTGATATGTAGGAGGAGCTAATGTGGGAGGAGTTAGGAGAGGAAGAGGAGGAGTAAGGAGGGGAGGAGGAAAAGGAAGAGGAGAAGCTAGGAGAGGAGAGAGAGAGAGGAGATGGAGGCAGATGTTCACGTGTCTGTAGCAGTCAAAAGTAGTTGGTATATCTAGATTGGGTGTTGGGTTACACTTCTGATTGTATGGGTATCTTGTTACTGATCATTACCAAATATATAAGCCTTTGATTAATCTTTAAGCATTAGAGTCTCATCTTTCTACTGGGCCCGAGTGGATGGCGGGATGGTCTTGGCAATGCCCAGCCTTGCAGAGACAGTGTCGAAGATTAGCAGAGCCATCTCCCATGCTGGTGTCTTGTGGGTGGCAGGGTTGGTGTTTCTTTCTGGCCATTTCTAGCTGTGGCACACATGTGGCCTCCGGCCGAGAAACATGGCAGTTGAGATAGGCAAGCAGAGCCACCGCAGCTTAGATAGTTGGCTTAACCAGAGGTCGAGTTTAAATAATTACAACAACAATGGGAGGTGGTCTCTTCCAGTTTCATGTTTCCACTGTTGGTCATTTTGGCTGAGATCATCCTCATTGGATCCTGGGAGACTCTAATATACTAGTTCTCTGGAACTTTCTAGAGTTTCCCCCTTCCCTACCCCCTCCTCCAACTGCATATTTCCATTCATTGTCCTGATTCTTCTGGACTTCTCTCCTGTCTCTACCCATATTTGATCCTGCCCCCACCTTTCTCCCCTCCCCTGTCCTACCAGGTCCCTCCCTCCCTCTGCCTCTCATGATTATATTGTTCCCCCTACTAAGTGGGATTGAAACTTTTCTTCTTGTTAAACTTCTTAGGGTCTGTGGATTGTATCATGGGTGTTCTGTACTTTTGGCTAATATTCATTTATCAGTGAGTACATACAATGCATGTCCTCCTCAAACTATTCCACAATATAGAAAAGGAATTCTACATAATTAATTTTATCAAGCCACAGTTACTATGATACCTAAACCATACAAAGACCCAACACAGGAAACAAACTTCAGACCAATTTCATTTATGAATATCAATGCAGAAATACTCAATAAAATTCTAAAAAAACGAATCCAAGTACACATCAAAATGATAATTCAGTATTATCAAGTATACTTTATCCTAGGCATACAGGGATGGATCAATATATGAAAGTCAATTAATGTAATCCACCATATAAATAAACTCAAAGAAAAATTCACATGATCATATCATTAGATGCTGAAGAAGCCTTTGACAAAATACAACATACTTTCACATTAAAAGTCTTGGGTAAATCAGGAATTCAAGGCACATACATGAAAAAAATAAAACAATATACAGCAAACCAACAGCCAACATCAAATTAAATAAAGAGAAACTTGAAGCCATTCCACTAAAATCAAGGACAAGACAAGGCTGTCTATTCTCTTCCTATCCAATATAGTATATGAAGTTTTCTAGCTAGAGCAATAAGAAAACAAAAGAAGATCAAGGGACTATGAATTGGAAAGACAGAAGCCAAGGTATTGTTAATTGAACATAATATGATAGTATATTTAATAAACTTCCAAAGATTCTACCAGAGAACCTCTACAGCTGATAAACAACTTCAGCAAAGTGACTGGATATAAAATTAACTCAAACAAATCAGTAGCCTTCATTTACATAAATGATAAACAAGTTGAGAAAGAAATTATGGAAACAACACCCTTTAAAATAGTCACAAATAATATAAAATATCTTGGTGTGACTCTAATCAAGCAAGCAAAATATCTGTATGACAAGAACTTCAAGTCCCTAAGGAAAGAAATCGAAGTAGACCTGAGAAGATGGAAAGTTCTCTCATGCACATAGATTGGTGAGATTAACAGAGTGAAAATGGCTATCTTACCAAAATCAATCTACAGATTCAATGCAATCCACATCAAAATTCCAACAAAATTCCTCACAGACATGGAAAGAGTGAATCTCAACTTTATATGGAAAAACAAAAAACCCAGGATAGCAAAAATCATTCTAAATAATAAAAGAACTTCTGACAGAATCACCATCCCTTTCCTTACAGAGCAATAATGATAAAATCCACATGATATTGGTACAAAGACAGATAGTTCAATAAATGGAATAGAATTGAAATTGAAGACCCAGAAATAAACCCACACACCTATGGAAACTTAATCTTTGACAAAAAAGCCAAAAAAAAAAAAAAAAAAGAAAAGCATCTTCAACAAATAGTGCTGGTCTAACTGGCATTCTGCTTGTAGTAGACAGCGAATTGATCCATGTCTATCACCTTCTACAATGCTCAAGTCCAAGTGTATCAAAGACCTCAAGATATACCAGATACACTAAATGTATTAGAAAAGAGAGTGGGAAATAGCCTCGAACACATTGACACAGGGGAATATTTCCTAAACAGAACACCAATGGCTCAGGCTCTAAGATCAACAATTGTCAAGTGGGACTTGTGAAATTGAAAAGTTTCTGAAAGTACACAACCAATAGGACAAAACAGCAACCTAGAGATTGAGAAAGATCTTCACTAACCCTACATCAGGTTGAGCAGGTTGAGGACTAGTATCTAAAATATATAAAGAACACAAGAAGTTAGACTAAAAAAAAAAACAAAGAAAGAAAGAAAAAAGCAAGAAAAGAAAAAACCCCAATTTTAAAATGGGGTAAAGAGCTAAACAGAGAATTCTCCACAGAGGAATCTTGAATGTCCGAGAAGCACTTAAAGAAATGTTCAACATCCTTAGCCCTTAGGGAAATGCAAACCAAAATGATCCTAAGATTCCACCTTACACTAATAAGAATGGCTAAGATCAAAAACAAAAATGATAGCAAATGCTGATGAGGATGTGGGGAAAGAACACTCCTCCACTGCTGGTGGGATTACAAACTGGTAAAACCACTCTTAAAATCTATCTTGCAGTTCCTCAGAAAATTGAAAATAATCCTACCTAAAGACCCAGCTATGCCTCTCCTGGACACATACCCAAAAGATGTTCCACCATACCACAAGATAATATGCTTCACTATGTTCATAGCAGCCTTATTTTTTTAATAGTCAGAAGCTGATAATAACCTATATTTCCCTCTCCCAAAAATAGAGACAAAAATGTGGTTTACTTATACAATGGAATACAAGGACATCATAAATTTTTTAGGCAAATGGATAGAACTAGAAAATATCCTGAGTGAGGTAACCCAGGCCCCCCTAAAAACTCCCAACTATTTTTATAGTGAGTTTGAGGCCCACTCTATAAGAGATATATGATGGTTTGAATATGTTCAGCCCAGGGAGTGGCACTATTAGGGGGTGTGGCTTTATTGGAGTAAGTGTGGCCTTGTTGGAGTGTGTCACTATGAGTGTGGGCTTTAAGACCCTCATCCTAGCTCCCTGGAAGCCAGTCTTCTGGTGGCCTTCAGATGAAGATGTAGAACTCTCAACTCTTCCTGCACCCTGCTTGCCTAGCTGTTGCCATGCTCCTGCCTTGATGTTAATGAACAGAACCTCTGAACCTATAATTATAACAGCTTCCTTGGTCATGGTGGCTGTTCACAGCAGTAAAACCCTAACTAAGAAAAGAGACTATATGCCTGGCAATGTATACCTATTAAAGTACCCATAGCTGGCAATGTTATATGAAAAGGAAACTTTTAGTTTCTTTGGAATGTTAGTTATTTCAAATGATATTTTGCTGGGGCACATAGGTAAAAGGATGTCTTGCTAAAGCAGACATGTGAAAGAATGTTGTCCTAAAACAGATACAAGTGAAAGAATGTTTTGATACAGCAAACATGTGAAAGGATCTGTGTGATGAAGAAGTATAAATATGACCCCATAGCCAATAGGAGAGGAACACGGAACATTGGTTTGGTTTGCTTCACCTAGCTATTCTTCACTAACATCACACATGTATTATTTCACCTTACATAGGGTTGTTGGTCTCAACTTGTGATAACTCAGTCACTGAGGGAAACTTGTCCAAGAACTGCTTGTGACATTCCTGCAGTCTTGCCTCAGGCCAGTTGGTGAGCTTTGTGATTTCTTCAAGATTGAACTACAGCTGCTGGTTTGTGGCTGGTGTCTGCCTGCCTAGAGGACTGGTTTCCAGCTGCTGAATCATATTTGGTGTTTGCTACACAATGTTGTATTACTACTACAAGTGCCTGAATACATGGCTGGGGTACATCTCAACTTGCAAGGCTACTTGCCTCCAAGCTTGATGACCTCAGTTTAAGTTTCACAGTCCTCATGGTATAAGACAACTTCTGACCCCCACATGTTATCCCCTGACCTCTTCATATGTGTTGTGACTCAAAAAGACAAATAAATGAGTAAACAAACAAATTAATAAATAAGTTTAAAATGAATGTTTGAGGTACCAGATACAATGATACAGAACTACATTTAAGAATTTCTATTTATTCATTCTTTAATTTATTCAGCAAATATATATTCATTTTTGTACCAACTGATTCTCAAAAAATCAGAACATTTTCCCAGCTTAAGAAATTTCCTAGGTGCTATAAAGGCATTAGCAACTCAGCAATGTCTCAATTGCTTATTAATGGATATCACTGGTTCTCATTCTCACATCGTCCAAAGAGCTACCAGGTGAAAATGAACTAGTTCAAAGGCTATAAGAAAGTATGAGATAGGGAGAGATGAGACAAGATGAGAATATAACAAACAAGGAATGGAAGAAAAGAGGTGATGCAGCAAAAAACCTTGGTCCCTGTTTAGCTTAGGTTGAGACACATTATCTTCCTGTTTCCTCGTCTGATCATTTCTTTCACTCTCACCCAATCATGAGAACTAGATCTGAATCTCCCAGGGCCATGGAAATGAGCCAAACTGGACAAGGATCTTGTTATTAAAAACTTGACTGAGCCGGATCACAATTCTATGAGTCTGACAATAAACAGAATCCATTTTCAAGGGACTGTAAAAAATGAAAGAGTAAGCAATGTAAAAGTAATCATTAAGTCCACAGGATGGAGCAACAGAGCCAGGGACTCAGGAGATAATATCAGGAAGGAAAGTCAAGTATCAGAGAGACTTGAGAGGAAGGAAAGGAAAAATACAAGACTTCCACCAAATAAAATGTTCAGAGTAATAACCAGGGACCACTTCTTGGCTTCTGCTTTTTTATTTTATTTGTCTGGGTTATCTTCATTAAAATCACGGGATTTGAGCAAGTAACTTCCTTCTTCATTAGTCTTCTTCCCTCTTATTGGTAGTCAATTAAAATCACCAACCTGTCTTAAACCTGTGTAGGTGTAACTGCTAACAAATCAGCCTAGTCCAGGCTGACTTGGTGGTAAGACAAGTGTACTTTGTGGGATCAGAAAACCTGAAAAACAGCTCTAGTCCAAGCAGCCTAGGACACTGGAAGCTGAAATGAGCATCATGGCTGACTTACCAGCAGGAAAGCCACTGAGCATTTCCCATGTCACATGGAACATGTGTCCAAAGAATATTTGTGGACTGTCATCATAGACCCAAGCATTTTAAACTTGTTCCATTTGGTATAAAATCAGTTACATGTTTTTGATTCTCTTTACTCCACCTTACCTGATTTAAATCATAATTTCCTAAAGACTAGAATTATCTTGACATATTCTTTTTAAATTACTTCTCCTAATTTTTAGTCAGATCTCAAAAAATGCATTCATCATTCCCTGGAAAACCTTCATGATTATGGCAGTACATTCACATTACCTGTTCCTCACAGAAAAGTGACTTATTCAGTCAACCAGAAGCTGTATCAAGTACGAGTAACAGTATTCCAATACTGATGCACTTATTAATTTACTTTACTTTCTTGTTTTTGGAGAAAATAGGGCAATAAATTTTCTGCTATACAGCCAATATTCTACAGGGTCATTAAAGATATTTCTATGAATGTGTATTACATCATGTGATATGTATGTGTCTGTCATATGGTAGGTATATGTATGTGTGTTTGGTATGGTGTATATATGAATAGGAGGTAGTATGAGTGTTTGTGGTACATATATGGGTGTGTGATGTAGTAAGTATATACACGTAGTTTATATGTATGATGTGTGAGGTGAGTGGGTAGCATCTATGTCTGTATCCTCAAACCATATCATTGCTAACATCAAGTGAAAGCAGAAAGATTGTTTGTACACATGAACTTTAATATCAAAAAGACAATAGGACTCATTAAAAATGAGAAAGACTCACCCATTGCAGGGTAGAGGGAGGCTTAGGACTAAAGCTTCCCAAGTTTAGGCCCCAGAATTGTTCATTCTAGTAAGAGGTGAAGTGTTCATTCCCACTCTTTGCTCCCTCCCCACTTCCCTGGTGCCCTTCCAAGGAGAGGCTTCTTGTACTGGCATCTCAATCCCACTGCCCCAACCCTGGGGGATACCAACCAGGGCCAAGAGGGCCAGATGGGACTGCTGGCAAAGGTGCTGCTGATCCAGCTCTTTCAGGTTCCACTCTCTGTCTGTTAATAAGCTGGGTGGTGGGAGGGCCTGGTCCTGATGAGGGCACAGTTCCCACTCTGAAACAGGCAGCATGGGTACTGGTAGCAGCTGTGCACCTAGTTGCAGTCCTGTGTTTGCCCTGTGCTGCAATGTGCTGCTAGTTGCTGCTTCCATTTCACACTTCACACACCACCTTCCTCTCAAGACAGTTATTTGATCACTAACCACTTTGAATATCATGATCATCGGCTCATTTATTTTTTCTATTTTAAAGGATGGTCTGGGTGGGTTGCTGTGGTATTGATTTCCACATTTGCTAGGGCATCCAAGTGTGAGCTGCCTATCCCAATGTCTACCTGAAGAAAGGGTTATTACCATGCTCATTATTTAGCATTTATATAGCTCTTCACACTTATTTACCTAATATTTCTCAGAGCACCTCTGTCAAGTATTAGCATTGCCCATGGAGAGGCAATAAATTAGGGGTCTCAGGAATATTTCAGAGGTGTCAGAAAAAGATATAAAATTAATTACCATAGGCATGCTGATACCTCTGGCAGCTTTGAGCAGCTCACTCATTCCACAATTCTAATGCACAAAGATTTTTAAGGGACTCTTCCTCCTCTTGTGGACAGCTCAAATATCCCCTCTGTCCAGACACTTTTTCTGGATTCCCTACCTAATGTATCAGTCCCTCCCAAAGCATGCAGTATTCTATCTCAGTGTCTTGTGAACATAATGAAGCATAGTGCTATCTGAAATTATGTGTGCATATGTGTGTTCTTGCTTATTTTTTGTCTTCATGGGGCAAATGTCATTTCAACAATGACAGAGGCCTAGTATAAATTGTTCACTGGATTTTCTGTGGTCAGCTACTACTGATCACCCTAAATTTCCCACGGAATAGCATATAACTCAACAGACGTCACAATCTCTGTGGTAGCATCCAAAGTGGAGCTGCTAATAGCATCACTTGTAAAACTGAACTGACTTTGGAAAAAAAGTCACAAAATGAAAAACAGGCAGAAGAGAAAGGTAAGGAAGGAGAACAGACAGAGAAGGAAAATTTGCTCCAGGAAAAAAATTAAAAGATGTTTAAACACCTGGACTACTGATAAGGAATCAGATAGCTCTGGTGTCTACCTGCTAGTGTTTGAGTCTTCACTCAATCATCTCTTGGCTGTACAATCCCTGAAATCACAGGCTTTCTGTCTTTCCAGTTACAATTAAAATTGTGTCTAGATCATACTTGGTTTTGTTTTCTTTTGTTTTAGACTCAAGAAACTCAGCCAGACATAGTAGTTCACGCATGTATTCCCAGTACACAGGAGGGTGAGGCAGGAAGACGACAAGTTTAAAGCCACTCTAAGCTACACAGAAAGACCCAGTGTCAAAAAGAAAATAAGAAAACCTCATCTCTGCTAATGTCACAGAACCAGAGTACATAGTAAATGCTAAGTTACTATCACACCCAACAGCATAAATCTGAAGTTCTTACTGTATTGAGTAATTTAAAATGTATAAGAAATTACTAGGAGAAATTCTGTATTTGGCCCTTGAAAAGAGAGTGATTACTTTGTAGTGACTCTGTTCCTTCAGTGCTGAAGTCCCCAACATCAATGCTATCTTCCATTTATGCACTCTGGACTTGTTCTGTGCTTTCAGTTTCTTTCCTGTTAACTTTCATCCCCATCCTTTCTCATTCAGTCATTTTGCTACTTTGCACTGTTTCCGGTTCTTTGAAGCCTATGCACCTCTTCCCATTTAAGGACGCTGTGAAACAGACTAAACATACCTGTTTCCTCTGAGTCTTAAATGCTCTGGGCCAAAGGGGAGTGTGTTTCCTTTGGTTGAGTGCCAAGCAATTTGGGGAGTTGGGAAGAATGTTTAATGACAAAATAATTGCACTTTTAAACTCATTACTTTTTGGTAGATGAAAAATCAGCTTATAAGTACATATGAGAATAAAAATACATTGCTCTGGCTTTGCACACAGACGTGGGAGAGGAAATGAGGCAAAGAGAAGTCTGGGAAGGTCTATTCAGGGAAGAATGGCCTCCAAAAATTCCAGCTCAGGGGTGCTAACTCCGCCACCTCTTTCTATGCTGAGGGAAGGTCCTGTTGTAATAGCCCTTAAAACTGGCACAAAATGAACATTTCATTATGCTCAATATTTTTCTACTGGCTCAGTCTACCACAGTGCCTTAGGGAGTAACTTTATAGGGTGCCGTACCCCAATTAAACCTGGAAAAGCATTCACTGTGGAAGGATATGAGTGACTGTAGCTGTAGCCTTGCTGTCACTGTTTATTAAGCATTTACTATGTGCGAGAAACTGTGCTACTTTAGAAATGATCTCATTTAAATATCCCAGCAGCTTTGTGAAATAAAGACTGCAACACTTCATTTGCATATCAACATCAGACTATGGACTTCAGTCACTGCTGATGAGTGGTAGATTGGCCCATGTTACAGTGCTCAGATGGACATGGACACCATCTCAGAACTTATGACAGTGAAGAGCTGCAAATGAGATCACTCTGTGTGTGTGTGTATGTGTGTGTGTGTGTGTGTGTGTGTGTGTGTGTGTGTGAGAGAGAGAGAGAGAGAGAGAGAGAGAGAGAGAGAGATTAAATAATACATCACATCATTATTTTGACACATGACTCACAGTGAAAGTAAGATAGGAATGTGCATTTCCTCCCCTGTTGCCAGCTAAAAGACTGAGTTCCTGCATAGATTTTTCTCTCCTCACATCACACAGCTTTTCCAAATCTTCTGGGTTGACCACTGAAGTCATTTAAGTAAGAAATATCCCCCATATTCTTGGATATTTGTCCCCAGTTAGTGGCACTGTTTGGGGGTTGGTATGGAACCATTAGGAGGTGTGGACTTTCTGAAAGAAGTACATCACTCTATGTGGGTTTTGAGGGCTTACGAATCCTACTCCACTTTCAGTTCACATTCTGTGCTTCATATTTAAGGTTGAAGATATGTTATCTTTGTCTGATGCTCTTCTTTAAATTGCCTTTTGGTAGCCTTGTATCACAACAACAGAAAAGTAATGAATCCAAACACCCAGCTCTATTTTACCCTTGTACAACCTGTTTAAGAGGTACTGAACTGACAGCATTTTCAAAATAAAGAGAATACTTATAATTTGGCATGCTCTTGAGAAGCAAAATGGTGACACACATCTGACACTCCATCACTTGGGATGTACAAACCCATCTCCACTTACATACCAGGATGTTCAAGATCTTCTATCAGAATATAGTGTCTGTAAGAGTGTCAGCAGATTATTTGTCCTTGGGAAAGGCCACCTGTTTGCATCAGAACATTTGCTTGTACAAAGTCGCATCTCTACCTGATGAACTGATGTTATTTCTTACTGATGGACTTGCTTTAAAAATACGGACATTTTCCTGAAACAGACTTCCGATGGAGTCTTTGTTTCTCTCTAGTGTACTGTGAGATGATCTGAGAAGACTCTTTTAGTAACTGTCCAAGAATGATACTTTCTCTCCATAGTATCAGTAGGTCTTTGGTTTGCAGACAAGGTATATTTTAGCCCCTTTGTAATAGAGAGGATTGTTTCAAGGCTGATGGTAACAGGATCCAAATCCAATCTGTAGTCCACACTCTAAGTGCATTTATTTTTTTCTAGTGGGTATGACTTGGACAAGACCTGTTGTCAATGCTCACTAAGCCTAAATGAACTAACTGTCAAGCAGCTATGGAGATGCTGACCTTCCACTTCCATGCATCGTATGTAATTTGAAGGTGGAAGGAATAAGGTTTATCCCCAGACCTATAAAGCTAAAAAACAATAGGGATGCTCAAGTAAAACATCCTTTGCAGTGGTTTTGAACTTTCCCAGAGCTATAAATCTTTAGTACAGTTCCTCTGTGGTGGTGATCCCCCAATCATAAAATTATTTCTATTGCTACTCCATAACTATAATTTTGTTACTGTTATGAATCATAATATAAATATTTGACATGTTGAATATCTAATATGTGAACCCTGTGTAAGAGTCATTTGTTGCAGCCCACATATTGAGAACCACTACTTTTGGGAAATAGTGGGAAACGCTGCCCTGCAAAACTTATGAAACAGTGCTGAGCACACAACAGGAGTCAGAATGCAAAAGGAAGACAAATCAATATCTAGTTTGTGTTTGCTGTGTTCTAAACACTATTTTACTAACTTTATGTGTATTGTGCATTTTTCTCAATAATACTAAGGCAAGCACTAATAACACATGCCTTTTATAAATGAGGAAGTGAAACAAAAATTATATATATATATATATATATATATATATATATATATATATATATATTTGTACAACAGCTTAAACAATTAAAATTTAAAAAGGAGTGAGTAGAGATATACCACATACATGGATTAATATGTTTCTAGAGTCATAAAGTTATTAAGTGAGAATCCCTGTGCCAGAAGTAAGTTACCTCTCCATGTGCTGATGTCTAGGAAGATGTATGATGTATCCAAAACTATATAAGTTATTTCCACGGTTGTATTTTTCCATCAGAAGCACATGGTAAGATTCCTTTTGCTGAAGATATCATGTGGTTTGAGCAGAGAACATACAGTTGATCTTAGAGCCTGAGGCATTGGTGTTCTGTTCAGGAAATTTCCCCTGTGCCAATGTGTTAAGGACTCTTTCCCACATTCCCTTCTATTAGATTCAGATTATCTGGTTTTATGTGGAGGTTCTTGATCCATTTGGACTTAAGCTTTGTGAAAGGTGATAAATATGGATCAATTTGCATTCTTCTACATGCAGACTGCCAGTTAGACCAGCATCATTTGTTGAAAATGTTATCTTTTTTCCACCCTAAGTGTGGTTAATATACTCAATGGAACTTCACTGATGAAAATTAATTTTCCTTTTGCAAGCAGCCATCAGCTGAAGATAGGTTGTGAGTTATGGTTAGGAAACAGTGTTTGCTTCCTCCTCTCACCACTGGGATCCTTTCTGGCTTGAACATGTTGTGCATGCTGCCACAGTCTCTGTGAGATCATACATGCATCATTCCTGTTGTATCTGGAAGACAGCATCTCCAGGAGGCATAAATTCTGGCTATTACAATTGTTCTGTGTCCTCTTCTGCATAGACCCTTGATCCCTGAGGGAAGGGGTTGGAGGCAGACATCCACTGATAGCTTTCTTATTTCCTGAGTATAACTAGTTCTCCCAGAAGATAGCTAAAGCTGAGGTCTGGGATAGATGAGTCATTTACAAAGGAGTTAGGCTAAGCACCCTCTTGACTGATCTGATCCCATTGGCTCAGAGAAGTTTAGCTGGGCTCAGAAACCTTTGAGAACTTGGGGCCCACTAAAATCTTAAGGTATCTATCAGAGGCTCTCTATCAGAGGCTGTGGGTCAAGGGAAGTTGAACCCACTGTTTAATACACAGTGGGACCCTGTCTCAATATACATATACATATATAAAATTGCTTTGTGGCTTAAGAAGGGAGAAGCAAGTTTAGGTGGATAGTTCTATATCAGGATTACTAGCAAGACTGTCAACATCAAGATGTTGGTGAAGATGTCATTTCAGAACTTCATTGTTGAAATTGTATAGAGAATCATAATTACATGCACCCTCCGTAGAACTGCCTTCATTATGCTCCATAAGACCTCTCAAACTCTAGGTCCTCTCTGGCAGGATAGCTTGGATTGGCTTTCTTCATGACTAGGATAAAACTGACAGATACATAGAGAAGGAGAGAAAAAGGGAAGAAGGAAAGAAAGACGTAAGAATACACATCAAAGAGATAAAGGCAATAGGACCAAGATGGGATCCAGTCTTTGTTCTGTATTTTAAACAAAATCCCATGATTTTTGGCTTAAATGCACTAAAATCAACACAGGTGCAGAGGCAGAGAAACATAAAGGGATGTATTAGAACAGGAGAGAATTGTTAGAAGTCATTTTAGAGACTACCTACCACACAATATATGTTAATCAGCTTTTTGTTCCTGTCATAGCTTCCAATTATCGATTTGATACACCTGGGAAAAGGAACCCTCAAGTGAAGAATTTTGTCCATAGGATTGACTGTAAGAATGTCTACAAGGCATTTTCTTAATTGTTAATTGATGTTTGAGGACCCAGTGAGCAACGAAACACTGCCTATCTCTGTGGAAGGTCCTGGGCTATATAAGAAAGGTGCTAAGAAAGTCAGGGAGAGCAAGCCAATAATAGTATTCATCCATTGATTGAAATGTTTCAGTTCTTGTCTCCAAGTTCCTGTCTTGATTTCCTGCCTTGACTTCCCTAGATGAGCTCTAAAACAAAAACAAAACACCAACAAAAAAAATTAAAAAAAAAAAACCTTTCCTACCCTGAAATTAGTTTTGTTCAGTGTTTTATCACAGCAACAAAAATCAAACTACAACAATAACCATGGCTGGTACTTTAGAAAAAAATGACCTAAAGAAGGAAATGATTAATTTGATTTACCATGGCAAAACTTGGATTTGAGGTAATATTCTTTTTAAAATCTAAATAAATGATAAAATTCAGTCTAAGTGCAAACTAGAATGAGCCTGCCTCATCACCTGAAATACACTTTCTTAGGAAAAAGGTAGTAAAGTCCTGTAGTTGATGCCTTGCGGCTGTCCACAGAGCTAGCCCATTAGCTTTGTTCTAATGTCAAAAGGCTTTACTTTAGTCATCTCATTTCCACACTCAAGGACAAGCAGTCTGTTGTTTTGTTTTGTTTTTGTTTTGTTTTGTTTTGTTTTGTTTTGTTTTGTTTTGTTTTGTTTCCCGGAGACAGGGCCTCACTGGTTCACTCTGTAGCCTAGGCTACAGAATTCATAGCAATCCCCCCTTGCACCTAGGACTCTCAAGGACTATAATTATAAGTATGAGCAATAAAGCTTAAACCAAGTGGAAGTTTAAAAAAAAAAATGTTTCCATACCCCAGACTTTGTTTACCCTCATTCTTCTTAGAATTTTCTAACCTCCCTGCTCCTACATACTTTATTGTTCCCAAAAATGTGGATTATTATGTAGAGGCAAAATTCTAAAGGAAATTGAATTGTAATGTCCTTTCTACAAAAACTTACTTAATTAAGCATAGATGCTTTTTTAATGGTGCCATTCTGACAATCCTAGCTTTTGCAGCTTGCATGGTCTCCCCTAGGGCAGAGCACATTCAGAGCTGCAAGCTAAGACTGAGACTCCCAAACTCCCTGCAGCTTCTCTCATACTTGACCCTACTTTCTGAGTGTTAACACATGTTAACTTGCAGAACCGGATGCTGACCCTTAAAGGCATACTGTGAATTCAAGCTATCTTATTCTTGCCTTTACCGATTAAACCATATATCATTCTATCTTCTCTGCCTTGTCTTACCATTTAGTAAACTGTAGGTGTGCTTATTAAATGGACATCAGGTATCCACAGAGGGACAGTTATCTGAACAGGTAGGTACTCAATAGAGCACTGCTTCTCTAATTCCAGATCTTCGGAGTTTGGTTAAATGACCAACTCTCAGCTTCCTCATTTGGACCTACATATCCTAACCTGTCTCATTTTGTCCTGTCCCTGAGTGACAGCAAGTGCTCAATAAATGTAAGATATGATGACCGAAAAAGTAAAGACATTTTTTCCCAAAGAAGCTCAGTCTTCATCTATTTTCTTAGCAGCTTAATTTTGCTCCTGATTGGCTCAGAACGCCTTTTGTTTAACCTGTGCTTAATCCTGGCCAAAGTAAAGAAATCCAAAATGGCCCAAGTCTAGGGTCAGTCTCTGACTGGAGCCTGGGAAGTATCACTGTTTTTCCCAACTGAGAGAAAGTTGTTAACCAGGGCTTATTTTCCAAATCATTAAATAAGGATCTGGCTGAAAGAGATCTGGCTCTGTAACTTTCTGGGCTTTGATAGAAAGAAACAAAAAAGAAATTAAAATGCTGGCGACTGAAGTAGCAACTGACATATATTCATCTTGAAACAAAGGTACTTTTAAAGCAAAGACATGGCAAACAGACAGGGAAAGGATGCTTTGGCTGCAAGTTCCTCTGTCTTCTCTGTAGATGGTTATGCCTCTGCCTGCTGTTCATCAGCCTTGATTTTGATGGGGAGATTTTTAGTCAGCTGCCTTCATCATTCTGGCACAGACAGAAATCCTTTTTAAAAAAATGTTACACTTCATCAAAGTGTATCGAGAGACTTCATGGTCATTATCTCAATGGCTGCTCTGATGTGCTACAATTGGCAGAGATACAAACAGTAGGGGGTGTATGAGAAGAAAGCCAGCATTTCATGTGGAAAGCTGGCGAACCACGCCAAACTTCTGTCAACAACTCCATGGTCTGATCCTAAGCACTGGGCCTGCTGATGATTCTCTTGTTTCTGGAGGAAGTAAACAAGAAAATGAATTCCATAGCGCAACACAGCCTCTTTGTATCTTCAAAATGGCGTGACTGGCCCCAGGCCAGCCACGTTCAAAGTTTGGCTATTTGTGTCATCTGGGCCCTAGTACTGATGGAGGCTTTGATTACAGCTTGGACCTAGCTGTAAGACCCTTCAGGGGCAGCCACTCAGCAAATAAAGGCATTGATTGGTTGTTGGGTCAATTTAGCCATAAGGGTGCAGAGCATGGTTCTTTTGAAAAGCCTAATGGATTAGCAACACAACCAGCCCCAGTGAAGGCCTTATTTTTCAAGTAACTTCATGATGGTGTCCCAGCTTGGCAAGGATCTCTTCCCCCCAGAGCAGCTCCGGTGCCTTTCTTCTTGTCAATACTGGGGCTCAAAGGATTAGACACAGCGGGTTTTACAATTTAATGAAAACAGCTGTTGAAACAACAATTAAGGCATACAATAGTCTGAATGGAAAACTATTAATTATGTAAAGTTATGCAGAAAGTGGAATAATCTTTTCTTCAGAGCCCTCTAAGCTGACTGAGAACAACCTGGAGCCACCTTCCCTTCCATGGGTCTTAAGTATCAGGAAGTGGGGTGCTTCTAAGAACAGGCTCCATTGCTGCGTGTGGGCGGATGTGCAGTGTTCACAGAGTTTCAGGCTGAGCTGAAGATTAAATATTCAAAAGACTATCCGCTAAACTTAATTTACCTTGGGCACTGAGCCTTTTCAGATGAGCTTAGAGAGTTTTCATAAGTGTCTAAGATTGGATTTGAGCATTAGCGGTTGGGATTCCCTAACTTGTACTTTAAAAAAACAAAAAACAAACACTTCTATAAGATGCCCTCTTTCAGGCCTGATCTGAAGCAAACAGCTCTTGGGAAATGGAGTCTCTTGTTCTTGAGACGAAGTCAGTTTTAATTACATTACGGTCCAGTTTGGGCTAGCGAGCCTTCCTTTTCCACTTTCGTTCCCTCCTTCCGGCTAAATGCAGTATTCATCTCTCCTTCCTCTGCTTGCTGGGACTTTAAATTCGTCGCTTCTCTCTTTGAAATTTCTACCCTTGACTAACAGTGCTGGGAATTGACTTATGGCCCTTTGCCCACCCTGTATTCCACACCCCACTTTCCTCCCTGTACGGGAATCACCAAGCCAAGAAGTCCCATTAAGAGAGTTATTAACTGCATGCATAGACATCGCCTCCTGACACAATCAGATTGATTTCTTCTCACTATAACTGCTTTTAATACTCTTTCCAGCAAGCCCAACACCTTTTATTTGACTATATTGTTTTAGAAAGGCCTTTGGGAATTTAGCTAATTTCATGCTGGAACTTATTGAGTGGGATTTGACACTCTTTGATAATTCCAGTAAACCAGTAGTCAGGTCTTACTCCCTTTAGGGGAGGAAGGAAAGCTTTATTAGTCGTAGGCTCTCTATTCTAAACATGTCACCTAAGTTTAGCAGTGCATCTGTGGTGAGGTGCAGCTGGCACAGTGACTGACTGAGCAGAACTTCCCTGAAACTTCCAGAAAGCTGTCCTTGGCTATCAACACTGAGACAGACTGTGTCTGCTTTTTCCTGGAAATTACCATTATGTTTTCATCTACCTTTTAGATAATAAACCTAATTAAATTTACTGATTTCCTAAAGTTAATAAAACAAGTCACCCGTAAGAACTCTGACACACATACTCTAGGAGAAACTGTCTCTGTCCTTTCTTCACCTGGAATACCAGAGTGTAGGACAAGCACAGCTTCTCGTTTTCTGAGAAGCAGGTAAAAATCTTGTAATTATACTTCTATAAGCCCCAGGACATAATCAAGTATGCAAATAAAATTGATTACTATAGTCAAAAACAATAATCCAATTACCACATATTTGTATAATGCCTTTAAAATCACTCTAAACTTAAGCCCACATCCATCTCTGAAGTATAACCCCAGCCCAGCACCATATCCCAGCATCCACCAGTTCGCACTTCATACGGGAGCTTACAAAGCTGCATCCGAATTGCAAAAGCAATTATTCCAGTTATCCAGATGTGATTCTTCAATCATTCTAGGAATTTCTTTAGCAGTTCTCATTCCATAGCTCCTTGCAGCTCTCACCCTGGCGTGTTGCTCACAGATCCTCGTTATTAATTCAGTTCATGGAGCTTAATTGGACAAGGCTAGAGTGAATTTGACAAACATCACAGCAGCAGAAAAAGCAATCACTCTTTCAAGATGAAAATTTGTTTGATGTCTTACTGTGTAACTCATTTACTCTCCTCGGGAGTCATGTGATCTGAATGTTAATCAGCTATTGATTGGTTTCTCTCCTTGGACAGTCAGGTGACTTGAATATTAATGGACCAGCCCTCCGAGCTGTACTGTTAGGCAACCTTGTGATTGGCTGCCGGGTTATGATACGGAGATAAGTGGGTGCTTGATGAGCACTTGACAGAACTTCACAGAAAATTAAGGCCCTAAAATAGCATGAGAAAGTCTTGTCAAATCAAGCATGATTATCGTTGAATGCTTAAGGAATTCATCATCTGCGTGAAATTGATACACTCCAGCAGCGGCAGGCCCTGCCGTCAGCGGGGACTCATCAGATCTTTATTTATATGTGTTCACCAAATCATATTAATTCTAAGAGCTAAAACATGCTAAAGATGGAGGTTATTTTCTGTTCAATCTAATTTATCTATGACAATAATCATCACTAATAATGTGTCAAATTGGATTGCAGTCATTTTATGCATGCATGCTGATTTGGAAAATAGTGTTAAACCATCCTGCAATAATTAACAAACGGTAAAGGTATGCCGGCTCTGAGTCATCAGCACAACTAGATGGAAAATTAACTTTTATAGAATGGATTTATACATACATGTCCTTATTTAATTCAGAATATAAATTATTCCTGGTAAAAGCGGACATCATTTTTATAGCACCATTAAGACCAATAACTATCAAGGGACTTGCTGTCTTCATTGCCGCTGTTCTTCATTTTTCCTCATTTTCCATGGCTAACTTGCTAATGGGTGCCACTGTCACGTTCCTGGCAAGTCCATGCTGTAGTAGAGCATGGTCACACTTAGAGATAATAAATACATCTCAGTTTACCCGTTAGTCATGGGTGAAGGGACATCGTGGGTGGGGTTGAAAAGTAGGCAGTGGAGTTTACAAATCTAATAGGGAATTGAGAGCTTCCCAAATATTTCTCTTAACAAAAGGACAACAGGAACTTTGCAGATTAACTCATACAGGATCAGTGTTTCTTGAGGAGTCATTTAAGCCTAAATTGTTTTGGAGGAAATATCTTTTGTAGAGCAGATTTCCCACTCCCACCCATTCTTTTTAAAAAAATAACCTTCCTGTTTATTGGAGTGATACAACCTTAAAGAAATATATATACCGTTTAGTGAACTACAATGTTTGAGAAAAGAATTACACTCTGTAAGAAGGGGCAATATATACAATTAAATTGGGGTTTCATTCCCACAGCTTTTTGCACATTGGATCTTAATCCTTGGGCAGCCAGCACAGCCCAGAACCCTCCTTCCCCTCAGAAGGTCTTTTTATTGATTAAATGAATCTGCTCCAAAAGCTGGCTCCCAGGCTCTCTGATCTAATCCGATCTGATTTTATCCTATCACTTCAGCAGGACATCAGGGAATTAACAATAAGCAGCTTTACCACAAGTGTTTAATAACTCAACACAATCCCCGTATGGCTCAGAGCTGGCTGCTCAGGTTCCCAGCCAGTCCACTGCAGTGTGACAGGCTGACCATGCTTTCCAACCTGAGGAATTTTCATGCACTACCAAACTAATCGCTTCAAGTTTCTTCATAAATCACACAAAGAAGATTTCAGCATCTTAACAAATTGAGAGAAAAAAAAGAAAACAACAATAGAAGGGGCGGGCAAGAGTGGGAAGTGGAATATGTGTCAGGAAAGCAGCTGGAGTATCCATCTACTCTGTGGAAGGGGACCAGCAAGAGGGAGAGAGAGATGTGAGCAGTGGAGGAAAGAGGGGAAGATGAGCCCAGTAAATCATTTATGTGTATAAAATGTCACGCTGAAACCCATGCCTTTGTAGGTTAACCAGGAATTTAATTTAAAAACAAAAACAAAAACAACAAACAAACAAAAACAATCTATAGAGAAAAGCAGGAGAAGGTGAGGAACTTGACCCTCTAGCTAGGAGTTGTCCGAAAGAGGCAGGAGTTTAAATATTGCATAGAAGTGGGTAATGTCAACGAACTTCTTTCTTTTCTTTCAATATGTTTCTCATCTGCTTACATTTTAACAAGAATAAAATAATTTGACAGGCTCACATCTAGAGCTCCAAGCTCACAAGAACCTTCTCTTTTTTTGTCTCTTCCCACCACTGTGAATGAAACAATGAGGTTTCAGCAACAGACCTCTTGTTGTTCCCAGTACAGCCCTTGTAGTATGTACCAAGCATGCAACTAAAGGAGGATTGTGTGTCCTACATGATACAGAAGGCCAAAATGCAGAGCTGAATCGTCAGACTCCCTACCCCTGGATGTCAGGCTGGTCTCCATGGGTGCTTAAAGTGGTCCCTTGATTACAAAAGGCTGACTGGGAAGTTCCTTGTTTTCCCAGGGCTGTCCCTGATTTCACACATCCCTGTCTCTCAGTGACAGCAGCTACACTTCTTCAAAGCTATATGGATCTATATAGATTTTACTATTCAAAACAGAAACATCCCATGCAATAACTTACCGTTGTGCCAGGACCCAGCTGGGAGTCTGTGAGACACTGGGAGGGAAAACAGGCCTTTGAAAGCTGTGTGATAATCAGTATGATGGGGCAAGGTGGGGGTGAAGGATATCACTGGCACATATCTAAAGTAAATCATCTTTTGGTTTTTCTATTTAATACCAACACGATGCCAGATTTGCCTATAAAAGCATGTTTTCTCACAAGAAAACAGCCTCTCTCTCCTCATACCAGACACTTCTCTCTCTACTGCCCTGATGCTTCTACGATTTCTCAACATATCAGCAAAATAACAAAGTCCCTGATAACTGAACGTCTTGGGGAAAGGCGGTTTTACAGGCCAGGTTAGGCCTCATTGTTTCCAGAGCCCTGGGGGAGCCTAGAGCACTCACAAATGGACTCATCGTAGATAAGATGGATCTGCGGCATATCTCCGAAGACAAAACTTTCCCCACCAGAATCCATGTGAGTCCCTGCTGAAAGCAGTCTCTGATCATATGATCCACTAGACATGGCTGTGAGGCTCATATAAATCGTTATTATTCCCTCTCGGGAAATGTCCTTTGCCTTCCTGTTTGCTTCTTTTGGTTTCCCAGATAAACGATGTCATAAGAATAAAATGTCTGTAAACTTCTCCAAAGCACTTTAGTATTTCCAGACCAGAGGACTATAATTGTACCTTGTATAATTAGAGTAAAGAAGAGGTCCCTAGCCAACAAGAGTGATCCTGTTTACATCAAAAAGAGATAGCAATATATTCTCAGGAAGGTTCTAGCCAAAGTTACTGAAGACCTGTGCTCTCTAAAGTTTGTCCCTGGATTAGAAGCAGCAAGAGGCAGGAGAGTGAAGGGCCACCCTTTACCCAGAGACTGTTAACATTTCTGCATGAACATAATGTGTGGGGACCTAAGAGCTTGTTGTTGGCTTAAGTCCCTTTCCCTGAGAAGTGAAGCCAAGCTCTCCTGAGTGCTAGGCAAGTGGTCTACTACAAAGCCACATCTCCAGTTCTTCGGCTAGGATGCAGCAGATCTCCCACTGCCAATTCTGGTGACAGAATGGCCCTTAGAAGTCCCACAGCCCCATACTTGCATGCAAACAGCATCAGGGTAGAGGGTAAACACATTCTTGACCTCAAGTACTACAAGGCCCATCCTTCTTCCTTGGGAAGTTCAGTCCCTCACAAGCTTGTTTTTCTCTTGTGCTTTCTGTTTGGGCTGCTGTAGCTAGAATACTGAAAACGGATTGCTGGAGAGGTGAAAGAAAGAGGAAAGAAAAGATGCCATGAACAAACAAGAACAAGACATTCAACCACCATTTAAAAAAATACCCAAAAAGTAAAAGGACTTTGTGTATTTGTACATTGTCAAAATGTAGCCAAATTCAGCTACTAAATGAGGATTTGTTTCACAAGGGCTGCAGACTATTCAACTGCTAATCCTCTGTAACTAGAAGTCTATGCCAAACAAAATATGTCAAGAGAGTAATACTCAATAAAATCTCAAAAAAATCAAATGATGTGCAGACCATATTTCATAATTAAAGCATTTACTCTGTCAGAGAACATACCTATTAACTTATTTAAGCACAGTGCTGGGCTGGTACTATGCTTGTCAAAAGCAGAGGAGAAAGAACCTCCTGCTCACTGGCCCATTCAGATGATAACAGCATGTTTCTCCCTTCGTGGCAGGGCACCATCTGGTTAATCTTTAGACAAAACTCCTGGATGAGAAGAAAGGGGAAAAAAACCTGAATTTCCCAACACGTTTCCTGAGGCCAGAAGGCATGTGCAAAGACAGGATGAGAATCAATAATACTGACTTTCTGATTCTCAGACATCAAGTCCCAAGGATTATGAGGTGCTGCATCTTGTCCCATTTTGGTAAGATGCATCTTTTTAAAAACCTAAGACTGATCATTTGTGTAGTGTATAAATAGCTACAGAGGACTGTTTGTGTGATAGTAAAGAATGAGATGTACCTCTGGCTGGAGACACATCATTGGCTATTGTCTTCTTCCTTAAGACTTAATCTTGCTGATAGGTTTCTAAGGCTAAAAAGGACCAGACCAAGAAAGACCACTATAAGAAAGGAAGCTATACCTTAAGCATATGAAAGGGACAACTGCAATAAGTATGCTTTCAATAATTCTACTTTTACTTCCCAGAATTTCTTCCCCACTCTATCCCACCACAGTCTCTAGGAGACACCTGAGCTACCCACCTTTCTGAGTAAGATACAACTCTTCTCTATAGATCAGGCTGGCTTTGAACGCATAGACCCTTATGCCCCTGCCTCCTGAATGCTGTGATTAAAGGCATGTGCTATCACTGCCCCTCAAGTCATTATTTAATTTTTTTATTAATAATATTAAGAATCCCAACAGAAAAATTCCAATTTCCTTGGCATCATCTGGTGAACATGAAAGGACGCCCCAAAATTTCAGATACTTTTAGTATATGTTTATTGCAGAATCCCCTCACTGAGCTAGTCACTTATATATGCTTATCGCCACTTTATAAAAGGGGAAGCCAAGACTCAGAGAGATGAAGTAACTTGTTTAGATGGTTATATGAGAAGCAGAAAGCAGAGTAGGACTTAGCCATAGGTTTCCTGCCCAGATGACCACTAAATTAAATGATATTACACCCCCTAAAACAGTCAAATATCATAGTTTGATATGGATATGGGTGATATCATTCTCTATCAACAGTGGGCTATTGTATGCTTCCACCTGGCCGCAGAACAAAAGAGAAGTCATTCACTCATGTACAATACAGGGTAGTAGGCTGTAAATTATTCTTAGAACTTCCAAGAGGACTTCTGGGTTTAGAGAGAATGTGGAGCATGCTCAGCTGCGATACAGCAGCACACTTTGTGATCTCCTCCCCTCTGCCTGACAAGGCACCTGTAGATGCTAAAAGGTAAACATGTACCTATGGCTGCCTGTTCTTGCCAGCTTCCCCCAGCCCTCACATATGCACACCTCAGTTCTCAATAGACCCATTGTCTTAGTGGAGAATCACTCTCTCCCTTTAGTTGCCAAAGAGATATTTTGTGGCAGAAAAAAAATGGTAATCCAGCACAGTGTCTTATCAAACATGCTACAGTGTAGTTTCTCCCAGACTCACTGTTAGAGGAGCCAGGAGTTCCTGAGTAGATCAATGGTCATTGGAAAGCTAGATGTCCTTAATGTAATGTCTTCTAATATGTGCATGTTGGCACTCTGGTTTCACCCCAGAATATCTATCCACATATATTGTTGGATTCTAAGATCCAGAACCAGGGGATGCACTCCCACAGAAACTCATGGATGGGATTCGCTGCAATTAACATGAGGTTTAATGATTTCAGTATACTGGGGTTCTCTCACATGCAAGCGAGAAGAGAACCCCGAGTTGGAGCTAAGAATAGTTTTTATACAGTTTAAGGGGTAGAATAGAGAAACAGTGACTAGGCACAATATGATTGGCAGAACAGTGTAACTTTTAAACTGATTGGTCTTTGGGGAATGAGGTGGCAAGAACCTCCCTTGTTTGTCTATGTGTTCTGGGCCTTCCTCACCTGCAGGTAGGTTCCCTCTTGGTCTCAGGAATGTTAATCAGCCTCTCCCTTCCTCTTCTGAATATTAATCCAGCAAATGTCCTCCAACTAAGGAATGTGCTCCTCGTGGGATGTATTCAGGGACAGTGGGATTCTTTTAATCTTAAATTCAAACTGAGACCCGAAAATCCTACATTTAGACCCAAAAGTCCTCCAATATCTGACTCTAGTCAATCCTGATAAATACTTCTAATATGTGTTATGTTATATGTTCCCCAAATTCATACACTGAACTCCGAAGCTCTTGACCTTCAGAGTGTGTCTGTACTGAGAGACAGAATGGCATGTAATCTGGGTTAAAGGAAGTTCTAATTGTAGGCCTTAATTTCAGTATGACTGGTGACCTCATAAAGATCGATAAAGACACGAGGAATGTGTACACAAAAACAGATCATGTGAGTATATGTAAAAGAAGCCAACCACACAATCTATTGAATGATGACTCTATTTTTTATTGGTTATTATATTTATTTACATTTCAAATGCTATCCTCCTTTCCCATTTTCTCCTCCACAAGCCCCCTATCCCCCTCCCCCCTCCCCTGTGCCTCTATGAGGGTGCTCCCCCGCCCTCACAATCACTCCTGCCTCAGAGGCCTAGTGTTCCTCTATCCTGGTTAATCTATAAATCAAATGTGCTGATGTTTAGGATCTCTTGAACTTAAAACCTGAGAAAATTGTTAAGAGCTCTCCCATCTGTGGTATTAGTTTATGGCAATTTAATATAACTTCACAAGCCCTTCTTTTCATGCCACTTACCTTTCAGCTGGGTATGTCCACCCCTTTGTAGTTGGTATATCTCCAGTGTCAAATCAACACTAACTCTCCTTCTCTATGAGCCATTCCCTAATAACTGTGAGCAAGAAACAGTTCATCTATGATTAGGAAGAAGTGCACTTGTCAGATGCCTATACAATGCCTATCAGAGAGAAGACACCCAAGTATGATGGAAGAATGGGAGGGAGCACCAATATTGATATTCACACTAAAGGTTAGCTACATTCCAGAACTCATCTTAAGCATTAGGCAGTTTGCCCACAGACTCAACAGGATTCTCAAGGAAAACAGACAAACAGAAAGAATATATGTAAAAATGGGATTTATTAGAGTGACTTACAGGCTGTGA
Source organism: Grammomys surdaster (assembly GCF_004785775.1). Lineage (NCBI taxonomy): Eukaryota > Metazoa > Chordata > Mammalia > Rodentia > Muridae > Grammomys > Grammomys surdaster. Next base: position 3,174,156 of record NW_021620842.1, read on the forward strand.
TCCAGCTATTCCAACAATGCTGTCTCTGAAAAAAAAATCCAAGGACCCAGAAGCTGTTTGGTCCTCAGTGCTAGATGTCTCAGCTGGTTTTCATAAACATCCCAAAGAAATCTAACTTGTCAATGAGACTGAGGGAAAGCAGATGAAGAGCAAAAGAAAGCTTCCTTCGTCAATGTCTTTTATTTGGGCTGTGCTAAAGGTATGGCCCAGGTTTAAGGTGGCTCTTTCTAACTCAAATGATCTAATCAAAACATTTTTTGAAGGGTATAGCCAGCAGTATAGGTTTTAGTTAATTCCAGATATAATAAAGTTAACAAACAAGAATGTCTATCATATACCAACTATCCTCTCAATACACATGACAGAGCTATCCACACTTCATTATTGAAAACACTGGCATGCCAAAACACACTGACATGCATGTGGTCATGTACAGCCAGAGACTTAAAATCAAGCACAAGGCTTCAGAGGTTACACTTTGAAGAAGAGATCTTTGAGAAAAAAGAAAGATGGAAGTGGAAAGGGGGAGAACAATAGAAAGTGATAACTGATCACTGATGTGTCAAACTGGGCAAGAATTTGAATGAGGCTATAAATACAAAAGAATGATGGTGCAGAGCACCCCAGAGCTGCTGGACTCTAATCCAGTGGCTGAAATGTAACCACATAATCACAGCTCCATGACAAGAAGGCTGCATCTGCAGCTAAACTCATGTTCACAGTGAAGAACCCCAAAGAGATAATCTTCTAAGAGAGAGAAGACAGGGTCAGACAAGGATAAGATTTGGAACTAAATGTTTCTGTGCTACCTGAGACAGATAGGAAGAGTGTTACTGCACCTCTTGTATCCTACAAACCAGGTTGGGTGTCTGAGGATACTCAGAATGGAGTTGTCCTTAGTTAAGAATCTTCAAAGTAATAACAGTCTTGATTTGTTCCATAAGTCAATGCCGTACTGAAATCTCATCAGTTTATCAAGCCTAACACGTGGAGCTGAGATCCCTATTATTTGCTGAGTTTGAATGTTGCTTTAAACTCCCTTCAATGAACACTATCATCTTTCTTTCCCCTTTGACTCAGAAATACATTGAGCATGAAACCGTTGCTTAACACTGCCTTATATTGACACATGTCTGTCCTGTTCCTGCAAAGCTTTTTTCTGATGACTCTAAGATGACCTACTTACCTAGGCTGAGAGCAGTCTGCTTAAAGTACAGGGAAAAAAATCAACTGCAAATAGAAAGGCTGCGCTTCACAGAGCCCTCTCCAGAAGACTCCCCTCCATCACTGTAATCAGCTATATTATGTTCTTAATTATCTCCCTGTAACATTAAGTCTCAGTACATAGCTGATAATAAACTGATGGATTATCAAAATAGCGTCATGTTTTCTGTTAAGGGAGAAAAAGCTCACTATCACTATCTGGCTGGCTAAATATTTACACATCATAAGCTTTCTAAGGGCCTACTCTTTCAAATCTGGTTTTAGAAGGGGTGAGAGTGGGGTTAAATGGACAATAGGAAAGCAGCACCTTGTGCTGTTGATCTACTCAGCTAAATGATTCTGGGAGAGGACAGGTACTACTCAAAACAAAAATCAAATCAATTTCAGGCCTTTGGTGTCCAGGAGAACCTTGGGTATTAGTGACAGAAGAACCAACAGATTATGGTAACAGAAAGTCAAATGAATGCCTTTAAAGAATGTAAAAATGAAAGGTGATGGAAACCCAAAGTTTAAATATAGCTGGTGGTGGTTTTTCAGAAAATGGAAGAGTTGTAGAAAGCTTGTGTCAATACACCACCTTACACTTTTCAAAGTCTCTAGCATTCTCCACTTTACAACTGACATAAAATGATACCTGGAGGTTCTGTACAGAAAGGAAGCCTCAAGCTTAAATCCTATGCCTCATACAGCCATCTTCATATGTCCTTCCACTCAGAAATGCATTCCTGAACTCCTGAGGAGAAAGAGGAACCCAGAGTATTTTAATTCATTGCTTTATTTTGTTTTTAAAGACATTGCTTGGATGGAATTTAAATTGGCAATATCTGTTATTATAGACAGAAAAGTGCATAACAGAAAATGGGGGCTATGGAGCAAATCATATCAGATGACCTGATTACTTTCTACTAAGGGCAGATCCTGTAAAATATAATGGCTAAGGACACAAGACTCCTATATGTGGTAAAGTCAAAGAAGCTTTTGGCCTAATTGGCCATATGCAAAACAGTCCTGGCCATAGCTTCTCCACTAACAAAGGCCCACAAAAGTGCTTGAGCCTGGTGTTATCTGTATGCATCAGCTTGTCATCAACCCAGCATGCTTCCAAGGGCATCAGATAAGCACAAGCAGATATTCATGCATTCAGGAAAAACACCTATATACATGAAGCAAAAGAAAAATAAATCTAAGTCTTATTTTGGTTTACACTTTAAGGGCTTTGTCCAAGTGATTGTTTGAGGCTTTAGAAGCTTATTCACATCTGAATAAATCCAGAAGCAGAAAAATGCATGTTAATCCTCACTTGTACTTTATTTTCCTCTTCTTTTTCAGTCCAGGATCTTATTCTGTAGGGTAGTGTCACTCAGACTTCTATCTTCAGTTAAATCTCCTTGGAAATGTCCTCAAAGACACCCAGATGTGTACCTTATTAATCAAGTAGACAATTAAATTGACCATCACAAATCCACCTCGAACAACTTAACAGCCAAACTACAATACGCTAGAACTAACTGACAAAGACTCAGTCATCTTACAACAAAATGGATTCATCCCAACTTCAAGAGTCACTATTGGTGAGCTGTTCAGCACTTCAGAAGTCCATACTTTCTTCTGACACACAAGGGCATCTAACTGTAAGCCCTGTAAGAGTAAAAATTACATACTCCCAACATACAATGGTACAGAATGATTATTTCTATTCAAAGGGTTGAGAATGGGAAAACAAACACCAAGGAAAGACTAGGCAAAACAAAGAACAAAGACTCATAGAACAATCATCAAATTGTACAGTTCCATGTCTGGCATCTGGATTCCCGGTGGAATCATCTGGACTCTAAGATCCATGGGAATCCCTTCTCCTCCAGTTATGCTACCTACAACACACATAGTTTCACTTCATGCCCAGTCTTCCTTAATAGATGTCCCAGCACCCTTGCCTTTTAAATAGAGTTTTCAATGCCATTTAAGATTCTTGTTCAAGATTCATGAAGTAACTTCTTAGGATTTCCTTCCTTGTAGGGAATCTGACCAAAATACATATTGTCTGACATGAACAGCTCAAAGCAACCTTACTGCAAGCATTCATGACTCTATAAGTCATACATTTTATATAGCCATAAAATCATTTAGATGATACTGCCAAGTTCTGCTACCAGATAGAGATGTAGTATGATTCCCTTCTATCAGGGCTTTAATGGCTTCTGTATACCTTAGTAGATAATCCTAATAAATGATTTCCTGTACAAGTGTTTTTCAACAGACAACTCTCTTACTTTCATTCTCAGTGCAGAGACTTTCATTTTAAATGATTTTTTTCACAAGATGGAACCTTTGATGGGTAGGGTCTTGCTCTTTCTACCATCCCAGTGCAATGTGTGAGGGTTCTCTTTCATGGCACTAACTGCTTTAACCACTATAGTCTCTTTGTTAGCACTGTCTACTCTGATGCCTTGTCTGCAACTTTAATCATGTTCATTCTCGTTTCCTTGGCAAACTTAACATTTTTCATATCCTCCTTCCTTAAATACTCATTATAAACCACAGTAAATTCAGTGAGCAAGAACTACATCACAGGGAGACAGGACCTGTCCAGTCTCCATCTGCACTTGGGAGCCAAGGCTGTTCCACAACCCTCCATACACAAATCCAAAAGACAGCTGGTCTCCCAGGAGTGTTCTCATTCCTAAGTGAAGTCTCCACTTTTCTTCCAATAACTGTCCAAAGCAGGACCAGCCAGGAGGGCACAGGGCACAGGAAGAGTGGAGCATCTCGGGACAGATCCTTCTGGTTTCTATCTACACCCTGGAGCTAAGGCTGTCCCACAGCTCTCTGTACACAAACTCCAGCAAAGAGAGGGCAGATCTTGCCAGGAGTGATGACACACCTAAGATCACAGGATTATAGGCCCACAGGAGGGACAAGCTCCAGTCAGAGATAGCAAGACCAACTAACACCAGAGATAACCAGATGGCAAGAGGCAAGCACAAGAACCTAAGCAACAAAAACCAAGGCTACTTGGCATCATCAGAACCCAGTTCTCCCATCACAGCAAGTCCTGGATACCCCCAACACACTGGAAAAGCAAGATTCCAATTTAATGTCACATCTCTTGATGCTAATAGAAGACTGTAAGAAGGACATAAATGACTCACTTAAAGAAATACAAGAGAACACAGGTAAACAGGTAGAAGCCCTTAAAGAGGAAATTCAAAATTCCCTTAAAGAATAACAACCAAACAGATGAAGGAATTGAACAAAACCATCCAGGATCTAAAAGTAGAAATAGAAACAATAAAGAAATCACAAACAGAGACAACTCTGGAGATAGAAAACCTAGGAAAGAGATCAGAAATCATAGATGCAAGCATCACCAACAGAGCACAAGAAATGGAAGACAGAATCTCAGGTGCAGAAGATACCATAGAAAACATTGACACAATTGTTGCGGGAGGGATTAGAAAAGATGTGTCTGGCTTGGCTCCAGGTCCAGCTACCAAGTTCCTGCACTAATGCTGGCCTCATCCGGGTGTCCCCATCTCAGCAGACTCTCCTGAGTGGCCATGCTAGCCCCATGCCATGATTGTCCACCCCAAGATCAGCCACAACACCCATCACCCTGTAAATCAAAACTCTGGATGCTTAAAGTTAACCAATGGATTTATACATATATCAATAAAATCTCAATACACAAGATGCCCACAAAATTTAGAAAGTTATTTACTTGAAACCACAAGGGTCCATTGCCACTGTCATTTCCCCTTCCTCACGTCCCCTTCATTTTTCCCTGCATTCCTTTCTCTGCCACCTTTAGCTCTACCTCCTGTTTTCCTATCCAACCATAGGCCTCCTGCTACAAATAGATTGGATGGGGAAATTTCTGCCAGACACACAGTCAAAGAAAACGGAAAACGCAAAAAAGCTCCTAACACAAAACATTCAGGAAATCCAGGACACAATGAGAAAACCAAACCTAAGGAAAATAGGTATAAAGGAAAGCAAAGATACCCAACTTAGAGGGCAAGTAAATATCTTCAACAAAATTATAGAAGAAAACTTCTTCCCTAACCTAAAGAAAGAGACTTACAAGTGAACACACAAGTAGTCTACAGAACTCCAAATAAATTGGACCAGAAAAGAAATTCCTCCTGTCACATAGTAAATCAAAATGCCAAATGCACAAAACAAAGAAAGAATATTAAAAATTTATAAGGGAAAAAGGTCAAGTGACATATAAAGGCAGACCTATCAGAATTATACCAGACTTCTCAATAGAGACTATAAAAGCCAGAAGATCCTAGACAAATGTCATACAGACCCAAACAGAACACAAATGACAGCCCAGGCTACTATACCTAGAAAACTCTCAATTACTATAGATGTAGAAACCAAGATATTCCATGACAAAACCAAATTTCCACAATATCTTTCACAAATCCAGCTCTACGAAGGATAGTAGATTGAAAACTCCAACACAAGGAGAAAAACTACAGCTTAAAAAAGGCAGGAAAGTAATCTTCTTCCAACAAACTCAAAAGAAGATAGCTACGCAAACCTAATTCCACTTCTAACAACAAAAATAACAGGAAGCAACAATCACTTTTCGTTAATATTTCTTAAAATCAATGGACTCATCGGGAGATGCTGGTCTTGTCAGGGATGAGCCTAGAGACTGGAGCTAGACGCTGGTTTTGTTGGGGGGCAGCTTGTAAACTAATGCTAGGTACCAGCCTGTTAGTTTACCTGAGTTCAATCTTAAGTCAGGTTCTCTAAAATGGAGTCTAAACATAAAGATTTAGCCTCTCAGTATCTGTTATATCCTGAGGAATGAAAACAAAATGGGGTCTAATATTACAAAAATATTCTGAATTTAGGAGTGCCAGAGCAATCTAACCCAAGCTCACTTTCATGTCTTCTAAAATTAATCCCCAAAAGATACAAATCAATCACAGGCATGCACACATAAATTATAATAAAGACTGTTGGTATGCAATTTGATTAAAGTGCTTTTTGGTAAGGTGCATAATGATGCATGCATGATGCAGGCACATCTAATTGGTTATAATTAAAATAATGATGTGTGTTTAAAATAATGATACATTTAAGAATGTTAAATGCAAGTGGCTGAAGAACCTGTAATAAAAAGTCAAAGCAGTAACTAGTTTTTGATTACCTGATTATTCACAGAGGCAACACTCTTCATTTAACAGTGGATGCAGGTAATGTCACCAGGGAGATTCTTAGGGAAGCCTAGTGAAAGAACAGCCTCCACTTCCCCTCTAAAGATATGATTCACCTTTCAGTTTCTCTCTCTCTCTCTCTCTCTCTCTCTCTCTCTTTTTTCTCTTATAAGCATATATATTTCCCTCAAAGATAATATCAGGCAATTATTTAGGCTATGAACACAGGTCAGTGACTTTTTTACTTTCTATTTTGTGTGCATTTGATATATCCTTTTCATAACATAGGAACAACTGTGCTGGAATATAGGTTGTATAATATTGATTACATTGCTTACTCTATTCAAAGGTCAGAACATACTAATAGGTGTGTATGCCTCAGCCCTGGTCTATAAGGGGTTAGAAATTCCCTTCATATAAATGGACAAAAAAAAAGAAAAAGAAATATTTGTAACATCTGTAGCCCAGGTTAGGAAAGGCCATCTATAAAGACTGTTCTTTGCCTCAGATGATTTCCATTACACTAGAGATATTTTTGGTCTCATCCTTGTCTTTCCCCATGCCTCTGCTTCAAATTCAATCAATGACTCCTGTCTGTCTCATTATTTTTAAGAGTAAGGTCTTCATCCATACACCAGGATTTCTCAAATGAGCAGCCAATGAGCCAGTACCCCACAGCCTAGCTATCTCATTACCTTCTGTCTTCTGCTGCCCAGCTGTGACCTCCAACAGAGCTCAGTTCAACTCCTGCATAACTGTGAAGGCAATTAGTGTTCTTGAACCCCAAGCTCTATATTCATCATATGACTTTAGGAGAGACGAATGAGTTGGCTGTTATTACTGTTATCATCCTCCTCCTCTTCTTCCTCATCTTCTTCATCATCATGCTGCTTATATGACTTAAGTTTTATACTCAAGGTGAGAAAATGGGAAAGTCTGTCACATATTTTAGCACTAAAAATTATATTTACATGCTATTTTCCCTCCTTTTTTATGTTTAGTAATTGTTATATTACAGTCATGCTGTTATGGGTTTAAACTAGCTCTTTTGGTGCTTTTGAGATAATGATGTTCATAATATGTTTGCCAAAAAAGCAAACATCCTCAGAACCCACTTAATGATCTGGGACTTCAATAGATACATGTAAACCACAATGCTAGGGGTTGGAGTCAGTGGTATCTCGGAGACTCACTGACTAGATGTTATGGCAGAAATAGTGAACTTTCCATTCTGTGACAGACCCTGTCTCAGTAAAATAGGAAAAAGAAACAATGGAGCAAAAACATCTTACATGCTGTGTCAGTTTTGGATTTTCACAGTACCTAGACAAGTATACAGAGAGAGAGAGAGAGAGAGAGAGAGAGAGAGAGAGAGAGAGAGATTGATTCCCACGAAAAAGAAAGAAAGAGCTTTTGTGAACTTTCAAAGGATGATTTTCAAAAATCTGTCATTTCTCTCAGAGTTAGAATATGAAGTTTTGCACCTGGGTCATAAGTAACATAAGTAACAATGAGGTAGAGTTGTCTTCTTGCATAAACATACACTGGAAACCTGCAAAACAACATGCATTGGAAATAAAGAGCAAGAAACTTCCTGACATAATTTTGTTTTATGGAAATCCAATTTTTATTTAGATAAATTAATGCCAAATATTTGATCATCCAATGTCAATGATCTAGTTTATATGTAATGTTATTTTCTCCTGTTCCTGTTTTTTGTTAAGCTGATTTTTCTCTGAGCTTACTCAATATCAACTTTTGTAACAAAGAGGCTGGTAAAGAAAATATGTAGGTTAATCATGATGCCCACTCTAGCTTCTCTGGAATAAAATTTGAGATTACTTTTAATCTACTGACCACAGTAAATGCTCTCAGTTCAGAGACAATGCAATTACCTTATCCCAACCAGAAGTGACAAGGATTCATTTTCATATCTCAGTGTGAACAAGATAAATCAATGTTCTGATCCTGAGGCAAAATTTTTATATGATTTTCCAGCAAGCAGGAATACAGGAGTCCTCTGTGACTATCCAGGATCCCACTTAGATCTCATTAAAATGACAGTACATATCTTATAAGGGTGTTTGCACCTGAATTCTTACATCTATATCTCAAAGGGAAGTTGAAAAAATTACTTTTTACAATTGAAACAAGTGGTGTTTTAAATGAATCAATATAGTTAGGGTCTATCATCAAGTTTTCACATGTTTCTCTTTATCTCACATGATTTCCACCACAACCATCTCTGTCCTGGATCTCCACTAATAGAGAATAAAAACTCACAGAGGCACAGAGTAAGAAGTGAAACAAACGAATGTAAGATTTACTGGGAGGAAAATGTAGAGAAAGTGCTGCCAGTAAAGAAAAACCAGTTTAGCTGTTTATTCTTTATTCTTCAACACTTTCATGTGTGTGTGCATATATGTATACACACACAATGTAGTATCTGGAGCATATCTAACTTAAATATCCTTCACAGTTAACTCCTCAAATTTTCTCTTTCACACCCTTATGTTCTCTTCTTCTGTTCAGTTATTATTTAGTAAGTCACTAAGTCCGATTAGTGCTATCAACACGTTCATGGGTGTGAGTCCACCCACCAGGACATGAGCAACCTGCAGCAAAAACAACTCCAAGAAAATGATTCCCCGGGGAAACATCAACCACCAACATCTTCTCAGCCTGGGGTAGAGCCCCAAGAGCCCCTCTTCTGCCCCTTCTATAATGTTAACTGGCTTCATTTTGTACAAGAAGCCACCTCTGAGTTCAAGAGTCCAACAGCCATGTCATGTCCAGGAGAAGATATTTCATAGTTCTCCTCTCAGTCTTTTGACTTATACTCTTTCAGCCCCATCCTTTGCTATAGTGTTCCCTGAGGCTTGTTGGGAGAGGAGTGACATACATGTCCCATTCAAAGCTGAGTACTCACTAAGTTGTTTGCTTTGCAGTCAATGAGTGTTCTTCTTCAGGGTCAAGAGCCACAATGCAGATAGTCACAGTCTTCCAAAGCCATAAAACAAAGATGGTCTTGATTGTGTAGTCAATCTTGAAATTCCTAACGGTTGAACTGATATCTTTCTCTTGGCTAGGTTTATGAGCCAAAATGCAACAAAACCCAAGAGGAATTCCTTCTCCAACTCCAACTACAAGCAAAGCAAATAAAAATCAGTTTTAAACTTTCATTTGGCAATGCATTCTCTACTGCTTAACCCTTCTCTGCATCTGAGATTCAAAGTAACTTCATAGTTTTTAAGACATTGCAATCTAAGGGAAGAAGCCAAATTTCATATATTATTCACCATACCACGCAATAGCAATAGGGCATCTCCTTTAGAAAGAGACATCACAGATGTTGGTTTTGTTTATTTTTGGTAAGACAAATATAGGTAGCCCAAGTTGGCTTTAAACCTGCTATGTTGCCAAGGATGATTTAGGTTTCTTATCCTTCCATGTACACTCCCTGAGTACTGAGATTAAAGCCTTCTAACAACTGCTTGAGGTCTATGCAGTGCTAAAGACCCTACCCAAGGCTTTGTGCATGCTAGGAAAACACCCACCAAGTAAACTAGAAATTCACCCTCGTTTGGGTATTTTGTTTGGTTTTGTGGTACTAGGAATACAGCCTAAGACATTTACTCGCTAAATAGATGTTTTATAACTGAGCTACATCCCCCTGCCTAAAATCACTATATTTTTAAATTGATAATGAATGAGGCTAAATTTATTTTAGAAAAATAGTTCTAAATTGCTACTTTTTGAACTAAAGCATAATGCTAATATAACCAATATAAAAAGCACAGCAAACTTTGTTTTTTTAAAGAATATTTAATAAAATGTATTTTAATTTTATTGAGAAAATAAAATGTAGAGGGGAATAAATTTAGAGTAGGAAGAGAAAAAGAGATCAAATTAGGATTTGTTTACTCATATGGAAAAGTATCTGTAATCTAGTCAATTAAATAGATTATAATTTTCAAGAACGAATGTATAACAAGTTTTTTATAATCATCAAATGAAGTTTTAGAAGTATGCTTCTTTGACCTTTCTTTAGGCGATAAGATTTGGTTATTTAATAATAAAATAATAAAGAAAAACTTTGAAAGAAAAAAATACTAAACTTACTCCAACTGTAATCATTCAAGTCACAAAACTAGGTAAGGGGGTGGGGAGAGAGAGAGAGAGAGAGAGAGAGAGAGAGAGAGAGAGAGAGAGAG